>NC_081553.1:144557920-144879607 GCF_963082655.1 Stomoxys calcitrans | reverse complement strand
AGCGGGATCACTCTGCCCATTTTCCAGACATCGTCAAATATAAGTGTTCATAGACAGACAGTGGTAAGGTACTCAACTCCAGGTAAATCCAGATTCTTCAACATCAATGTAGAGATTCCGTCGGGGCCCAACCCCTTGGATGATTTGACGCCATGGATGACATTCGTAACTTCGCCCACGGTAAATTGTGATGGCTGTCCATCGGTTTGGATACCACGGACACGGCGAATGGCCCTCCTCCTTGCCCTGTCTCTCTCGGGATGCACAATAAATTGACGGTTGAACAACCTGGCGTATCTCTTCGGATCAGTCACGGTTAACTCGCCAAAAGTGACTGAGGTCCTGTCATCCCGTCTACCGGGGTTCGAGAGTGACTTAACAGTGGCCCACAGTTTGCCTACACCGAATTATGAGGAGGTGGTCTGAACCCAAAGAGATGACGGCTTGCCAGGATACGTCACTCAGGAGATCAGGGGATGCACTTGAGATGTCTGGCAAGCTGCTGCACATACTTGTAATCCTAGTGGGGGCATCCTCATTAACCGTGCAAAACGTGGAGCTATCAATCTGCTCTGCCAAAGCTATGCCACGCTGGTCGTTACCTAGGGGATAATGTCATGACGTGTGATGCGCATTGAAGTCCCCTAGAACCAGACGATTATGGCCAGATAGCGGGGTTGTACGCCTGGCCATTAATCGGGACACAGCTATCACCCGGCGGTAAATACACGTTGTATAGCTCTATCTCGGCAGTACCAGACCTGACTGCTATCCCCATGCATTCCATGTAGGGGTCAATAGCGTCAAGCGCAGGCGAGATAGGTCTATACTGCACGGAATGGTGGATTACGAAGGCCAATCCCCCACCTCCATTTCTTGAGCGATCCTTACGTAGGCACATTGTAACCGTGACAACTGTGCAAGTTGCAGGTGTTGGTCAGCTTTGTCTACTGGATCGCTGCGACCAATATGATCTTCCGACTCATAAAGTCCACGATCTCATCGATCTTGCCACGAAGTCCGTTGCAGTTTAACTGCAAGAACGATACACTTCCCGGCACTGGCCTAGCAATATTAGGGCTAGAATGCTGCCGTTGCGTAAATTGCCGTACGGGAGAGGTCGAGGGGGTTTCATAGTCCGACGACGACGCTTGTGACCGACTGCTGGCTATGTTCGCACAGCACCTTGCGACATAGCCAGTATGACTATACTCCCGTAGTGAAGTGAGGCCAGAGCAAGATCGGAAATGTACCCACTCCATGCTCCAGTTACACCTCACCGACACCGACCGATGATGAAGACGGTTCTAGCAAACCAAACAGAACCAGGGCCCGGGGTTCTTTTTAATCCCGCCACGGACCAGAAGCGTTCAGAGAAGCACTCCGGGATGTGCCTCTCCGATGACGAAAAAAAACGAACACGTGCATTGAGGAGGCAGCCCTTGCCGATGAGGATTCCATCGGGTCAATCCGGTGCGTACAACCGGCTGCCATGGGATTATTATTGGTAATGTTTTTTAAATATAGGAGAATAAATGCTTTTGAGAAGTATTTAATTCCTGATTTATTTTTTAAGAAAAATTTTAATGTTGACTTTTATTATATGTTCTATAAATCATTATTGGCAATATTTGTTAAATTTATGAGATTAACTGTTTTTGAGTAGTATTTAATTCTTGATTTATTTTTAAGAAAACTTTTATGAATTCTTAATTTTGTAGTGTTTTAGTCATATATGGTCTAACGACTTGACCAATAAATGATCAAATTAAATTAAAAATTAATTAAAAAAATTGACACAGTGGGCTGAGATAGGCTCTTCGATATTCGTGTTTATATGACTGAGATCAGTTTATATTTGGATATAGCTGTCATATGCATATAAAAAAGGTTAATTTTTTACAATGAACTTGTTACAATGAGTTGTGTTGGACCCTTTCATAGCCTTCATTTAAATTTAGATATAACTGCTATGGGTTTTTATCTGATCTGAATTCACCAACCTTGTTCACGCGAAATGCTGGAGAACCCCTACAATTTGCCAGCTTAATTGAACTCCTACATAATTATTAGAAATCCTTAATTACTGAAAAAAATATGCTATTGACTTCGTCAAATTATGTCAAAGTTTGACAATGCCGTTTCGCCGCAAGACAAGCCATCTCAGAATTATGACTTCCGTGCGGAGTCCTAAGACTTCTGGCTCTTTTGACTTCATCTGCCGAACTGGTAAGATCATTCCAAAGAAATAAAGTCGAAGCTATCAAACCACCCTAATTATTGTGGATACTTTATTTGGCTTTCTTTCCACTCCTCTTCCTGGAACATTATTACCAAAAAGTATCAAAAATTTGCATTTGATCGCACAAGTCGGCGAAAGATGTGCCACAGGATTCCTACCACAAAATACTTGGTAAGTCCGACTGTAATCGTTTTGAAGTAGAGACAAGGCACTACATCGTGGCATGATATTCGGTTTGTCCTATGCCCATCAGTGACCTACCTCCCTTTACCTTAGTAACATGTTATGCTCTACAGATATTCCCTTTCATAACTTCTATTTCAGTCTTACATTTGTATTATTCCAATATCCCTCTAATAATCTCTCCAATAGATCACTACTATACAGACAAAACTAAACAGTCTCTCTCAAAGATCCCATCCACTACAGCAGCTCAACTCCAAGTTTCACTAACAACATTGGCTTCACGTAAGCCACTTTCCCTTAGTTTATGCCAGGATTTAATTCGAAAATCACTCATTTATTTATCACTCAGTGCTTAGAATCTATTTTGCTTTGTTGAGCCAACTAGTGCTAGCGTTCGCGCTATTTTAGTACCATCTAAAAGTTCTAATAGCAAAAAGGAAACGTCAGTCATACACGACTGTGTTAAAAATAATGTGTTGAACTTCAGTGAGAAGCTACCCAAATACCGATTAAAACATCCTGTTTGGATGTATCCGGAACACAGCTGTAATCTCTCTCTTGCGGACTTTGTCAAGAACAATACTGCGAATGAAACATTTACCCAGCTGCACAGAAAATACGTCTCTCAACATTCTGACTGGCAGTTCTTATATACAGACGCATCCAAGAACGATGGTAGCACCTCTTATGCAGTTGTTGATAAATTTGGATATATGCTAGGGATAAAATGCTTAAACAACTACTCGTCTATATTTACGGCGGAAGCAGCTGGCATCTTGCATGCTATTGATCACGCCATAGATACTAAAAAGAAGACTATAATTTTTTCTGAGAGCTTGTCAGTTTTAAAAGCCGTCACCAATACCTCAAACTGCCTCTGGTCATCAATTAATGTGATACGCGACAAACTAATTGAATATAAAAATAAAATCATTCTTTTCTGGGTACCCGGGCATGTTGGGCTGACCGGGAACGTACATGCAGACTCCGCGGCTAAATATGAGTGCTCTGCACCGCTGATAACAGATCCATTAATTAAAAGAATAGATTTGAAGAGGGCTATTACTATGGAACTTTAAAAACAACACTCCAACAATCGCAAACTATTTCAACATTATCACTACAGTGTAATAAATTCTAGCAACGAAACTCCAGTTAACCCCACAAATATTGATTGGAAAAATATTCGAATTTTTAGCCGTCTTAGGATGGGCCATACCAATGCAACGCACTCTTGTCCGAAATTTGGTAATCCTCCATCTGTAAAACGCTTCATAGAAACATGCGTTTCTCTTACTCAATATCAACGTACAATTCTTCATAACAAAGGCCTGGAGATCCTTGCGAACCCATTTATTGAAAACATCAAAATAATATTCAATTTTATAACACAATCTAATTTAGATATCTGAGTTAAAATTATATGTTAAAAACAAATTCTTGTAACTGTTTAAGCTGATGGCCATAGTAAGCAATGCTTTTTCTTTTCTGTGTTTGGGCATATATTTATTATATGGTGGAACTAATGAATAAATAAATAAATAAAACCTGAACAATGTGTTTTAGCTCCTTACTGATGTAATAGCAGATGTATTTCTGTTAAGATTTTTAATTTAATCTTCCGTACTTGCGCGTACACTTTTACGAACCGTCGTGGTAAATTTCATCACTGGTGCTTTATTATCATCAAGCCGGGCGGTTTGCCCTTTCCATCTCTTGAGTGTTTTTTGCTGTGTCCGCTACTGCGCTCAAGGGCTCTCTTCTCTTTTTCTAATGTGCTTCCAAAACACTTCAATGGATTTGGAAATTTAGGGTTCAGTGAACTTTGATAGAACACATCAGTGATACATCTTATGGATAGTTTTTGTTGGTTATTGTTGGTTTGCAAGTTCCGTTATTATTATCTTTACTTACTAACAGAGTCGATGAGCTCCCGGATATATGGTTCTAAAACTGGACGAGTACCCTTTTATGCCTGTCCATGTCTGCCAACTACAGCCGTGTGAAATCAAAAATTTTTACTGGAAGTCGTTCGCGTACTTTATTTGCCAGCAAAAAAAGCGTGAAAGAGAAAAAATTTTAACAGTTCGAAAAAAGTGAACCTGAAAATTTCTACTGGGACTTTTTTGCCAGCAGAAATTTGCAACTTTGAACAAAGGTCAGCTGTTACATGAAAATACAAAAGCTTGGTGTAAGCTTGTGGTGGTGTAATGGATCAAAAAGGCGGAGGTAAGTAAAAAATAAAATATTGTTTATTGGTAATTATTCAATTTGTTTCATTTTTATTTACTTTTAATGAAGATTCAAGGCAGCCGCCAGCGTTTGGGTACAGAAAACTCGCCAAATGAAGTTGTAATTTTACCTCAAGTCGGTTGTTCTACATTTGTACCCTTCCAGACCCAAAGAGCAATTATCGGTTTCTTAAGTATTTTGATGGAATCATCCTCATCGGAGAGCTACAATGAAACCAACACAGATCCTATGAATTTGTTAAGGAGGGAAGATGCTGTCATGGGATTGAGTGGGTCTGGCTGGGCAGTTTAACAAGTGACGCAAAGTTGAATTGGAAAAAATTAGTGCAAATCAGTCTGCCAATTGTGAACGGATACAGATATCTTCAATGATAACACAGTGTCCGTAGCCGCCACATGACCAAATAGAAAGCTCCCTTAGCCTCACATCAGTGATCGCAGCAATTTATCTAGCCACAATATACAGAAGCATTAGATGGTTAGTCCAAGGTTTCCTTGTCAGCACACCAAGTGCTGCAGACAAGGGACTTGAGAACGTTGTTTCTATTTTTGTGTAGGGTGAGGGCATGTAAAGCAGTTGTATTCCTATGAAGCCTTTGAAATGCATTCTGAATGGAAAGTAGTCACTCGTGCGTCTTGGATACAGATGAGAGAAGGGAGATCGGCCTGTACGGCTCCCCTTGATCGTGTCCTTTCCAGGTTTCAGTAGCGGGATAACATTGCCCATCTTCCAAACATCGGTGCTATAATAGTGTTCAGACAGACTGAGGACAATTGTAAGGTACTCGACTCCAGGCAGATCTAGATTCTTGAGCATCAGTGTAGAGATTCCGCCTGGGAGTAGCGCCTTGCGCGACTTGGCGCCACGGATGACATTTGTAGCTTCGTGCACGGTAAATTGTGATGGCCTTTTCACTCTCAGGTCAATAAATTGCCGTTTATTTAAGGAAAATACCTCACAAGTATCTCCAGCATTTTTTATTTTTAAGCAATTGTTTTCCTAAGCTGGCAAATAAAAAAACCAAACAAAACAAAAATAAGCTGTTATGCAAATTTCCACAGGAAGTCGTTCACGTACTTTTGCTTGCGAATTTTTTAAAGAGAGTAAAATGGCTCTTACTCTCCTGCCTAAGTCACAATCTAAGGCATTTTTTGATCTTTTAGCGAAGAAAAGTGGATTTAATGCCATGGGTACATTGACTCGTTTTGCTTTTGTCGTTTTGCTTTTGTCGTTTTGAAAAACATTTCAACCGTTCACACTAGTTGTGATATTTTTTTATATTGCACTTTTTCACACTCCAACATAAATGTTATGCAGCACTATTTTCTTGCTTTATCTGTAATTTTTTTTTTATTCTATAAATATTTTTTGGAAAAAAAAAATAGATTTTTATATTTTGACATTCAAGGCTGTGTTTATTTAGCACAATTTGGGCATTTATTTGGGTTTACATGCTTTAAATGCAAATGCAAATTTTGCCCATGAACATTCCACTAAGGGACAGGGGCAAACTTCTCACATATCAATGAGTGCAGTCCGATTCAAGTTTAAGCTCAAGGATAAGGGGCCTCCATTTTATAACCGGGTCCGAACGGCGTGCCGCAGTGCGACACCACTTTGGAGAAAGTTTTACATAGCATAGTACCTCACAAATGTTGCAAGCATTAGGAGGGGAAAATCCACCGCTGAAAAATTTTTCTGATGGTCTTGCCAGCACTCGAACCCAGGCGTTCAGCGTCTCTTGCTACTATAACATCGGTTGTCACAAATGTTTGCTCTGGATTCCATTGGGATTTTGTCGTCTTAGATAGCCCAAAGAAGCTCTATGGGGTTTAGATCAGGAATTGAGCAGGCTTTTCTAATTTGTCAACGTTATTTTCTTCAAAATAGTTTTTAGCGACCTTATTCATGCGCTCAGGGTCGTTATCATGTTGAAAGATGAACTCCCCCAAGCCCATTTCCTGCGCACTGCCATAAAAATGTTCTTCCAAAATATTTACAAGTGCTCTCCAGTCATGTTAGAGTCAATTTTAACGAGCCTACCAACTCATGAAGAGGAAAAACATCCCCACGCCATGAGGCTTCCTCCACCATGTTTCACAGTATGTATAAGGTTGTTCGATTTTAGCATTTGTGTTGGTTCACACCACCCTCTTTTCCGATTTTGCAATTTTTTAGTTCATTTTATCATACTTTTTTGCAAAATCCAATTCTATTGGCTGCTCGTAGGAGCGGTTTTTCTTAGCGAAGCCACTTTTTAAACCCCTTTCATTAAGTCTTCTTTGGACAGTTCGAGTCGAAATATTAATTCTAGCTTCTCTTTTATATCTCTGGCTGACGTAAAAGAATTTCTTTGCTAGAATTGCTATATGATCGTCCTCAACCTTCGTCGCCTTACGGTTTCTGACACATAATTTTTCCAAACTTTTATTTGACTTCCGTATTTTATACAAAGCAAAAATTGTTCTGATATTTTATACTTGGAACTCAAAGCTTTTAATTTCATCCTCTTTTCGCGATCTTGTACCAATACATCTTTTTGAGTTTCGGTTAAGGGCTTCATTTCGGAAAAGTAAGGCCCCATGCTTATTTTCTATATACTTAAGAATATTGAACGAAAAAGTTAAGTACTTTGCTACAAAGTATTCTTTTTTAAAAACTTACCACAAATTTCACGATTTATAAAAAAACCCACTTTATTATGTCGCGAAGACTTTTTTACACTACAATACTTTTACATCAGAAACCTGAACGAACGAGTTTAAAAAGTTCAAATATTTATGGAAATAATTGAGGCACTCCATCAAATAACGCGACAATAAAAAAAAAACAGTAAATAATACACGTAGATAAAAAATATGGAGGATTAATGAAGAAGTGTACACAACCGCACTTTATTTTGTCCGACAGCGTATATGGCAGCTATTTGAAGTTATGGACAAATGTTGCCCATTTGCCATCCCACCTGACTTAACCTAATTAAAAGTATTTCTTCGAAAGTGAGCATGCTTTCGACAGACAAACAGAAGGACGGACATGGCTAAATCGACTTGGAATGTCAAGACGATTAGATATATATTTTGATGAGTTACAAACGAAATGCAGGAATTAGTTTACATTCAGCGTCATAGGCGGACATGCTAACCTCTGCGCTATGGTGGTCTCCATGTAAAATAATAAAAACTCTACCTCTCTTGATACTATAATATTGGTTGTCACAAATGGTTGCTATGGATTCCATTGGGATTTTGTCGTCTTAGATAGCCCAAAGAAGCTCTATGGGGTTTAGATCAGGACTTTGAGCAGGCTTTTCTAATTTGTCAACGTTATTTTCTTCAAAACAGTTTTTAGCGACCTTACTCATGTGCTCAGGGTCGTTATCATGTTGAAATATAAACTCCCCCAAGCCCATTTCCTGCGCACTGCCATAAAAATTTAATCTGATAATAATTGACAGTCTTAGCAAAAGCATGCATAGATATGTTTTGCATTCGGATTAGAAGTTGTATCAAGTTACGGACCGAATTAGGGCATATTTAGTGCAGATGCTAAGTCATAACAATTGGGTTAAAAAATGCGCCCTCCGTGCCCGACAATTTTGGATACCCATTACTATGGATACATTTATTTTCATATTGTTCCACTATATCCAAATATAGATCGATTTGGATCATATTTGGTTTAGATGACCAGAGACCTTATACAAGTCCCAGCTTCAAATTTCAGAGACGGTTAATACATGCTCCTTTTATGTTCTTAACCCATTAACTGCGAATGGGTAAAAAAAGCCAAGAAGATGCATTAGAAAAATTCTAGCTCGAGTTAGGAAAGAGAAGTCCTAATAAAATTTGGACTGGCGCAAAGTACACGAATGAAACTTGTTAAATTTTTTTTCCTGTCATATAAGGTCATGTTTTAGGGAGAATTGGCTTGTTGAATGTCGGCAATTTTTTTTATATCCAAAAAAAATCTAACAAAATATGTTCCAAAATTCTTAGGAGAGAGATTTCTGGAAACCATTTTAGTGTATTGTTGCATTTGATGGGTTTCATATTAAAAATAAATGTATGGCATCAGCCTTTTGACAGCAGGAGCGGTTTTATGTCATAGTCAATAATACTATGTTCAGGCCAAAGCTGTTTTAAGCAAACGACTCGTTTTCCCTTCATAATGCTCTGAAAACGACTCGTTTTTCTTTTACAATTTATAAGGGCAAAACGATTCGTTTGCCATAAAAACGAGTCATGCACATTTATAGAACAATTCAACGACAATTACTAGGGCTCTAGGAAGTCTGGTATTACTGCTATTTTTCCTATGTTTAGTGATGAGTTGTATATGGCTAGACCGGGGCCGGGCGAATACGAGAATGTAGGCCCACTGGCTTGGAAACAGTTTACAAATGTGTTGGTTTGTTGGTTGGTGATTTTCATTACATTTATGAACGAATTTTTACTGTCCCTGTTGTCGGCAAGGCCTTGAAATTGCCTAGACTTGATCCGTCACCTATCCATTCCGCTATTTTCATTACCGAAAAAGGATACGAGGACTTTACTACTAAAATCGTCATTTCGTTTATTTTCTGGCATGGCTTACGCTTTATATTTGGAGATGCACGTCACCTGCTGGATTATTATTTTACAACGATACGAATACATAGATATTGATTCAGTATTTAATTGTGCCATTGATTGTGTTTTATGCAAATGCAAATTTGCCCATTAGCATTCCATTGTTATTGTTTTATTACCTTTGGTTGAATGCAGTAGTACTTCAAAAATAACTGAGATCTATATTTACTTTATTGTGGAAATGAGTGTTGGAAGACTGCATCCACATAACTTGTACGAATGTTGGCGTTTTGTTGTGTTACAGATGTTGTTGTTGTAGCAGTTTGTTGTGTTCTATCTTTCGTCTGCTTGATTCTTTTGAGTGCCAAGACCCAGGAACTCTGCGACTAAGATGGGGTGCGTCCACAGTGAACTGGGTTTGAGTCGAGTGGGTCTGGCCGGTCAGTCAAACAGGTGACGTGTATCGTGCGGTCTCTGGTTACAATCGGGACATACATCTTGCACGTCGGCATCAATCCTTACTCTGTAGCAGTTGAGGCGGCTGCATCTACCGGAACGTAATTGAGCCAGAACTACTCTGGTTTACCGGGGGAGTTCAATTTCTTCAGTTGCAATAGGAGGCGGTTTTTCTCCATGAATGTTGTCTAGCCCTGCTTGATATGCCTCTTGATCTAGAGGTTCTCTCTTGTAACGCTGAACCTCACGTTCTAGATGATGTAGATCTACCTTAAGCCTTCTGGGCGGCGGATATCTATCCACAAGATGATGATTTGGATGGTCTCTGCAATAACAGCCCAAAATGTATTTCTTAGACAGCATGTGGTGTCTGGATACCTTCAGATTTCTTGCAGCGAGATATGAGGCAAGTTCGTTGAAGTAGACGTTCAACCTATCACAGATGTCATCAATGGGTGGGGAGCCTGATGCTATGATCGTACAATCGTCTGCATATGATACGATCTCTATGCCGTCTGGAGAGGATGGAATGGAGGAAAGGTGGAGGTTAATCAGTGCCGGAGATATCAACCCGCTTGGGGAACTCCCTGTTTCACTCTACGGTGCTTCGACTTCTTATCCCTAAATTCCAAATAGTTTGGCTTGGCTGACCGTCTCAAATGCCTTCGATAGGTCCAGTGCCACGAGGATCGTCCTATCGCATGGCCTAGGCTGATTGAAGCCACGGCAAATGTGTGCGGTGATAGCATGCAAAACTGTTGTTGTGCTATGCAGTCTTCGAAATCCATGTTGATGCTCGGCAAATGGAAATTCTCCTACGAGGCTCGGGAGGAGTAATGCCTCAAGCGTCTTAGTTACTGGTTAGAGAAGGGAGATCGATCTGAACGACTCCCCCAAACTCGGGTCCTTTCCAGGCTTCAGTAGCGGGATCACTCTGCCCATTTTCCAGACATCGAGAACTATAAGAGTGTTCAAAGGCAGGTTGAGGACAGTAGTAAGGTACTCAACTCCAGGTAAATCCAGATTCTTCAACATCAATGTAGAGATTCCGTCTGGGCCCAACCCCTTGGATGATTTGGCGCCACGACTGACATTCGTAACTTCGCCCACGGTAAATTGTGATGGCTGTCCATCGGCTCGGAGACCACGGATACGGCGAATGGCTTTCCTCCTTGCCCTGTCACTCTCGGGATGCACAATAAATTGACGGTTGAACAACCTGGCTCATCTCTTCGGATCGGTCACGGTTACGAATGGCTTTCCTCCATGCCCTGTCACTCTCGGGATGCATAATAAATTGACGGTTGAACAACCTGGCGCATCTCTTCTGTTCAGTCACGGTTACGTCGCCAAAAGTGACTGATGTCCTGTCATTCCGTCTACCGGGATTCGAGAGTGACTTAATAGCACGAATCCCATCACGCTCGTCTGCGAGTACCACTGCTTGCGCCGGGAAATTGGGTCGCACTTGGGGTATTCGACCGCCTTTGTTCGTTGACTGCCCTGTTTATATCCAGATTAAGCTCACAGAGTCTGGGGTTAGTGGGGTCCATACAACGAATCCCATCACGCTCATCTGCGAGTACCACTGCCTGTGCCAGAAAATTGGGCCGCACATGGGGTATTCGACCGACTGGTATAAAGTGAGGGGCTGCTTCGTTAACGATGTCTCGGAATTTCCTCTCGAGAGGGGGTGGCAGTTCACTGAAGTGGCGATTGGTATACTATCAATCGGCCTTCTTCTGATTGATAAACGACCGGCGCTCAGAGGTTATGAAGTCGGGTGGTCGCTCGATGGTGAGAATTACGGGGAGGTGGTCTGACTCCAAAGAGATGACGGCTTGCCAGGGTACGTAACTCAGGAGATCAGGGAATGCAATAGAAATGTCTGGCGAGCTGCTACAACTCCTACTAATACCTAAGGGCCAGGCGCAGGGGAGATGGGTCTATATTGCAAGGAATGGAATGTCACGAAGGCCAATTCCCCACCTCCATTCCTTAAGCGATCCTTACGTAACACATAGTATCCGTGACAACTGTGCAAGCTGCAGGTGTTGCTTTGTATCCTGGATCGCTGCCACCAATATCTTCTTCCGACCCATAAAATCCACAATCTCATCGATCATGTCACGGAGACCGTTGCAGTTCAGTTGCAAAAACGATACACTTCCCGGCACTGGCCTGGCAATATTGGGGCTGGGATGCTGCGGTTGCGTATATTTATTTTATTTATTTATTTCATGCAATGCGAAGCCTAAGATGTACTTTACTCGATTAAAAATAAAAAACTTAAAAACTTAGAAAATGGAAAAAAATGTTAACCTATTTAACACCTACTGAATCTAGATAAAACTAAATAACAAATAAAAAAAATTACTAAAAATTATAAGCAGTAACTGATTAAAAAAATCCTACTCAAAAAAGATCAAAGTAATAAATTAAAAAAATAAAAGATTAAAGCATAATAAAAGAGTGAAAAAAAGTAATACCTCAACCAAAATGTACAAAAAAAATCACAACAATACTCCTGGCTTTAAAAACAAATTATCAAGAATTATAAACAAAACAGCGCGAAAAAAATAATTAAGAAAGATCACTTAACAATAAAAAAAGAATTAAACAAAATGGAAAAAAATAAGTAATACTAAAATCAAAAAATAAATTAATTAACAATAATACGCACGATAAAAAAACAATCCGTAAGGCTATATAACATAATTAAAGTTGTTGACAATTTGACACAAAAATTAGAAGCGCTGAAAGTGTAGACGAAGACGATTTGATAAAGATCTTGTTGAAAAACTGAAATTTTTTATATCCGCAGGCAACGAGTTGTACAAAGGTGCAACTCCTACAAAAAAAGTACTACTCACGGGAGAGGTCGTGGGTTCACATTGTCCGACGACAAAGACGCAGAAGGCGACGATGGTGACGCTTGTGACCCACTGCTTGCTATGTTCACGCAGCACCTTGCAACATATTCAGTATGACTATACACCCTTAATGATGCGAGGTCAGAGCAAGATCGGAAACGTACCCACTCCATGGACCGGTTACACCTCACCGACACCGAACGATGATAGAGGCGGTTCTGGCAAAACGAACAGAACCAGGCACTCCGCGATGTGCCTCTCCTATGACGAAAAAAAGGACGAACACGTATACTGAGGCGGCAACCTTTGCCGATGGAGGATTTCATCTGGTCAATCCGGTGCGTACAACCGGCTGTCATGGAATTGCACCCGGTTGTACGGAATGGTGTATCACGAATGTCAATCTTACGTAGCACATTGTATCCGTGACAACTGTGCAAGCTGCAGGCATCGGTCAACTTTGTCTCCGGGATCGCTGCAACCAATATGTTCTTCCTATTCATAAAATCCACTATCTCGTCGATCTTGCCTCGGAGACCGTTGCAATTCAATTGTACTTCCCGATACCGGCTTGGCAATATTAGGACTGGGATGCTGCTGTTGCGTAAATTGCCACACGGGAGAGGTCGGGGGGGTCACATAGTCCGACGACGAGGATGCAGAAGGCGACAACGACGACGCTTGTAACCCACGGATGTCTATGTTCGCACAGCACCTGGGAACATATTCAGTATGACTATACTCCCGTAGTGATGTAAGGCCAGAGCAAGATCGGAGGTGTACCCACTCCAGGTGTAATCGGTACACCTTACCGACACCGACCGATGATGAAGGCGGTTCTGGCAAACCGAACAGAACCAGGGTCCAGGGTTCTTTTCAATCCCGGCACGGACCAGAAGCGTGCGGAGAAGGCACTGCGGGATGTGTTCCTCCCATGGCGAAAAATGGACCAACGTACACGAGGTAGGAATTTGTGGTTAGTCAGAGACTGAATCACTTTGTCTCAAGCTTTACTCCGTTGGATTAGAGGCTAGTCACGATATGCATAAAAGCCAAATTCTTACTATCAGCCTTATTTGTGATGTCAAGGACGAACAGACCAATGATATTTTCTACGAGCCCTAAAAGGAGAATATGACCGTTGTCCCGCTCATGATATTAAAATCGTTCTGGAAGATCTTCTTGGTAGACATGTTTGGTCCAACAGTCGGAAAGTTTAACCTCCACGAGATAACGTCCGATAATGGGTTAAGGCTAGTCGATTTCGCCGCGGCAAAAAACGTGGTAATTAGCAGCACCAGATTTCTACATAAAAGCATTCACAAAGCCACATGGCTGTCGCCCGATCAAAACACGAGGAACCAAATTGATCACGTTGAGATAGATAGAAGGCATTCATCTAGCGTGTTAGAAGTGCGATTGATCAGTGGAGCGAATATAGATTTGGATTATTACCTTGCTGCAGCAAACGTGCGCACCCATTTGAGCATGGCGAGGAAAGTACGATCCGACACTGCAAGGAAGTTGGATATTGAAAAGCTGCAAACACAAAAGATGGCAACGGCTTACTCCACTCGACCGACCGAACTGCTTAATGAAAGCACTCCTTGTTCCGATTATATAATGGCGCAGTGGCAAACCATTTCCCAAATGCAAATTTTGCCCATGAACATTCCACTAAGGAACAGGGGCAAACTTCTCACATACCAATGAGTGGAGTCCGATTCAAGTTTAAGTCCGAACGGCGTGCCGCAGTGCGACACCACATTGGAGAGAAGTTTTACATGGCATAGTAACTCACAAACGTTGCCAGCTTTAGGAGGGGAAAACCACCGCTGAAAATTTTTTCTGATGGTCTCGCCAGGATTCGAACCCAGGTGTTCAGCGTCATAGGCGGACATGTAAACCTATGCGCTACGGTGGCCTCCCAAACCATTTCGCACTCCATGGAAAATGCCGCGATATCCATAGTTATTGAAAATGGGTCTGGAAGTAAATGGAGATAAAAGGAAATAGAAGGTTTCAACTTCCAAAACGCCTTGTACTTCCGATCAGATAAAGAAAATGGAGAAAGTTGGGAACCACAACTTTGTGATAGTCAGCAACATTATCTAACCCGCCACCAGTTTTGAAATAAAGCAAAGGATAACACTGACAAACAGATTAAGTAAGCAGTTTAGAAACAAGGCCACCTTTCGACAGATGAAGATCACACTATACAAGACACTGATACTATCCGTTGTGAAAGCAGACGAGGAAGTATTTGGAGTGTTTGAGAGTAAGATTCTTCGTAAAATATAGGGACATGTTTGCGTTAATGGAGAATATAGGCGACGTATAGTACACGTGTCGAAACACAAAGTCCTACGTTGTATAGGTCAAGTTGTCAGAATAAATGAAGGCTTCAGCAAAGAGGTCTTTTGAAGGGAAACACGATGGTACACGCAAACCGGGACATCCAAAAGCCCGATGGAAAGATCAAGTGTTGGGATACGCCTTGAAACGAGCGCAGAAGATCAAGAAGCTTGGCACGCGACTCCATGTTCGGCTAGTGGAACATATGTTTCGTCATAGCCAATTAAAGTAAAGTATTTATACCTAATATTTGAAATACATCTAAGAACATTGCAAAATCTTTTATATCGTTAAATCATCTTTCATCGGTCTTTGAATTGCAATATTGCTTTTTGGTTTAGTGCGGCCAATCATTTATTTTGTCCTATTTATTAAATTATTAAATTGTTATTTTTAATTTATTTGGAAATATTTGTTACATACATTTTTTAGATTAATTGTATCTTAAAACCCATTAATTTCAATGACTAATTTGAAGTTATATTTGTTTTACAAAGTTATTAAACATTAACTACAGACATAACTACAGTCTATGTTTCTGTGGACCATCCTTATATCATGAATGCGATAGCAGATGTATGGGTGGGTCCAGACAGAAAGATGTAATACCATCATCACCTCTTTAATTTCAGGCAAAATCCGTTCACCATTTGGTTCTTTTAACCCTTTCTTTTTTTGTGGGTTAGATCTTAGGGGTTAATGCTACCTTAAATTTGCATATATATGAAGAAGAAAGAATCCCTCATTTTCCTTCAGCACGGCCAGAACTATAGGTAGCAAGAATTCTGCGAAGTGGGACCCGTTGATTCCAGATCGTTACAAACCCAATAGCGACTAAAGTTGTCGGCGGAATATGAACTCAAATTCCGAGTCGAATATTCAAACCATTATTCGTCACACAATAGATTGCTGTTTACCTACCGGAAACGATCCAGGACCATTAAAGCACTGGTTTCCTTACGAAAATCGGGGGCTACAACAATAACAACCTTGTTCCAGATTTGGCGGTGTTTTGTTTAAATCCAATTACAAACTTATTACATTACAGTCTCATTCGTTTGGCCTTGGAATCAACTAATTATCACCGAATTTTATTTTTTACTTCCGAAAAAGGAAATGAATTTATTGAAATGTGCGGCAACAGTTTTCGTCCAGTTACATTCAATGTAGCTACATGTACAAAATCTAGTCGGCCTCAGCCCCTGACCGTAAAAGGAAGAAACAGCATAACTTGCCTCTCACATCTTTACGTTAAAAAATAAAATGGAATAGATTCAATAAATATATGCACACTGTCACAAAAAGTGGTTTTAACTAGGTTGCACTATGTTGTGTTAGGTTTACCTATAACATTTGCACAAACATTGTTCTATTCATTGCAAATGGTAATTATTGGACAAATGTTTAAATAAATAATAATGTCGTTTAAAATTCAGTTATTTTTATTAAATCATTTAAACTTTAGTAAAAAAAAATCAATAAAAAAGGTGATTTGATGCAGTTTGTTTACAGAATATAAATATTGGGAATTACTTGCAAATAATATATGGCATTTCTGAATGGATATTTACGTTTTTTAGATATGATACCTTTTTCGTTTTCCGATCAAGGAAAACAATAGATTTTCAAGAGATAGATTTTCAAATGCTCTATATGAATACCATTCATTTTCGATTTCGATGATACAACCACCAATAATCGTCACTGTTTTTTCCTCACTTCGTTTATATATATATATATATATATATATATATATATATATATATATATATATATATATATATATATATATATATATATATATATATATATATATATATATATATATATATATATATATATGTATATATATATATATATATACATATATAAGGAAAAAACAGTGACGATTATTGGTGGTTGTATCATCGAAATCGAAAATTAATGGTATTCATATAGAACATTTGAAAATCTATCTCTTGCAAATCTATTGTTTTCCTTGATCGGAAAACGAAAAAGGTATCATATCTAAAAAAACGTTAATATCCATTAAAAATTGTGATACAATTTTTACGTTGATATTTAGGGATTGGTTATCGCATCAGTTGCGGATATAGCGGTAATTGTTTCCGACCATCGTTTTGCATTCTTAATATCAAGCTACTAACACAATATGAGGAACAGATTAGAATCAAATATGGGTCAATTGAAATTTTAAGTAGTGAAACGTTTTTCTCAATAACGAAGTTTAAAATAAAATTATACTTAATACTTGCAGAATAATTGATTTGTTTTTCATGATAGTAATCGCAAACTTATTTTTAAAGAATGTTGTGCCGTTTTACATAATGAGGCGAATCCAACTTCAATCAAAATACGTTTTAATATTTTCAAATCCTAAACTCTTGCCGCAGTGCTCACAGGGTTCTTTTCCGAAAAGCGTAATATTCGTGTAAGCATAGTTGTAATGCAAGGTATCTGCTTTTGTTGGTGCATATCCGGTGTATCTGGAGTACATGACTCAAAATCAACTGCGACGCGTTGACAGACAAATGTCAATAGTGTTAATATGTCGTATCGCTTTCCATTGGTCGCTAGTTCGGCACAAAGAGATTGCATGAACCAAGAACCTCGAGTAGTATTACGCCACGAATAAAAACCAGGTATAGTTGAATAGGCTATTAAAAAGTCAGCATGCACTGGAATTTTGTAACTCATAGATGACTCACCATCAGTTTGAGTTACCACTCTCTTCAATGTCACTCCAGCGTCGAGGCGATCTCCTTGACAAGCTTGTATAAAAAATATTTTTGGCTTCCCCGCAAGAGTAGGACAATGCTGTGCAGTAAAGTAACTCCAAATGCTATCCAATTTATACTGTGTATCTTTTGCATATATATAGCCGAGTTCTCCATGCGACAAAATAGTGATTAATATGCAGTCGCTGTTGGTATGATCTTGATTTGCAGCCCATTCTACATGGCGTACAAGTTCCTTCAGGGTACAATCTTTATGTACTTGGACATCAAAATCGAGTTGTTTGAGACATTTGGCCAAATTGTCACAATCGACATTAGTACCAGACCGCGACTTCAACGTTTGCACAGTAAAATGTTCGTGGTTAAAAATCAAAGCTAGTCCACGGTTTTTATGGCGCATATTATACTCAACAGCATGGCGATCGGTTGGCATTCTAGCTGTGTAATTATTGGACGACACATTGAAACCTTTGTTAGCCAATTGTGCTATAGCACCGGACTGATTCGCATTATTGGTGTATCCACTGCTATAGTAGCCAGCAGCATTTGCATTAGAGCCGAAGGCATCGGGAAAATCCTCGGTGTTAGTAGAGCGGTCAATTGGACATTGAACTTCTGTTTGCTCCATGTTTTGTAGCAGAAATTACTTAGTCGTATATTGCACTTTTTACCTATTGCTTTGTTTAAAAACTGCTGTGTAGTGATGCCGCTTTATGTTAACTGTTGAGAGTCTGTTTTTCATTTGCGCCACAGTTCGTTAAAATATCTTCGTATCATTTGTTTTGTTGCTCTAGTGTAGAGTAGCCATATCATATAAATTGTCTACAGCAATAAGGGTTGTTCACACATATTAACAAATTATTAGGTAAAGTGACTAGCCCCAGGGTTCACTAAAGAAGGTTAGGTCCAAAGATTTTAGGAATTGTACAAGTTGGTCAAACTGCTTGGTTTTTAGTAAGTCGCAAAGATTGTGACATAATTACCAGGTAGTGTACCGTAAACAGCACAGTACAATTTTTTCGCGAACTGCACTATTTGTAAACGAGTTTTGGTTGAGTGTGTGTATTATAGTAAGGAAACATAACACACGAAACAACGAAAAATGTCGCGAAGAAAGAATGCAATTACAGAGTCACAAGCTGTGAAAAAATTTGTCAACGCCGACCATATGAAAAATCCGCAATTACTTTTTGGGCAACCCAATAGTTACATACACAAAATCGGAGTTGCACTAATGGCTGATTTTGACAGATAGATGCCACTACCTGTAAATGAATATATCTTGCCCCGTTCACTTCAGAAACCAAGATATATTCATTTACAGGTAGTGTCAGTTGCCTAACAACAAAATATTGAGTGCACTATCTGTCAAAATCAGTGATTAGTGCAACTATGATTTTGAGTTTGTTACTAATTCGCGCAATTTTTCGTTGTTTGTGTGCGTGGCTAGTACAGGAACCGTATGTAGTGGATGGTTCTGTGTGTGTGTTGTAGGATTGCTCATTTTGGAGCGTCTTCATGATAGGTGGAAAACTAGATGGACGAACAGTGACAATGGTTGGGTGGCTTACGAATTTATTCGTGACGCGACGTTCGTACGAGACCGCCCGGACTTTGGTTTAGGCCTAAGTCAAGGTGGATCTAGGAAGGTGATCTCATGAGAACAGCTGAAAACAGCCGGTCAGTTTGACGGTACTAAAATGTCAAATCTATATTTACATTCTCAGCAAGCAACCCCTTTTTCTCACTCTCTTTGTATGTATTTCCCTTTCTCTCATTGTATTGTTTACTTTTTTGCCAGTTTACTTTTTTTATGATAGTTTCGGTGTCATAAATTACAAAATAAAATAAAGAAATAAAAAATTAAGGTGAATGATTTAAAAATTACTTATATTTAAATAAAAAGAAAAAAATAAAGGACATGCGTAAATGTAAAATGTGTGGCAAGTCGGACAACCACGAAAATGGTCCGTTCTTCAGAGTTCCTGTGGATGATGCGCTGCGTCAAAGGTGGAATGAAGCAGCTTACAGGAACTTCGAAGTCGGTCAATTTGTATGTGGGGACCACTTTTTGCCCTCAAATATTTTGCGCTGCGCGAAGAAGGCCATGTTGACGAGCGATGCTGCTCCATATGCTGTAGAAGAGTAAGTATATTCATTAGAAATTTCGCATTGTGGGAATTCACTTCAATTATATTTAGCGTAAGTTTGCTTTCTGTTCATTATGCAATTGTTTTTATTACTTACGAGGTGTTCGAATTAATTGTCATTTTAATAGTTTTTGTTCCAATTCTTATGGCGATTTTTTCGAGCACTATTTGAAACAACAACAAAGACAAAGATAAACAGCCATACTCTCAGCATTATTATTCAAATTATCTTGGCTTCCTTCCATCTTTGTCGGACATACGGAAGTATCGGGCCCAATTTAACATCTCATAGCTTGTTACGCACACCACTTCATCTGCCGGAGGATTTGCCATCTGCGCAGGAGCTGGTTTTTGAATACTTTGCTTTGGTCACTGCGGTAGGTATTCAGAGCTATATTAACACCACAAATGTTGACCAGCAGACAAGACTGGTCACGCAGCAAAAAAAAAATTATCATCAAATCAACAACAAGCGCCAATTTACAGGAAGATTCTTTTATTGAGATAGTTTCATCTCTCTGGGGAGCTGCAATAGTCTCTTGAAGTTTAGACTTCGTGGGTAGTAAATCGTAGAAATACCACAAATTTCCATAGGTGCTGTTTGAGTTTATTGGGCTATTCTTATGCGTGGTCTACAGACCCTAACAAGCAACTGCTTCCGGAAATTGACTAATTCTGAAGTAGAACCATATTTGCCTTGTAAATAAATAATCAGGATTCACTAATAGAAGGTTAGGTCACATGCAAAAACACAAAGTGGATAGGCCCCATAAACATCATTAAGGATGTCAAATCTGACGATTGAAAATGTCATCATATAGGAGAAAACGTAAACAAAGAATGAATGTAAAAAGAGAACAAGTTGACATCCTCAATGCCAAGTACTGCCAAATATTAAAAAAAAGTATATCGGCTGATCGCTTGGCTTAACCTTATTCAGTGAATCCTGATAAATAATAAAATAGTTTAATTTCGTACAATAATCAAAAGTTTAGTCGTTTATTGTACATTTTTACGTTGATATTCTTTTATTCTTTCCCAAACTCACAAATGGCAATTTCTGCCCAAGCCAAAACAAATAATTAAAAAGCGCGCACACACACATACACTTAATATGACAGTTTTTTGACAACGATGTCATTTCAGAAATGACATTTAGATTACGAAATGGTCGATTGCACCATATGATTTGTGGTTGTTGTACAAGTGAGACCACCTTTAATTTGTTACACCATGGGCCTAAGTCTGGGTTTCATGCATCAGAGGAACTTGTCCGCGATTGATCTGTGTGACTGTAGGAGACCTGAGGATTGAAGTACTGACGGAATGCCCGTATATGCAGACATTAGAGATTTAAGCCCGATGGGGATTAGTGAGGCGGTGTGGGATTTCAGTAGGGCCCTTGAAGACGAGACGACTGTTGCAAGGCTGGTTACCTTTTCCCGGGAAGCATTTCTTAGGAGACGGACAAGACTTAGTAGAGGCACGAATACACGCTTGTTATCCATGACGAGGCGAGTGACATGGCCTGGCACCTGCCTTGCCCATGTTGATGCTGCGGCGTTTGCCCATTCGGTGTTCGGTCATCCGTAAGGATGGCCGCTTTGATTATTAAGTCCCATGTTGGAGCGTGTCCTATTTGTGTTTGTGTATATCGTTCTGATATATGTTGTATGCTGGTTTAAGGTTGGCTAGCTTTAGGTCGGCCAGGTGACTGTCCTGAACTGTTTGTGGTTCAACTGGTAGTAGTCTTTTAGGGCTACGATGTCTGACCGGAGGCTTCTGGTACCACGGGTGTCAGGACCCCCTGGAACTTCGGTTCCAGCCTGACAATGGTGAGGCTCAGTGAGGAGCAACGTGGTGGCTGTGGTTTATTTTACCAAAATCGCAGGTAGAGCGTAAGCTCGGGGTGGAGTTGCGTTTTCAACCGGGTGCCGTGACCCATAGATCGGAAGAAGTTTTAGATAGTGTTCCGTTCCTTACCAAGGAGGTGAACACGTCCAAATACGTGGGATCAAATTGGTACTGATGTGTAGGTTACCACATGTGGGGGCGTTGGTAGACACATTGTATTCACCCCTGGGCCTCGCAGGTTTGGGCCGCGATGGCAGGCATCTGCGTTAAACACGACATTCGTGTGGTACATTGATGTGTGTGCTTTCATGTGTATGTGTGTTGTTTACATGAAAACAAAATACTTGGAAAACGAAATACCCAGAGTTTCGAGAAATTGAAAAAAAATTAAAAATGCGTGGTCGTTTTACCGTTCTTCGTGGCAATAACAAATCACCATAACAATTTTCTCATGCGTATTTAATTGTTTCCATAATTGATTCGGCTTCTATTTCTTGATGTGGTGTCTCGTTTATGAAAGGAAGTGCTGGTATACGTTTTTCAACCAACATTGAATTTGGCTCTCATCATCATCATTAGGTGGGTGAACAAAACAATAACTATTAATTTCTTTGGGTCAGAAAAATTATTAAACTTTTTCTCTTCTTCTAACCTCGGCAGACATACTGCTGCCCAGCGGGCATTTGACATTAAGAGTTGTAAACAAACCAGGAGGGTTGCACAGAAAACGTGGGTGTTGGGCAAATGACCCTACCTTCTAAGTTCTTATACTATGTAACAGCTGTTCGCGCGAGACCACCGTTTTAAATCCACTTTTCGCGAGATTTTTCGTCGATTACTCTTTTTAGATGATAGATTTTAAAGTAAAACAACCTGCTGATTTCATTTAGAAGGAAATTCCCTCATTACACATGGTAAAATTTTATTTTATCATTGTTATTTATGTAGTGTTTCAAAAAAGTAACCGCAAAAAGTGGGGTTTCAACGATGAAAAACGAACATAAACCCGGTTTACACCATAACATAACTACCAAGTAGTGTACCGCAAACAGCCAAGTACAATTTTTTTTCTGGAAGTACACTATCTGTCAAAATCTCAAAAACGCTGCATGTTTACATTTTCATGTTTTTCTTTCAGCACGTTTTATCTTGCATTTGCCTCTTTGCATTTTATTTAAAGGAAAAACAATTCAAACTAAAAACAATTTCAACTAAGTATTACAGGCAAATGTTTGTAAGAAAAGTGTGTTGTTATATAATGTTGATATTATTTTTACTCTTTTCAGATTATTAGCGTCACAAATCAAAAGACAAAGTAATTTAGCCATCAATTGCCGCCACCCCGTTCATATCCTTCAAGAGGTAGTTGTTGTTGTAGCAGTGTAGGGTTTTATTATTCCGACTGGTAAGCACGTAAATAGAGGCGGTAGCCTTAGGCCGATTAAGGACTCCATCGGTACAATCTGGTACGTAGAACCGGTTAGCATGTCCGCATATGAAGCCGAATGCCTGGGATCAAATCCCGACGTGATTCAGAGGTGGTCATCTCCTTGTTTATGTTGGCTTCATTTGTTAGGTATCCCGTTTTTTTAAACTCCCCGCAATTGTCGCTAAACGGCACGCCGTTCGACTAGGTATAAAAAAGGAAGCCCATATCATTGAGCTAATATTTGATCCAATTTTTCTTGTTAATGAATTTAATTTTTGTCATTCTACCAGAACTAATCAGTTGGTTCTTCCGAGGGTAGATAATTTTTTGAGTAGTACTTTTTTTGTAAGGGTTGCACGTTTGTACAACTCCTTGCCTACGGATTTAAGGAATTTCAGTTTGTCAACAAGATCTTTATCAAATCGTCTTCGTCTACACTTTCAGCGCTTTTAATTTTTGTGTCAAATTGCCAACAACTTTAACGGAATGTTTTTATCGTGCTTATTACTTATTTTTTTCCATTTTGTTTAAATCTTTTTTTTTTTGTTAAGTGATATTTTTTAATTATTTTTTTTTCAAGCTCTTTTATTTATAATTCTTGATAATTTGTTTTCAAAGCCAAAAGTATTATTGTGATTTTTTTTTTGTATATTTTGGTTTAAGTATTACTATTTTTATTATGCTTTAATCATTTTTTTTAATTTATTACGTTGATCTTTTTTGAGTAGGATTTTTTTTAATCAGTTGCTGCTTATAATTTTTAGTAATTTGTTTTTTATTTGTTATTTAGTTTTATCTAGATTCAGAAAGTGTTAAATAGGTTAAATATTTTTTTCCATTTTCTAAGTTTTTGAGTTTTTTATTTTTAATTGAGTAGTTTTTTAACTTATGTTAGAAAAAGTACGTCTTATGCATAGTGTGATTATTTATAGGCCTGATGGCTTCGCATTGCATGAAATGAAATAAATAAATAAAATAAAGGACTGCACTCTTTGATATGAGATAAGTATCTCCTGTTCTTTAATGAAATGTTTATGTGAATTTTAGTAAGTTTTCTCCTTAGTAATGTTGGTAGCATTTGTAATGCGATACCTTTTCGTAGTTTACGTGGCTAAAGGTAAAACTTATCTACACAGATGTGTCACTCAGCGGCATGCTGTTCGGCAATAAGAAGTGGGTACCTAAGTCAAAACTTGAAACGCTCTTTGCTCTCCAGAGTAATTAAAGTAAAAATATTTGAAAATCTGGGCCACCGGAGCTCAGAGGTTAGCATGTCCGCCTTTGACGCTGAACGACCGGGTTCAAATACCGGCAGGAACATCAGAAAAAAGTTTCAGCGGTGGCTATCCCCTCCTAATGCTGGCAACATTTGTGAGGTACTTTGTCATGTGAAAACTTATCTCCAAAGAGGAGTCGCACTGTAGCACGCAGTTCGGACCCGGCTATAAAAAGGAGGTCCCTTATCATTGAGCTTAAACATGAATCGGACAGCACTCATTGATATGTGAGAAGTTTACCTCTGCTCCTTAGAGGAATGTTCATAGGCAAATTTGAACATTTTTGTTTATTTGAAAACCTGTTGAACGCGTTTTCTATATTCTTCTAAATTGTCAGTTTTTACTACCCACGTACTGTTTTGTTTGTATAATATTTCACAATAACAAGGAGACATAGTTTCTTTGGTGCACCACCAAATTCTGGTATAAAACCCTTATATACAAAATATTGACATTTTGTATATTCTTTATTTTTTCCAACATCCATGCGGTGTATGGTACGAATTTTACTACAAACTTCATGAGAACATAGGCACAATTATTTTTCTCATTTGTATGATATAAAGGGTGATTTTTTTGAGGTTAGGATTTTCATGCATTAGTATTTGACAGATCACGTGGGATTTCAGACATGGTGTCAAAGAGAAAGATGCTCAGTATGCTTTGACATTTCATCATGAATAGACTTACTAACGAGCAACGCTTGCAAATCATTGAATTTTATTACCAAAATCAGTGTTCGGTTCGAAATGTGTTCATTCACCGTTCAGCGATGAGGCTCATTTCTGGTTGAATGGCTACGTAAATAAGCAAAATTGCCGCATTTGGAGTGAAGAGCAACCAGAAGCCGTTCAAGAACTGCCCATGCATCCCGAAAAATGCACTGTTTGGTGTGGTTTGTACGCTGGTGGAATCATTGGACCGTATTTTTTCAAAGATGCTGTTGGACGCAACGTTACGGTGAATGAACACATTTCGAACCGAACACTGATTTTGGTAATAAAATTCAATGATTTGCAAGCGTTGCTCGTTAGTAAGTCTATTCATGATGAAATGTCGAAGCATACTGAGCATCTTTCTCTTTGACACCATGTCTGAAATCCCACGTGATCTGTCAAATACTAATGCATGAAAATCCTAACCTCAAAAAAATCACCCTTTACTTACTCTTACTATGGACTTGTTATACCCTCCACCGAAGGATAGGGGCATATCCATTTTGTCATTCCGTTTGCAACACATCGAAATATCCGTCTCCGATCCTATAAATATATTCCTGATCGGCGTAAAAATTTAAGACGATCTAGCAATGTCCTCCATCTGTCTGTTGAAATCACGCTACAGTCTTTAAAAATTGAGATATTGAGCTGAAACTTTGCACAGATTCTTTTTTTGTCCATAAGCAGGTTAAGTTCGAAGATGGGCTATATCGGACTATATCTTGATGTAGCCCCCATATGGACCGATCCGCCGATTTAGGGTCTTAGGCCCGTAAAAGCGAAATTTGAGACAGTGACTTAAGATAGGTCCATCGACATCTTTCTGCAAAATGGCACATACCGTTCCAGATTTGGATATATCATATATATCATAAAAAGTCCCATAAAAGGCCCGTAAAAGTCGCATTTATTGTCCGATTTCGCAAAAATTTGGGACAGTGAGTTGTGTTAGCGCCTTCGACATCCTTCTTCACCCTTCCAGATCGGTTCAAATTTGGATATAGCTGCCATATAGACCGATCTCTCGATTTAAAGTCTTAGCCCCATAAAAGGCAGTTTTAATATCCGATTTCGCTCAAATTTGACACAGTGACTAATGTTAGGCTTTTCGACAACCGTGTCGTATATCGTTTAGATTGGTCTATATTTGGATATGGCTACCAAAATGACCAATATTTTGTTCTGCAAAATTGAACAATGACTTGAACTTATTAGACCACTCAATATCCATGTCGAATTTGGTCCAAATCGGACCATATTTCGAAATAGTTGTAATGGGGTCATAAATTATGAATTTTTTACCGGATTCTGACGAAAGGTGTTATACAATATATATACCCGAGGTGGTGGGTATGCAAAGATCGGCCCGGCCGAACTTAGCGCCTTTAACTTGTTTATACATGCAACATCCATATCATACATGGTCTCCAAATCGTCTGAATAACTTTGCGGAATGCAATGCACAGTGGAGAACATATATAATTCGGATTCATAAGGACTCTACTGAATTATTATACATACATTTTATATAATGTCCCAAGTTTTAATGAATGTGAAAGCTTTAATTATTTCAGCAACGATGACTTACCGGTACGGGGGTCGAGATGCTCGAATCTTTCGCTACTCAGTCTAATTACTAATTTCAGATTACCATTTTAACCTTACCTAACTAACGCCTGTATTTTTTTTTTGTTTCTTTTGAAATACATCGAAATATGTATTAATTTCCGAACCTATAAAGAGACCAATTTTTTCAAAGTTGTAAAAATAAAATACTATTTATTGAATGTACTCCCTGTGACCAGAATAAGCGAGAAGACGTTGTTGAGCTAATTTGACGCACCACGTGTTCTCAACACAACAATTTCGTGACCGACAATGTCAAATACTTGGGAACGATCTTGAATAGGAATTTGAACTGGAAGTGCAGCATCGAGGAGGGAACTTAGAAGGCTCACAGATGTTGAGCACTATGTATAAGGTCCGTAAGCTCGAAATCGGGCCAACATCCGAGGATAGCCCACTGGAATTACATTTTGGTGAACTGCAATGGGAAAAACTGAGAACTTATTACGATAAGTTCATAGAAGACGTTGTTATATATATATATATATAGGGCTATACATATATATATATATGGAGTGCTATTTAATTTTAAAGCAACACACCGTCTTTGTGGGGATCACTTTTTGCCCTGTGACATAGACAACAACCAGATCTGTCGTTTGAGGGCAACCCTGCTCGACGGTAACCCTGTTGTTGCAAAATGCTGGTGCAACTGTCAGCAATGAAGTACAATGGCTGAAATATCCCAAGCCAATTTGCGACATATCTTCATTTTGTTTATTGTTTTTGTTTATTTTTAAGCCAATTTTTTGTATAAATAGGCCCTTCTGGCAAATACTTGTTCTTTTCTATTCGTGATACCAAAAAAACATGTAAGTCGTGCTTTGCATTTTTTGTTGTAATTTTTATTGAACTTGTTAAAGTTTTAAAGTGTTAAATGTAAATTTTAACTTGAATCTTTATTTATTAATAGTGAATAAACAACACATTAACGTAACCTCACACCTTAAACACACACACACACATCAAATGTACAACCCTTATATTTAAAATACAAAACACATATCAAGCAAAATAAATATATCCAGCAGTTTCATCATTTCAAACATAAAGCCATACTTCAGTTTTGTTATTTTGGAAGGCCAACTGGTGTGAGACGTTTATTCATCGGTTCACGAAGAAAAGAAAAGCAACAATTTTATTCAATGTTTAAAGTCATTTTGTGTTATATGTTTGGCGGCAAGTAAACAACGTTAAAAAAAGCCGTGGACGGACGGACATTTTGTGTTATTTTTAATGCAAAATTTATTTTGAAGAAGCCAGCCCTCAAATTTTTGCCAAATTTTGCATTAAAATCAAGCCAGCCTTTGTGTGAATTGTGTTACTTACCTTTGTGATCGAGATTCAGCCAAGTTTATGTCCAATTGTCAAGATCAGCCAAGAAGAACAAGCAGCAGAAGCACAAAAGGAACCCCGCCAGCCCGATATCAGCAATACGTCAGCGAAATGTCTGTCAACCACTCACCAAAGTCAGATACGCCAGCAAAAAGCCAACAAAGACAGCCACAGCTACAGCCAATGGACGGTACTACTCATGTCAATACGATTAATCCGCCTTCTCAATTACAGCACCAGAAAACTGCAGACAATTCACCAGCCGGGACATCAAAACCTGTAAATGAAGTCGGTGAGTTCATGAAGCAAATGAGAGTGCAAATGGAGCAGATGCAGCGGCAAATGCAGGTAATGCAAAGTGAGTACATTGCATCAACGAAGAAGATGCAAGCACAACTTGTTAATACTGCCAAACAAGTGGAAACGCAGTTAGCCAATCAAATGACGTCGACGTCCGCATTACCTACATCGACGCTGCCACAGCCGCCATCAAATATGCCAGAATCAATACTGCCAACATCTCAGCCATCACTGCCACCACCAAATCAGCCACAATATCAGCCGCCACAGAATCTTCTACAACAGCCGCCACAACTGTCGCCTCTACAACAGCAAGTTTATCAGCCAACGCCACAATATCCGCCGCCATCACGGTCTATAAATTCAGATATGTCTGTCCACAATTCGTATCCACAAAGTTTTATATCTGTTCCACACAAAAAAATTTATCCTCTTCCCACATTTTCAGGTCTTCCAGAAGAATGGCAAACCTTTTATGAAGCGTACGAAAGCACCACAGCCGAATTTGGATATAACAGCCTCCACAACATTATGCGCCTCAGAGATGCTATCAAGGGTCGAGCCAGAGAAACCGTCGAATCGCTGCTAGGTAATTCTGCCAACGTCGACACCATTATACGAACGCTGCTTGAAACCTTTGGTCGTCCGGAACAGCTGATTAGAAGCCAAATTGAAAAGGTTCGTGCCATTCCACCTTTAGCCAATGACAACCTGGAAGCCCTGGTAAACTTCGCCAACAAAATCTCGAACATGGCCACATTTGTCAAGAACGTGAAGGGAGATCACCATCTTTCCAACCCTTCATTGTTGAGCGAACTGGTCGCTAAACTTTCCACAAGCCGCCAAATGCAGTGGGCCGAAAAATGCCTCCAATTACAACAACCAGCCACCATAGTTGACTTTGCAGAATGGCTATCAGTACTGCGTCGCCTGGCCAATATCGTCCATGACACCTTGCCGTCAACTTCGACCAATGCCGCATCAAACCGCCGCCATTTTGCTGCTACTGCACCGCCACCAAACCGAAAATACGTCAACGTCACTGTCAGCCAATGTCCAGTATGTAAGGGGTGAGTGCACTAACATAAAACACTGTACAGAATTTTTAAACATGTCCATCGACAAAAGATGGAACACTATAAAAGGGCTCAAGATTTGTTTTTGTTGTTTAAAACGTGGACATCAAGTTAAATTTTGCCACACAAAACGCCGTTGTGGCGTTAATGATTGCCCAAAGCCACACAACAATTTATTGCACAGTACACTTTCACAATCACAACCGGAGCCAGCGACCGAGCCAACTCATTTGTCCACGACGGGTGGGACACAAAATAACCGCACGGTCACGTCCGAAGCACAACGACCACAAACCGAAAGACGAAATTGCCATGCAGCTCATTCTCCCGATAATGTGATTTTCCAGATTTTACCCATAACTTTGTATGGGCAGCACAAAACAATAAGCACTTACGCCTTTATTGACGACGGCGCCAACGTTTCTATGCTGGATCTGGAAATAGCACGAGAACTTGAACTCCATGGAGAACCTGAGCACTTGGAGCTGCAATGGCTTAATACTCACCGCGTAACACAGAAAACGGAAAAAATTCGCGTGACCATCAGTGGAGTTGGCCAATTTAATAGAAAATACTTACTTTCCAATGTTTACGTTTCATCGGATATGTCATTGCCAGTACAGAGTTGCCACATAGCTCATTTTATGAAATCCCAAAAAAGTGACAAAATCGCCAATTTAAATATGCGGGATTATTCTAATGTTCAACCAAAAATGATTTTAAGCTTAACCCATTCCTTCCTAAAAGTTCCCATTGAGACGCCTACACTTTTATCCGAATTTGGACCCATTGTGTCAACCACCAGATTAGGCGCTGTTATATATGGACCAATTCCTGGTGAAGAACCAACAAACATAAAGAGGGCTTTACACGTAAGGAAGTGTGTGTACCAAAATGATGTTTTGAAGGAGTTGAGCGATATGATGCGTGGTTATTTTGATGTGGAGACCCTTGGAACCAAAATACCCGTGAAACCTATAAAATCCAAAGAAGACGAGAGAGCAATGGGCATATTGGAAACAAACACAAAGCAAGTAAATGGCCGATATGAATGTTCGTTGTTGTGGAGAGAAGATGTGAGACCGATCCCTGACTCATACAACATGGCTTTGAATCGTTTGTACTCTGTGGAACGTAAGATGGCAAAAGACAGTGAGTATAAAATGGAATATTGCGATAAAATAGCAGATTATGTTAAAAAAGGATATTGCCGTAAATTATCGGATGAAGAAAAATCTATAATGCGCGAACGGACCTTTTATTTGCCCCATTTTGGTGTACTAAATCCAAATAAAAAAGGAATTCGGCTGGTTTTTGATGCGGCGGCCGAGGTTATGAACTTCTCATTAAACAAAGCCTTACTTCCTGGTCCTGACATTAATAACTCATTAATTTCAATTCTTTTTAAATTTAGAGAATCCCCCATTGCTGTATGTGGTGACATACAAGAGATGTTTCACCAGATCGCCATTGCCAGGAAAGACCAAGATAGCCAAAGATTTCTGTGTAGAGATGGCAATCCTGATCAGCCTGTGGACACTTATGTTATGGAAAGGCTTATTTTTGGAGCCACCTGTTCACCAACCATTGCCCAATATGTCAAGAATAAAAATGCGACAAAATACATCGAAAAGTCACCAAGAGCCGTCCATGGTATCATCGAACGTCATTATGTGGATGATTATGTCGATTGTTTCGAAACTGAAGATGAAGCCCTTAATATTGTTCGCGAAGTGGTAAGGATCCATAAATCCGGTGGTTTCCATCTTCGCAACATAATATCCAACAGTGAACGAGTGGCAATACTATGTGGTAATAATCCTGGCAATGGCGAGAACAGTGGCAACTTTCTTTTTGGTGACAGCATAGAACGGGTACTCGGTATTCATTGGGCACCAAAGACAGATGATTTTTGTTTTCATTTGCGTTTGGCCAAAGTGGACAAAAATATATTAAATTTTACAAAGGTGCCAACAAAAAGGGAGATGCTCGGCCTAAATATGTCCGTATACGACCCATACGGATTCCTGTGCGACTTTATGGTGACGTCAAAGGTGCTAATGCAGAAGGTCTGGAAATGTGGGGTAAGTTGGGACGAGCAATTGCCGTCAGAAATTTATAGCCAGTGGAAGTACTGGTTGGAGCAGTTATCGAGATTGGTGGAATTTAAGATTCCAAGATGTTACGCCGGTGGTTTTAGCAGCAGCAATGTTGATCTACATGTCTTTGTGGATGCAAGCGAAGAGGCTATGGCAGTTGTGGCATATTGGAGAGTGGTAAGTGTCAGTGGTGTTAAAGTGATGTTTGTAATGGGCAAAACAAGCTGTGCCCCGACACGGTATCACACAATACCAAAACTGGAATTGCAAGCTGCTGTAATGGGCGTTCGAATGAAAGAGGCCATATTAAAAAACCATTTGTGCTGTGTTAATAATGTTTTCTTTTGGTCAGATTCTTTTACGGTGATACAGTGGATTCGGTCAGATCACCGAAGATACAAGCAATATGTGGCAAATCGTGTGGCTGAGATATTGGACGGCAGCAGCATTGAACAATGGAGGTGGTGCCCTGGTAACGAGAACACTGCAGACGAAGGAACTCGCTCAAAACTGTTCAAGCCATATGAACCCGAAGGACGTTGGAAAAATGGACCAACGTTTTTGCTGAAGGCGGAATCGTATTGGCCGAGTGAGGTGCACAATCAAATGAAAAAGGATGAAAGTGGCTCAGAACTGCGATCCAAGCACAGAGTTCTGGTGGCTCAGAAGGTATGTTAGTGCATTCCAAATATTGATAATTTTTCCAATTACAGAAGGCTGAAACGGGCTATGGCATGGGTGTTCCGGTATGTGCAAAACATGAGGCGTAAAATCAAAGGTGAGGCGTTGTTCTTGTGTGATCTGTCCCTGGAAGAAGAAGAGAATGCCGTGTCTTATCTGTGCCGTCATGTGCAACGTCAACAATACGAAGACGAACTTGAGGACCTGAAAAAACAACACTCAGTGAGCCAAAGCAGCCAATTATTGTCGCTGAATCCCTTTGTTGGCCAAGATGGCTTAATTCGTGCGTCTGGGAGAATCCAAAATGCTGCCTTTTTGAATCTGGAAGCCAGGCAGCCCATAATTTTGCCGAAAAATCATCGGTTCACCAGGTTATTGGTGGAATTCTACCACAGAAAGTTCCTGCACATCAACACTGCCACTGCTATGAGCGAAATACGTCAAAAGTACTGGGTGCCATCACTGCGTCAACTATTAAATAGCATCCAGAGCCACTGTTCCGCCTGCAAACTTCGTCGAGCCAGGCCACGTCAACCCCAGATGTCTGCCTTACCGATGGAGAGGGTGACCCCATACGTTCGAGCCTTCACATACACAGGACTTGATTATTTTGGCCCAGTAAGTGTTGGAATCCGCCGTCAACGTGAGAAAAGGTGGGTTGCTCTTTTTACCTGCTTTACAACCCGTGCCATCCACCTGGAGATTGCCACAGACCTGTCCAGCGATGCTTGCCTGATGTGTATCCGCAACTTCATTAATAGAAGAGGTGTCCCTGTATCCATAAGAAGCGACAACGGGACCAATTTTGTTGGCATAGCAAAGGAATTACAAGGTATTGATATGTTTTTGGATACTAATAGTCTCTCTTCAGATTTGACGGCATTGGGCATCAAATGGATATTCAACACTCCGTTGAATCCAAGTGAAGGCGGCGTATGGGAACGGCTTGTGCAGTCCGTGAAGAAGGCATTGTACATCATGTTGAAAGAGCAGGCTCCAAAGCTCGAAACGCTCCAATCGTTTCTAATCGAAGCAGAGAACATCATCAATTCGAGACCCTTGACTCATCTACCTGTGACTCCCGAAGACCCGGAACCATTGACCCCGAATCATTTTCTGCTTGGGTGCACTAATTCAACCCAAACTCCGGCACCATATGAGCCCAGATTGATGTGTCTTCGAAAGCAGTGGCGTGTGGTGCAGAACTTAAAGAACGGCATGTGGCATCAATGGCTGCGTGAATATCTTCCTGAGCTGACGAGAAGGACGAAATGGTGTTTGCCATCACAACCGTTGGACGTGGGCTGCCTTGTTTTTATTTGTGACCCAGATCTTCCAAGAAGCCAATGGAAAAGAGGGCGTGTCATCGAGCTCCATCGCGGCAAAGATGGTGTAGCACGTTCAGCCGAAGTGCGCACAGATGTGGGTGTCTACCGCCGTCCTGTTTCCAAGTTGGCCATACTAGACGTTGAAGACTCTGCTGGTGAAGGTGAAGCCTCCCCCTCTGGGTCAGTTCACGGGGGTGGGGATGTCGTTTGAAGGCAACCCTGCTCGACGGTAACCCTGTTGTTGCAAAATGCTGGTGCAACTGTCAGCAATGAAGTACAATGGCTGAAATATCCCAAGCCAATTTGCGACATATCTTCATTTTGTTTATTGTTTTTGTTTATTTTTAAGCCAATTTTTTGTATAAATAGGCCCTTCTGGCAAATACTTGTTCTTTTCTATTCGTGATACCAAAAAAACATGTAAGTCGTGCTTTGCATTTTTTGTTGTAATTTTTATTGAACTTGTTAAAGTTTTAAAGTGTTAAATGTAAATTTTAACTTGAATCTTTATTTATTAATAGTGAATAAACAACACATTAACGTAACCTCACACCTTAAACACACACACACACATCAAATGTACAACCCTTATATTTAAAATACAAAACACATATCAAGCAAAATAAATATATCCAGCAGTTTCATCATTTCAAACATAAAGCCATACTTCAGTTTTGTTATTTTGGAAGGCCAACTGGTGTGAGACGTTTATTCATCGGTTCACGAAGAAAAGAAAAGCAACAAGATCCGTCCACAATTGTTGCCCAATGCTGAGCTATTTGTTGCTATCGCACTAGAAGAGTAAATGTACAAAGTAAGTACGACAACCGCAAAAGAGAAAAAAGTTCCGAATTAGTTTAATATATTGTTTTAGAAGAGACGACCTTAATCCAATTTTGGCGCGGATGTCTTCGAAGGAATGGAATCTTCCATTTGGTTTGTAAATTAATATTTCAATATACATAGAAACTTTAAAAAAATTTAATTATTTTTCTAGATGAAATGAGATGAAACAATGCCTTTCAAGTCAGCATTTTAATGTTTATAGTTTTATTGTAATAGTTATTACAATATAAATGCAAAATGTTGTATACCTTTTTATTGTAAATTTACTAATTCAGTTGTTTCTAAACATATAACTAACACTTTCCGCGCTTTTTAATGATTTCCAATCAGTTGTTTTATCAATTTTGCCTGAAAAAGAAAAAAAAGAGACAAATAGTTAATTAATGTAACATTGGTGGATATTTTTAAATTATATCTTTAAGATAAAATAAAAAAAAAGTAGTACATGAAATGTTTAGATTAGTGGTTTTTAACAGTAAAGGCTGGTACTACGTTTTTTTGGGGAAATTTCCCTAAATCGTTCTTTCGATGGTTTGATAAGGTTACCACATATGATTTTTTTGGGTTTCTTTGGCCAAAATACTGCCATTTACATATAAAAATGAATATAGCACCAATCAATTTATAGGCTGCTTACGCACATGTTTACAAACAAATGTGAGTGTGTTGACCATGCTCAAATTCCTATATGTTGTTGCATTTTTATTTCAACCAAACCCCACCCCTTCGAAGTTAATACAATATATGTTGTTGCAATAGCAAGACCAAAAGCACAATTCTTTATTTCACAATCGTTATTACTTCGTACAGATTTATTGCAAAAGCTTGTTATGAATTAAACAATTATTTTTTATTTATTTAAGAATTATATTTATTTATATTTTTATACAAATAGAGTCTTATTTATGCAACCATTTCAGCGCGAACACCGAATGTACCAACTTTAATAAATAAAAACGAATAAAGAAACGCAAATGTTGGGCGATTATGGACACTGTTGTTAAGTTAGTTAAAAACGTAAAATAGCCTTACAAATAGGAGCGTCTTTAAATTTAAATCCAAAAATAGGAAACAATCAGCGATCGAATATTTGAAACAGATGGATGTGTCCGTTAGTAAATAGGAAAGAAATTTAATGTATTAATAGTTTTTTATTAAAGTTTTGGTTCTTTGGCTCGTTTTCATTGCTTAAATCCTGTAGGATTCCATTGATTAGGCTGTCTAATGTTCAAGCTATTGGGTTGTTTATAATTTATTACATAACTTTTCTCTACAGCTCCCATTAGTCGAATATACGAATATAAAAAATGCAGAGACGCAAACTGAGTGTGTTCAAAATTATTTCTGGCCTAATAATGAAAATGTGAATTTTAATCCTCCAATATGATTTATGCATTTTTAAATGCGCTCATACCACTTGTCTCCCAAGAATAAATTTCGTAAGATTTTGCCTGTTGAAAATTTTAAAATTTCGAGTGGTAAAGTCAGATTGGACCCGGCAACACTTAGTGTTGCCTAAGCCACAAACTTACATAGCAGCTCTCGTATTATATTTATTTATACAGATATAAATTTTTTCAGCTGAATGAAATTTCCTGGAATAATAACAGTGATCTTTTCTTTCTCATCAAAGCAATGGGTTGCGTTTATATACTTAGGTATCCCTGCTTGGAATTACAGCATATTTCAAAAGCACACCCTGCCACATACATATGCATTGAGTTCGACCCAACTGGAAAATATTTCGCAACAGTTTCGGTAAGTTTGATTTCGGTTCGGTAAATTTTCTGTCCTGGCAAACATTAAATAAATGATTTTTTTAATTGGCTTTGAATACACAGACACAATGTAAATAATATCATAACCTCGAAAATCTTGATTCTATGCTTTTATTTCTTTATCAATTTGGGGTTTGCTGATCATGTTTCCTCTTCTCGTTACAGTCACAGCTATACGTTTTGTATGAACATGCGGCTGGGTACGCTTTGTTCTTGGTAAAGGAGTTTGAGGAGATGCCCATGTTTTTGCTTCAAGTGGAATCGTCTATAACCAATTCGATTGTTAAATTGGATGGATTTGCTCCCTTTAAAACCGCCATATCAGCTTCGGAAAACATCAATTCTATCTTTGAAAGTATTGAGTCACAAGACATAATGGTGTTCTTGGATAATTTCTTTTCAAAGCTAAAGGATGATTTCTTTTCAAAGCTATTGTTGATCTAATGAATATTGAACTTTTCGCGGAACGCGTGGTGAAGCTTTCGGAATCCGTAAGAAACTATCAACATATTTGCACAACAAAATGGAATGTGTGGCTCCAAATCTGCAATCTTTGATTGGTGATCAAGTTGGTACCCGTCTGATATCTCATGCTGTTAGTTTGCAAATTTGGCTAAATGCCCCTCTTCCATAGTACAAATTTTGGGTGCCGAAAAGGTTTTATTCAGAGCCCTGAAGACCCGTTCAAATACACCTAAATACGGCCTCTTCTATAATTCCTCCTTTATTGGGCATGCTGGTTTGAAGGACAAAGGTCGTATTTCAAATTTCCTAGTCAGTAAATGCTCCGTTGCATCGCCCATTGATTGTTTCTTGGAGCGGTGTTTGACGAGACTTTGAAGCGGCAAGTAGAGGAGCGTTTGAAATTCTATGAATCGGGTGAAGTTCCTCGCAAAACTATGTATGCCATTGAAATGGCATCCACTGAAACACCCAAGCCACAGCCAGTAATGCGTCATCACAAAAGAAGAAAACAAGAAGAAGAAGCGTAAGCTTGAAGAATGAGAAGCGGCAAATGGCAATGGTGCGACAACACAATCTGATGAGAATGGTGCTGGAGAAGTTGCAGAAGCCGCTGAAAACGGTGCAGAGGGGGACCACAAGAGAAGAAGAACAATAATAAAGATAACGAAGAGGGTTCGTTATGTTAAATCTTCTTGCTTTTCCCAATTTTTATTTTTTATGTAGATATAAGTTACTCCCACGACCAACAATATTTCATATACATTCATAACATGTTTAACATATGCATTTGTTGGGTGTAACAATTTATACAATAATAGACTTCTTTTGACATTTTTCAACATATTTCGTTGATATTACATTTCAGTAGATTCCGTTCTTTTTATATGGTGGTTGCAGTGCGTTACATTTTTGCTGGAGATCCTTCTTACCTGCCTCCACTGCGTGTCACAGAGCTGACATGACCACTCTGGAGTTGCATTACTTACCACATACCGGCCAATTGTTGTGTACGTGCTCAACAAGTTTTCTTTGTCGAGATTCTAATACACACAATTATAGACAATAACTAAATGTCACTAACTGTAAATGAATATATCTTGGTTTACACACCGAATTTAATGCCTCGATCATCTATTTTCCCTTTATAAAATCAGTTGACGAGAGCCTTAAATCCGGATTTAACGAGCAGTGTAAACGGGATTATACTACCAGCCATAAAGCGTTGAAGTTATTCAAAATCAACATCGACCCCTGAAATTAAATCCATCATGCGGGTTTATTGTACGAATTCAACCATAAACCATTTCTCAGAACTTTGTTTTCTCCAATTTTAGGTCAATTTCAATATAAATAAATCCCGATAAAATATCGTCAACTTAAGCTGAGTATTCTGTTCAGCTTTTCAAGCGGAATGCGTCAAATTTCATATAAAAAAGTTGGCAAAAAAAGGCTGAAAAGAAGAAGTGTGCTTATAGTGATGAAAATGGCAAAAAACTATTATAGTAGCAACACTTGAAACTATTGCCATCATCATTTTTGTTTGTTTTATTGGTTTCAGCAGTTCGTTTTTCTTTATTTATTTGAGAAAAAGTTTATAAAATATAAAAAAACAATAAGTGCAGAAAAAGAAACGTATTCGGTATGGAAACAAAGACATTTGATTGCTGTCAAATTTCGCTCGCGATAAACTACAAATTTCAGCGGCTTTTCCGAAAGCAGAATAGATTACCAACTCTATAAATGTGAGTGTGTGGGCCGTACTCAAATTTATATATGTTGTTGCAATTTCAACCAAAACCCACCCCTCCGAAATTAATAACAAAACTATTTAAAAAGAAACGAATTCAGCTTTTATTTGTAAAAATAATTAGATTTTGTAAAATTTTCGTTGGTATAATTTAAATAAACACAACTTTCCAAAAGCCTTTGGAAGACCAAATGCACAACACTTTCACAATCGTTATTTCTCCGTATAGATTTATTGCAATAGCTTATTATGAAAGAATCATATATTTTTGAAGTATATATTTATTTATAGTTATATAAATAGTTTCCTATATATGCATCCACAAATAATATTTTTTTTCCACCCCGAGTAAGTACATGTGAGCAAGATCACTAACACTAACAAACACTTAGTTACTATTAGAAGTTTGGCGATCGCGTTTATTTTACTTAAGAAAACGACTTGTTGCGCAGTGGTGGTGCTCTTCTTGGGCGTCGTGAAATGTAAATTTCGAAATGAACACTTTTTATTAATATTTTCCGCTCGTTTTTTTTATATGAAGTTTCACCGCGGAAACCGAATATATTGGGTGGCCCAAAGAGTAATTGCGGATTTTTCATATAGTCGGCGTTGACAAATTTTTTCACAGCTTGTGACTCTGTAATTGCATTCTTTCTTCTGTCAGTTATCAGCTGTTACTTTTAGCTTGCTTTAGAAAAAAAGTGTAAAAAAAGTATATTTGATTAAAGTTCATCCTAAGTTTTATTAAAAATGCATTTACTTTCTTTTAAAAAATCCGCAATTACTTTTTGGGCAACCCAATAGAAACAAACTTAAGTGAAAAAATTCCAGAAATCCGTTTTTTCGTTTATTAAAACAGAAATGCCGTATTGGAAACTTTAGTGATGTTGGCTATTAAATCTGGTTTTTTCGTAAAAATGCAACTTGCAGCACCGGTAACTGTCAAATAAACAATTTTTTCATTTATTGCTGCAAAATAAATAAATCTACTGAGCAATAATGAAAGGCAATAGCTGAAATTGTATGTATTTAATAAAAAAAAACTCATATAGTCAAAACATGTTTACACAGCCACGCACAGTAAACAGCTGATTACAATTCTTTTCTCACGAAGTGCACTATCTGTCAACGTGTTTTGTAGAGGTGGGCATTTTAGTTCCTTTTAGTGAGCACTCCTTTTAGTTCCGTTCCACAAAAGGAAATAGTTCTTTTTTCATTTGCGATCCCTTTTTTTTGGATTCCTCCATACAAAACAAAAAAAGAGCTTTGAATTTTGTTTTGAACCTTAAAATAAGTGTTTTTATTTGTACATATGGATAAAAACATTAAGACTGTTTAAGTAATTAAAATTAAAATTAATATTTCGTACTTTTTTTTAAACAACTATTAAATCTCGATGCTGAAAAAACACGAATCGAAGCGCATAAAAATATTTAGATTTGTTGACGCATAAAACAATTTAGATGTTTTGACGCATCAAATAATTTAGATTTGTTGACGTACCATACAATTTAGATTTGTTGACACGTTTATTTATTTGTGCTATCGCATTCATTTAATGTGGTTGCCACAAGTAATTTATTTTCTTTTCACCTAAATTACAACGTATACTGTTGTTGCCTATTGAAAAAGTTGACTATTTTATTTATTGTAGTTGTTGTATGAAGATGAAAATTATGGCATGTCAATCAGCTGGTCTACAAATTAACAAAAGGAAGAAAAAAGGAAAAGTGTACATGCAAAAAAAAGGAACTATGGAACTAAAAGAAAGAATGATATGGAACTAGTTCCAGCAGTTCCTCACTTGGATAAGTTCCATCCGGAACTACCCAACTCTAGAGTTTTGGTTGTGTGTGTGCATTTTAGTTAGGTTAGGTTGAAAAGAGGTTATGTTGAAATATCTGTGAGGACTTGTTGTGCGTCCTAAAAACTATAAAGTAACCTCTAAAAAAAATTTTAAGTTAGGAAATCCGTGCTACTTACAAAATCCTTTATTGTTTTCAATACCACTCCCCTAAGTTGGTTCATGTCTGGTATTTCGTCTCGACCTATATGCCGGTATATGTCATCATTACTTGCCGCTCCGATTTTACATAAGTGAGCTCGCAGCCCTATGTGTCCCGTTATCATACCAATAGCTATACTGACCTCCTTGTTGCTTCCTTTCAGTAAAAGCCTCGTCTTCTCACGATCTGGATCCCCCCATAGCATTTTCGCCGTCCTATCGACCGTTTCGCTGTTCCTCAATGTTGCATGCGCATTCGTCACCTACTCCTTTAACTCGGACTGCGTCGACTCGAAAGGTTTCGGGTTAACCAAGTTTATTGACGGCAGTCCTCTGGCCTTCACTGCCAAATCGTCTGCCCTTTCATTTCCCCTTACTCCGTTATGGCCTGGCACCCAAACGATGCGGATTTTGCCATCCTCAGACCAGGCGTTAATCTCCTTCTTACACTGCAAGACTTTTCGTGACCTTACCATCCTGGTTGTTATTGCCCTTTGGCAATTTTACTGTCAATAAAGATGTTCACACTCGTTAGTATCACACCACTACACGCATTCCGTGATCGCCCGGAACTCTGCGTTACAACAAGGCGTTAATCTCCTTCTTACACTGCAAGACTGTTCGTGACCTTACCATTCTGGTTATTGTTGCCCTTATGGCAATTTTACAGTCAATAAAGATGTTCAGACTCGTTAGTACCACACCACCACACGCATTCCGTGATCGCCCGGAACTCTACCTGTAGGACCGTATTATGGTCAGGTACTTAAAACAGTTCTTAGTCCCTGGGTTCTAAATGTAGACCACCAGGCCCACTCTGAACTCTAGCTTTGATCCATCCGTGTCACATGATCTTCCAGATTGAAATTCTGGAAGACTGTACCGCTGACACCAATGCCTCGCACTCGACCTCAAGTGTCATCTCAGGTATCCGATCGGAAAACTCGTTCCTTCCTTCCAGGTTTTCTATCGTAGGCTTGATTATACTGCGATGGTATCAGCTGCTCCAATCCGCAATCCATTCTCCCATCGCCTTGTCTCACATCCGCAGCGGCTGCCTCACATTTAACCTGTATGTCAATGGGTCGGATATCTCGAATATGGTTTGTGGTTGTTGTACAAATGAGACCCCATGCAAGAGATATTCATTTACAAGTAGTGACAGTTGCCCAACAACAAAATATTGAGTGCACTATCTGTCAAAATCAGTAATTAGTACAACTTTTATTTTTGTATGTTACTAGTTCGCGACAATTTTCGTTAACTGTGCGTGTCATGGTACTTAAATGTAATACACACACAACTCGTTGACAGATAATGCACTTCACAAGAAAAAATTTTACTTTTAGGGTACACTACTTGGTAATTAAGTCATGCCACCATGTTGGCTAATATACTTGGTGTTGGAGCTGTCAATCTACCCTGTACGATTTTACCAAGCTTCAAAGTATATGAAATTGGACATCTATCGATGGTGCATGTATATTTTAGGTTGTTGCGAGTAACAAAGAAACCCACACGCGCTTACGCAAGGTAGCACAAGAAACCTTTGGACCTATTTTCAATTCTTCACCGTTTTAAAGGTGTTCAGCAGCTAAGTACGTAGTGTTCTTTTGATTAGAATTCAATTAACATCTTAAACATAATAAGCTAGAAATTTAAAATGTCTCGGATTTTAGTTGGCGTGAAGCGAGTTGTTGACTATGCTGTTAAGGTGAGTTGTTATATTGCATACTACAAATGCAGGAAATATGGGTTTGACATTCAACATGTCTTATCTTACTTGTTGATTTTGCGTAATCAATTGGTCGTAATATGCATTGTAATGTCTTTAGGTTCGGGTGAATCCCGAAAAGACTGGTGTGGTTACCCAGGGAGTGAAGCATTCTATGAATCCTTTTGATGAAATAGCCGTTGAAGAAGCCGTTAAAATGAAAGAAAAGAAATTGGCGAGCGAAGTTATAGCAGTTTCCATTGGTCCCAGTCAATCACAGGAAGTAATAAGGACTGCATTAGCAATGGGAGCAGATCGTGGTATTCATGTCGAAATTTCGGGCAAAGAGTACGACTTGTTACAACCAATTCACGTCTCTAAAATACTTGCAAAGCTGGCCTTAGATGAAAAAGCTGACTTAGTCATTTTGGGTAAACAGGCAATTGACGACGACTCTAATCAAACAGCTCAAATGACGGCAGCTGTGCTCGACTGGCCACAAGCAACATTTTGCAATAAAATAGAGAAAAGTGATGCTGGTATAACCATTATCCGTGAAATTGATGGCGGCCTCGAAACTATCAAGACAAAGACTCCAGCCGTTCTCAGTGCCGATTTACGTCTTAATACTCCACGCTATGCTACATTGCCTAACATTATGAAAGCGAAGAAGAAGCCATTGAAAAAAATTGGAGCAGGTGATTTGGGAGTCGACACCAAACCTCGAATTGATATAATATCTGTGGAAGACCCTCCAGTGCGTCAAGCTGGGGCAGTTGTTCCAGACGTTGACACTTTAGTTGCCAAACTAAAGGAAGGCGGTCATTGCTAAAATTGTAAATGTAATTTAAGACAATGTCTGAAATAAAAATTTAGGAAAGTGCATTTATTAAAAATATATAGATAAACAATAACGGAACTGGATAATGCCAAGCAAAGTAGTCGAAGACTCAAAAAATAAAAATACATATACACTAAGAATTACCATATGTTAACATATTTTCATGTTTAAATTTAAACTAAATTTTCATAAATATCAATTATGCAGCATAAAACCATATAGCTGCAATTGAACTATGAGCATTTGCGTTACTAAATCTACTCTGAACAACATATGCAGCCACTCCAGAACTGTAGCCAGTAAAATTCGATTCCAAAAATAAACAGTAATGAATGCTAGTCCATGCGAGATTTGTCGACGTCGGTTGCAAGAGTGCTGAGATAGGGAGACGGTGGAGCTTACCTGGCATCACTATCTGCCTTTCGATTCTCCGATACCACCCACGACTGGTGAGCACGGCAGAACAAACAGGAGATATAAGTAGGGTGTGATGTTGACTCTCACCATATTTCGTGGGGATGTAATAACATTAATAAGGTGGGCCAAACCTTGGCAGAATTCATGAATACTAACAACAGAATTCATGAATACTAAACTGCTGTAGCAACAACTAACAACCTAAGACAGGTAGTACCACAAAGAGAGACGAACTACTTGGCCGCTCTATTCACAGCATTTCTGCGACTGCGCTAACTCCGAAACAGGACTGCGGAGTTGAGCAATTTTAGCCCGATTCCGAAATAAATTTATAGAATTTAAAACCATTAAAATATGTTTTTATACCCACAACATAGTATAGGGGTATATAATAATTTTGTCATTCCGTTTGCCATATATCGAAATGTATATCCCGACCCTATAAAGTATACATACGGCTGTGTTCAAAATAAGAGGAGTGCTACCTCCATCGATCCAGGAGACAAAGCTGAATAATACCTGCAGCTAACACAGTTGTTACGGATATAATGTGCTACGTAAGGATCGCTCACGGAATGGAGGTGGAGGATGGGCCTTCGTGATACACCATTCCGTGCAGTATAGACCTATCTCGCCTACATGAAGTGCATGGTTATAGCAGCAGGCTCGGTACTGCCGAGATATAGCTATATAACGTGTACATACCGCCGGATGGTAGCTGTGTCCCAATTAATGGCCAAGCTTACAACCCCGACATAAGTTACTATACGCCCATAATCGTCTGGTTCCAGGGGACTTTAAAGCGCATCACATTTCATGGCATCCTCATCTAGGAAACGACCAGCGTGGCAGAGCAGATTGAAGGCTCAACGTTTTGCACGGTGAATGAGGATGCCCCCACTAGGATTACGAGGAGGTGCAGCAGCTCGCCAGACATTTCCATTGCATCCCCTGATCTTCTGAGTGAAGTATCCTGTCAAGCCGTCATCTCTTTAGGGTCAGACTATCTCCCCATAATTCTCACCATCGACCGACCACCCTACTTCATAACCTCTGAGCGCCGGATGTTTATCAATTAGAAGTAGGTCGATTGGGCTGGCTTCAGAGAGTATACCAATCGCCGCATCAATGAACTGCCACCTCCTTGGATGTGCTAGTTGCCGAGAGAAAATTCCGAGACATCATTAACGCAACAGCCGCTCGCTTTATACCAGCCGGTCGAATACCCCAAGTGCGACCCAATTTCCCGGCGCAGGCAGTGGTACTCGCAGACGAGCGTGATGGGATTCGTTATATGGACCCCGCTAACCCCAGAATCAGCGAGCTGAATCTGGAAATAAATAGGGTAGTCAACGAACATAAGTGGAATTTGTGGCTGGAACACTTGGAGAAATTTAACTTAGCCACCGGTTTAGGCACGCTGTGGTTTACTGTTAAGTCACTCTCGAACCCCGGTAGACGGGATGACAGGACATTAATCACTTTTGGCGACGTAACCGTGACTGAACCGAAGAGATGCGCCAGGTTGTTCAACCGTCAATTTATAGTGCATCCCGAGAGTGACAGGGCAAGGAGGAAAGCCATTCGCCGTATCCGTAGTCTCCGAACCGATGGACAGCCTCACAATTTACCGTAGGCGAAGTTACAAATGTCATCCATGGCGCCAAATCATCTAAGGCGTTGGGCCCCAACGGAATCTTTACATTGATGTTGAAGATTCTCGATTTACTTGGAGTTGAGTACCTTACTTCTGTCCTCAACCTGTCTTTGAACACTCTTATAGTTGACGATGTCTTGAAAATGGACCGATCTCTCTTCTCCCACCAGTGGAATTTCCATTCTACATGGATTTCGAAGACTGCATAGCACAACAACTGCTTTACATGCCATCACCGCACACATTTGCCGTGGCTTCAATCAGCGCAGGTCGTGGAATTTAGGGATAAGAAGTCGAAGCACCGTAGAGTGAAACAGGGATTTCCCCAAGGCAGGGTGGTATCTCCGGCACTGTTTAACCTCTAGCTATCCTCCATTACACCCCTCCACAAGGCAGATGTCAACCATTGTTGACATCTACGATAGGTTGAACGTCTACCTCAACGAATTTGTCTCATATTTAGCTGCAAGATATCTGACACCAAATCTTCAGCCACATTGTTCACTACAAATACGCGTGATGTGAACACCGAGCTGACTGTGATGATCGATGGAGAAATGATAGACCATCAAGTGTCCCAAAATTCTAGGCGTCACATTTCACAGCTCTTACACATTCTCCCCACATGCCACAGCAATTTGTACAATAGTAGAAACAAGGTCCTCAAGTCACTTGCCGGCAACACTTGAGGTGCAGACAAAAAAACCTTGTTGTTCACGTACAAAAGCAATTGCAGCGCCAGTGTGGTCTCATCAGCTCTGTGACACGCAGTGGAATAATATTCAGATCTGTCAAAATGCCGTCCTCCGAACTGCTACCGGCTGTCTCCTCAGTTCTCATGTAGACCACCTCCATCAGGAGACAAAAATCCTACCAGTGCGAAGACATAACTACATGCTGTCTAAGCAATACCTTTTGGGCTGTTATCGCAGATACCATCCAAAATATTATCTTGCCGCCCAGAAGCCTTAAGATTGATCTACATGATCTAGAGCGTTAGGTTCGACGCTACAAGAGAGAACCTCTAGATCGAGCGGCATATCAAGCAGGTCTAGACAACATTCATGCAGACACGGAAGCAGATGCGGAAATAGCTACTGGATGAATGTAGCCCTTGGAGAACGACCGCCTTCCATTGCACCTGAAGAAATTGACTTCAAACAGAGTAGTTCTGGCTCAATTACGTTCCGGCAGATGCAGCCGCCTCAACTCCCACAGAACTGGGATTGATGCCGACGTGCAAGATGTATGTCCCGATTGTAACCAGGGACCGCACGATACACGTCACCTGTTTAACTGCCCAGCCAGAGCCACTCGAAACAAACCCAGATCCCTGTGGACGCACGTCATCATAGTCGCAGAGTTCCTGGATCTGGACACTCAACAGTATCATGCAGACGAAAGATGGAACCAAACAAACTGTTACAACAACAACAACCACCTCATATTTTCACAAGACAAATTTGTTGGTATAACAACAACCAAATTAATTGATATTCTAAGAGTATTAAGAAGGGTATGTAAGAGGCCATGTGATGTACATTTGGTTTATAGTTTTGGAACTTTGAATTTCAAAATTACTGAAAATTGTAGTAGGCTCAAAATTTTAATTTTTTTTTTTTTTTTTCTTTGGAAGAAATGTCAGACTGAATTCAATTTCATTTTTGGTGTACATAATTTTTCATTTCAATTCAAATTTCATACTGTTCGGTCGTAATAATAAGAAAATTTTCTCAAATATAAAATTAAACGGAGAAAAGAAGAACTTAGGATAATTTTGCAAGAATAGGCATTTATACTTCGGGATTTCAGAAAGAAAATTAGCAAAGAATTGGTTCCCGGAAACTTATGCTAGTGATTGGAATTTTAAATCGCAATCCAACTCATAAGGACGCATAGCCCCATTATAGGCATATTTGGAGGCACATTTGGAGTCCAGCATTTTGTCAATTGGATTGTTGAAGATTACAAATTTTTTTTTTTTGAAAATATTTCTGTTTCTCCCTACAAGCAACCAGGACTGACATATAGTTCTGGTATCCATAAGGATACCAGAACACTACCCGGATTTTACGATTCCAACAATGAATGGAACGTTTTTGGAACATTTTAACCAAAATTAACATTTTGAAGGAAAATTGACAAGAAAAACGGTGAAAAAAGTCAAATTTAAATATAATGTCAAAACAAGTCTTAATGGAGCGTTAACAGGAATTACATCAATGAAATAGATTAAGCTTTCACCCTAATTTAATATACATAGACACCTTAACTTAATTATCTACGAGCATCTCAAAAGTTTAACCCTCTTTTGCCATATCTAACTACCATGTCAACAACGATCGTCAACTGGCCAGATGACAACGTGGGACAATTGCGGTAAGTCTTTGATTATTTTCTCTTCCATTTGTTAAATCTTTAGAATGCTCGGAATATTAAAACAAAATACTCATTTTATCTACATAACATTTCAATAAGATTTTTTTTTTTTTAATTTAACGTCATAACATTTCAATTAGGAATTAGAAATAAGTTCAGAATAATAACACATTTACATTAATAATTTATATTCCGTTTTATTTTTCATTACACCCTAATACACATTTTATTTTACATTTATTGTCATTGAATCACTGCATTTTAATTAATCTCTTCCACTCAACCAATTTTATGAATTTTTATTAATTTCTATAATATATATTATAATGTTTTTGTAAACGCCGTTTTTCAATCACGAAAGGTTCGGTACTCTTGCTAAAGGATACTCTGGAGGGCAGTTAGGTATTCAGATACTTTTCTGCACGGCAGGGTGGGTGTAGGATACTATGTGACCAATTGACATCTTTGGTCACGCCTTCTTATTAACGTCATTCTCCTACGACTTCTATACTTTTCCTTTCCATCTGTCTATTATCATAAGAGCTACCTAAATTTTCTTTATGTAATTGCATCCATGCCTATTTCTATTGGAGAAAGAACGCCCCCCAAGACTGAGCACGGCTGGGGCCAGTAGGTAGCCAGTTCCAAGGTGAATAGGGCCATTATATGGTAGATCGTTACATAATTAAATTTATACTCCAGTGTGATGCGAGTTCTGTAGGTGTGGGCGCGGTTCTAGCTCAAGTTGACGATGAGGGTAATGAGCGACCCATTTCTTTTATGTCCCAGAAGCTAAATAAGGCTCAAAGGAATTACACCACAACAGAGCTGGAGTGTCTTGCAGTGGTGCTGGCAGTAAAAAAGTATCGTCCTTATATTGAAGGACATAGCTTTAAAGTGGTCACTGACCATGCAAGCTTAAAATGGCTAATGCAGCAAACAGATTTGTCCGGAAGATTAGCACGGTGGGCCCTTAAACTACAAGGCTTCGATTTTGTAATAGAGCATCGGAGAGGAAAAGACAATATAGTCCCCGATGCATTATCCCGCAGTTTTGAAACTGTCATTGAAGAGGTGGATATAGAAGTTCTCCCGTCAATAGATCTTAACTCACCGCATTTTGACAGTCCAGATTATGCAAAATGGAGGTCGGATATTTTGGATACTGAATTTCCCGATTTCAGAGTTGTTGGGAAAATCATCTACAAGCGGACTGAGTTTTCTACAGGTGGCACTGATGATGAAAGTCTTTGGAAGATAGTTGTTCCAATGGAATTAAGACACGATGTTATCTATGCGGCTCATAATCAGCCAACCTCGTCACATGGAGGAATTGCAAAAACCACAGAACGCATTCGACGATACTTCTTTTGGCCACGTTTAGTGACCGATGTTAAGGACTATATAAATAGTTGTGAACTATGTAAAACGTCGAAAGTTCCTTCAACAATTTTACGACCACCAATGGGCCAAATGGTCAAGACGGATCGTGCATTTCAACGTTTGTATATAGATTTGATAGGTCCTTTTCCTCGGACTAAGAAAGGCCACATCGGTATTTTAATTATATTGGACCATTTCTCAAAGTACACTTTCCTTAAACCTTTGAAAAAATTTGTGTCTAGGAATATTATAGATTATCTGACAGACGACATTTTTAAGGAGTATGGTGTTCCGGAGATAGTCGTAACCGACAATGGTTCGCAATTCACAAGCAAAGAGTTCAAGGCGATGCTAAGCAAACATGGAATTGAACAACAACTCACGGCAGTGTACAGTCCTCAATCAAACGCGAGTGAACGGGTAAACCGGTCAGTGAATGAGGCTCTCCGATCATTCGTGCGAGAGGATCAGTCAAAATGGGACTTATTTTTGCCAAGTGTCAATTGCGCTTTGAGAAACAGCGTTCATCAGAGTATTGGAACTTCACCATACCAAATAATTTTTGGACAGAAAATGATAACACATGGGAAAGACTATGAGGTTTTGCGAAAATTAAAACTTTTGGAGGAGAATGATTCCGAGTTATCTAGACTAGACAAATTTTCGTTGTTGCGTGATTCGATTCAGACAAAGATCAAGGAAGCATATGAGAGAAATCAGAGAGTATACAATTTGCGTTCACGGAGGAGAGACCTCAAAATTGGGCAACACGTATATAGAAGAAATTTTGAAAAAAGTTCTTTGTTGAGAAAATTTAACTCAAAGTTAGCTCCTAGTGGGATCAAGGCCGAAGTATTGAGGAGGAAAGGGAATGCATATTATGAACTAAGGGATTTAGAAACAGGGAAAACAAGTACTTATCATCTAAAGGATATTTGGGAATAGTAAAAGTTTTTTTTTCTTTTTTTTTTTTTTTTTTTTTTTTTTTGTAAGTTGGGGATAATTTTGTGATGTACATTTGGTTTATAGTTTTGGAACTTTGAATTTCAAAATTACTGAAAATTGTAGTAGGCTCAAAATTTTAATTTTTTTTTTTTTTTTCTTTGGAAGAAATGTCAGACTGAATTCAATTTCATTTTTGGTGTACATAATTTTTCATTTCAATTCAAATTTCATACTGTTCGGTCGTAATAATAAGAAAATTTTCTCAAATATAAAATTAAACGGAGAAAAGAAGAACTTAGGATAATTTTGCAAGAATAGGTAAGGAAATAATTTCAATTTGTTTTTTTTTGCAAGATGATAAGTAAGATGTTATTCTAGGCATTTATACTTCGGGATTTCAGAAAGAAAATTAGCAAAGAATTGGTTCCCGGAAACTTATGCTAGTGATTGGAATTTTAAATCGCAATCCAACTCATAAGGACGCATAGCCCCATTATAGGCATATTTGGAGGCACATTTGGAGTCCAGCATTTTGTCAATTGGATTGTTGAAGATTACAAATTTTTTTTTTTTGAAAATATTTCTGTTTCTCCCTACAAGCAACCAGGACTGACATATAGTTCTGGTATCCATAAGGATACCAGAACACTACCCGGATTTTACGATTCCAACAATGAATGGAACGTTTTTGGAACATTTTAACCAAAATTAACATTTTGAAGGAAAATTGACAAGAAAAACGGTGAAAAAAGTCAAATTTAAATATAATGTCAAAACAAGTCTTAATGGAGCGTTAACAGGAATTACATCAATGAAATAGATTAAGCTTTCACCCTAATTTAATATACATAGACACCTTAACTTAATTATCTACGAGCATCTCAAAAGTTTAACCCTCTTTTGCCATATCTAACTACCATGTCAACAACGATCGTCAACTGGCCAGATGACAACGTGGGACAATTGCGGTAAGTCTTTGATTATTTTCTCTTCCATTTGTTAAATCTTTAGAATGCTCGGAATATTAAAACAAAATACTCATTTTATCTACATAACATTTCAATAAGATTTTTTTTTTTTTAATTTAACGTCATAACATTTCAATTAGGAATTAGAAATAAGTTCAGAATAATAACACATTTACATTAATAATTTATATTCCGTTTTATTTTTCATTACACCCTAATACACATTTTATTTTACATTTATTGTCATTGAATCACTGCATTTTAATTAATCTCTTCCACTCAACCAATTTTATGAATTTTTATTAATTTCTATAATATATATTATAATGTTTTTGTAAACGCCGTTTTTCAATCACGAAAGGTTCGGTACTCTTGCTAAAGGATACTCTGGAGGGCAGTTAGGTATTCAGATACTTTTCTGCACGGCAGGGTGGGTGTAGGATACTATGTGACCAATTGACATCTTTGGTCACGCCTTCTTATTAACGTCATTCTCCTACGACTTCTATACTTTTCCTTTCCATCTGTCTATTATCATAAGAGCTACCTAAATTTTCTTTATGTAATTGCATCCATGCCTATTTCTATTGGAGAAAGAACGCCCCCCAAGACTGAGCACGGCTGGGGCCAGTAGGTAGCCAGTTCCAAGGTGAATAGGGCCATTATATGGTAGATCGTTACATTCCAAATAGGGCCATTATATGGTAGATCGTTACAGCCACCGTAGCGCAGAGGTTTGCATGTCCGCCTATGACGCTGAACGCCTGGGTTCGAATCCTGGCGAGACCATCAGAAAAAATTGTCATCGGTGGTTTTCCCTTCCTAATGCTGGCAACATTTGTGAGGTACTATGCCATGTAAAACTTCTCTCTAAAGAGGTGTCGCATTGTGGCACGCCGTTCGGACTCGGCTATAAATAGGATGCTCCTTATCATTGAGCTTTAACTTGAATCGGACTCCACTCATTGATATGTGAGAAGTTTACCCCTGTTCATTAGTGGAATGTTCATGGGCAACATTTGCAATTTGCAATGTAAGAAGTAAAATTGCAAATATAAGCTTGTATAAATATTATATTAGATGCAAATGGAAAAGGCTTTCCGATCATCCAGCTCGTCTCGAAAGAGAAACAATCAAAAATTGTAAAATTTAGTGATCTCGCCCTAACAGGCATAAAAAAATTTAAAAATTAAAAAACATTAAAAAAAAATAAATTTAATTTTAAACAAGCACACTCCTGTTAACAAAAGTGTATATACGAAGTCTGGTAAAAAAAAAATCGGTATTTTCAAATTTCGTGAGATACGTATGTTCGATTTTCACTTTTTTCTGTTATGTTCGTTCACATGTCTGTCATATAAGTTGGTAATATCAGCAATTTCGGATTTTCAGTTTGTTTTTGACAGATAAAAAGGTTAGTCGTGCTTGGTGCGCTCTTCCATGTTTAACTATTCCAAAAAATGAATCAAAGAAGCTGTATAAAGTTTTGTGTTACCAAAATGATCGTTTCAGAAGCGTTTCGAAGACGGAAAAAATGTCTGAGGGGGACAAGATAGTCATTGAAGCATAAATAAATACTTAAAAAAATTAAAATAACGGTTAGACCTCGTATACTTTTTTGGGTCTCAAATCATTACTTCGATGAGTTACAAATGGAAGGACGATGTTAGTATTACTTCGAAGGGGACAAGATAGTTGATGAATAAAAAAAAATTTTGAATAAAATTTTAAATAACAGTTTATCAGCCCTCGTATATATTTATCGCCGTAAAATTCTATTGCTGTTTGACTATGCCCGTGTAAATGCACGTTTGTGTCCATCTGTTCTAATAAAGCTACAACATTTTAAGAAATGTACATTGCGCTGAAATTGTATTATGTATAATCCATTTTGGTATATTATTCTCTTGGATTCCCTATGGAACGCTGTAAGGAATATGTTGAATATCGTTGTTGTTGTTGTAGCAGTTAATTGTGTTCTATCTTTCGTCTGCTTGATTATGTTGAGTGTCCAGATCCAGGAACTCTGCGTGCGTCCACAGGGATCTGGGTTTGAGTCGAGTGGCTCTGGCTGGGCAGTTAAACAGGTGACGTACGTCGTGTGATCCCTGGTCACAATCGGGACATACATCTTGCACGTCGGCATCAATCCTTGCTCTGTAGGAGTTGAGGCGGCAGCATCTGCCGGAACATAATTGAGCCAGAACTACTCTGGTTTACCGGGGGAGGTCAATGTCTTCAGGTGCAATGGGAGGCGGTCGTTCTCCAAGGACTACATTCACCCCGTAGTCATTTACCGCATCTGCTACCGTGTCTGCATGAATGTTGTCTAGACCTGTTTGATATGCAGCTTGATCTAGAGGTTCTCTCTTGTAGCGCTGAACCTCACGCTCTAGATCATGTAGATCTACCTTAAGGCTTCTGGGCGGTGGATATCTATTCACAAGATGATGATTTGGAAGGTCTCTGCGACAACAGCTCTATCGCAGATGTCAACAATAGGTGGGGGCATGATGCTATGATTGTACAATCGTCCGCATATGATACGATCTCTATTCCTGTTTGAAGGTTGAATAGTGCTGAAGATATCACCCCACCTTGGGGAACTCCCTGTTTCACTCTACGGTGCTTCGACTTCTTCTAAATTCCACAAATTACTGGAGATCACACAGATAATTCGCAATTCAGCGTTTCAGGCCTGGCTGGAGGGACGTGTTGGCGATGTCCTCAATAGACCGTGTCGAATGCCTCCAATAGGTTCAACGCCACGAGGATCGTCCTATCACCTGACCTAGGCTGATTGAAGCCACGCAAATGTGTGCGGTGATGGCATGCAAAGCTGTTGTTGTCTATGTAGTCTTCGAAACCCATGTTGATGCTCGGCGAATGTAAATTCTCCTACGAGGCTTGGGAGGAGTAATGCCTCAAGCGTCTTTGCCACTGGTGAGAGGAGGGAGATCGGTCTGTACGACTCCCGACTGTTATTGCTTTTATTGAGACTTCTTACTTTGTCAAAATACATCAGACATGCATATCGAATGGTTAACAAATAAAATCTTAAAACAATTTACGTCTTTTTATAACCTTCTTTGTCACTGAATATAAGGTACTTGCTTTGAGATTGTTGATGTCTTAGAAACACTAAGGGAACGAAAGAGACAAGGCTTGCTCACGGCCTTCAAAGTTGTATGCAGAGCAATTTGTCTGTTAAAAAATAAGTAAACAATTAAACACTCAAAAATAGATAACAAATTTCATACAAAAATAACATACTAGTGTGACTTGGTACAATTAAGAGGTAGTGCCATTAGCACAACAACAAAAATCTACCCCTAACGTAACTACCTTGAGTGGCAAGTGCCGTAAATTGAAATGTCAAAGTGGTTTAAGAAATAAACTTTGTTTTACTACTTATCTTCTTCAAATCTACTTTATATTTGTATTTTCATTCTTATAACACTGTTTTGTTGCTTACGTGTGAAATATCGGATCAAATAGAGCAACCCCTCAAGAAAAAAAATCACAGCTGTGTTATCAAGCATTTGACATTGAGATTTGCAGCAAAATCAAAACAAAAATAAAAAAAATTGTACTCAGCTGTTCGCATGACTTCACCTTATAAGTGTATCTCGCTACCGTGACGGAAAAAATATGAATCGTTGGTGAATTGGCAATTTTGACACACATAATAAAATACCAATGATAAAAAAGTAACATGTCATAAGACAAGAACATATAGTCCGATAACACCTTTAGAAGAGGAAGGACGCATCGCATTGATTCAATCCGGAATGCAAAAATTGTTAAGAATTTAAATACCGCATTAAAAATTTAAAGTGTTTTATTTACCAAACTGTTACACCCAAACGAATTCCAAAAAAACTTTTACAAATTAAGGATCTGTTACAACATTTTTTAGAGACACATGGCCGCAATAAAAAACTGCCCATAAATTGGTAACTATATTTTTTTCCAATATATTCGTTTAAGATTCAGCCCCGCAACACTTTCTCAAACTGCACAACAAAACCAAACAAAAAGTTTTATTATTAATAATACAATAGTTATCATATAATGAAGGTTGTATCGCTGTGCGATACATCAATGGACGTGTTTGTTTGCTTCAGAATATATTATCTATGACAAGTTTTCTTGGGAAACAATGGCGCAACACGAGATTATAGCAGATTTATATTTTAGTGTAAATCATTAAAACAAAATTGGTCTAAAGAATATATAAAATAATTCATTTACATATTCAGATTTTTAAGTTTTGTGATAACATCACTGTGGGATACACTTTTCACAGTGGCTATAACTCCTTTTTTATTTGGGTAATCTACGTCCGTAGCGTATGAGTAGTGGTATCCCAAAATATCAGTCAGCTTACCGCCTTGTGCTTCCAAAACAGCTTCAGGAGCACATGTGTCCCACTTCTTACAGCCTGGACTGGCAAAAACGTAGGCATGGGCTCTTCCTTCCAATAACAGCAATACTTTATAACCGGCTCCACCGACTTTAATAATTTCCGTGGGTGAAAGTGCTTCTAAAGCTGCCTGCACAATAGTATTAGAATGAGACCTCGTAGTAGTTATTATAAAAGTTTCTTTTGGGGGTTCATTCGGAATAAAACCACCTGTACCCAATCCTTTCAATCCCCAAATTGTGCGGCCCAATTCACCACCAGGGTTCTTAAAGTAGGGTTGGTGTATTATTCCAGCAACTGCAGAATTCCTTACGGCTATTCCAATTAAAACTGTAACGTGATCCAAAAATCCTTGCGTATATTCTGAGGTGCCGTCGAGTGGATCCACCCATACCACAAACTCATTATCATTTACATCAAGCCATTGTTCAGGACATGTCCGGTTTAAAAAATCTTCATCACCTTGTGTGACTAACCAATCCTTACAGACGTCAAGATCCGAACCACCTTCCTCTCCAATTATTTTTATCGTCGGAAACGCAAGAGATAACGAGGCTATAATACATCGTTGTGCCGAACGATCAGCTTCTGTCTGTAGATCGTCCTTTCCCTTAAAAACGGACACGTTTACTTATGTGCATATGTATATAACAAACAAACCTTCTCAACGATTCCTAGATTTCCCTTCTGCATCACATCTCGAATAATAGCTCCAGCTCGTTTCGCAGCGTTAATAGACAAAGCAGTAAGTCGCATTAGTGTTGGCTGAGACATTTTATACCACTTCGGAATGTTTTTAATACTTATATCTATTACTTATTAAAACAGACAATCTATTGAATGCAGTAGGTCTGTACAGTTGTCAAGTCTGTTTAGGTACTAGCATTAGGTATATTCGTGTACTTTGGCTTGTGCCAATTAACGACTTGTCGCACTACTTAAGCAGGGTACTCTGTTTTAAGGCTGATACTAGAGTCGCTTTTCGCGATATTTATATAGGTAGTGAACCGTAATCACCTGAGTACAATTTTTTCTCGCGAAGTGCACTATCTGTCAACGAATTTTGGTTGTGTGGGTGTAGTATAGTTAAGAACCATTCCACACACAAACAACTTAAAATGGCGCGAACTAATAACATACACAAAATCAGAGTTTCACTAATCACTGATTTTGACAGATAGGGCACACAATATTTTGTTGTTGGGCAACTGCCACTACCTGCAAATGAATATATCTTGCTACCACCCATTAGTTGTGAAAAATTTCAACAGATTATCTTAAACCATGTTTATATTTGAAGCAAATCTAAATTAGCGACGAGATTTCGAAAATCTGGGGTTTTGCAACGAGGTTTCCCATACATTTTCAGTGTGTGCAAATCTAATTATTTGAGGAGATTTGCAGCATGACGAAATTACCAAGTAGTGTCCCGGCCCGGGATAGCTGTAAGCACCACACAGGCTGGAAGATTAAGGTCCAATATGTGTGGTCTTTATTGCTGTCACGAGAAGCTTAAGGTGGAGTTACATACCTCGCGCAGCGCTTATGCGTGCTTACGCGTGAATGAAATTAGAATAGGTTTGTATTGTGTGAGTTACACAACAAATGCACGTACGCACATGACGGAGTAAGTTAACCAACTTTCAACTTAAAACGCGTTTCAGGGCGCAAAAGATATGATTTGAATATGCTTACTGTTCAAACTTGTTTCGCAGTTCGTAAATTAGATAAATTATTTTAATAAAATCATATTAAACCACATCATTGCCAATTTCCATTGAAATTAAATTTGGAAATGACAAAAATAACCTGATTTTTAGAAATTCGTGCGCAGCAAAAGACGCATGGTATGTACCTCAACCCAAATAACGCATAAGGGCGCCTCTGATTGCTTAAGCACGCATAAGTGCTTCGTGTGGTATGTAACTCCAGCTTTAAGGCCGGTACTATATTTGGTTATCGCGTTGAAACTCCATATAAAAAAGCAAACGAAAAAATCTTATATTTATATATACATATATTTATATATACATATATTTATATATACATATATTTATATATACATATATTTATGTATACATATATTTATATATACATATATTTATATATACATATATTTTCCATTTAACACGAAAACAACTCCTCCATGTACAAAATTTAGTCCTTGTCTATACCAACTGTGATTCTCATTCATTCTTTTTATTTACGAGCACACACATGTCGCGTGCGCCTTAATGTCGCTCGAAGCGCCACCTGGCGGACAATAGCGAACTGCTTAGGCATGAGCCACGACCCCTGCCTGATTGACAGTAGGACAGTTGGTGTTGTGTTGTCATTTGGCCCATCAGAGGAAGTTCTGGCTGGGAAGAGCGCCATGATGGACCAAATGACAGCATATGCCTCTGCCCTAAGAAGGAAAAATCTTTCTTTTTGGATTTTGACTGTGCAGCAAGCCGGAGGTGAGCCGAGAAGACAACTGGAAGTGAGCCTAACGAACATAAAAAGTATAAGAAAAGTGCAGCTGCCGCCGTGTAGTGTTGGTGTTGTTGTGTTGTATTGCTACAATGACTGCATAGCAAGTGCATGATAACCCATAAGAAAAATACCATAGTGGGATAAAACCTCTAGAAGCCCAAAGTTGAAAAGGGCACTTTTATTTTAAATTACAAACAAGAAAAATTAACTGAATTCCAAAAAAAAGGAGAAACAAAAAAAAATAATAAAAAAAAAACAAAGAGGAAAACCAATTTAGAAAATTTCGAATCCTTTATTACTGAAGAAAAAAGAAATTGCAACAGCTAAACAAAAAAAAAAGCATCTTACAAACTGAATTACCAAATAACCTTAAAATTACCATAAAAACTATTCTTAAAACTACATTAATACCTAACTCTAAAGAGTGAAAAAAAAGGAACTGAATTAAAAACACTTATTGGAAAATAAATTTCAAACTAAAGAAAGAAACTTAATTATAAACTTAAAAAAAAAGGAAAAAAAGACTGAATAAATAACTAAAGCTTAAACTAAAATTTTGAATTAAAAGTAAATAAAAAAAAAACGCTGCTCGCCAACGGCTCATCTCCTCTGCACCAGCGTGGGACCTCCTTCAAAAGCGCTCGCAGACCGCAGTGCTCCAGGTGACGGCTTACATAGACCCTTAACTCGTTATACTTAACACTAAACATTCGGACGGACGGACGTACAGATTATCTAAAAATAAAAAGAGAAAAAAAAGAAATTAGTTTTTGAAAAGGAAGGCATTTTTTCATCTAGGATACTTATTTTTTTTTGTTATACCATCCACAGTATTATATGGTATTTACCCTTCCCCAATAGATAGAGCTCTCTCTAGGCAGGTAGGAAGTCTCCATAGGGATCTTTGTTCCAAGCTAGTACTTTGAAGATGCCGTCCTTTCGGGCGTGGTAAAGGCCTAAAAGAAGAAAAGAAAAAAAAATCAGATATGAAATAAGAAAACTAATTCCAAATACCCCTTTTATTTTTTTATAATACCCCTTTTACTTACCTTGAACTTTACAATATTCGGACGGACATAGACGGACAGACGGAGTAAGCTGCCATTGTGGGCACAGCCTAACTTACTCAGCGGCAGGAGCCCCGAAAGAAGAGATGGGATGCCATTAGATCTGTTTGAAGCTAGCCATACCCACCTAATGTTTCGAGTTTCCTTTTTTATTATGATTTTTGGATGATGCCTCTTGTTTTTCTGAATTTTTCATGTGGTCATCATAAATTAACCATCTTTTATAAATAAAGGAACTACCTGAAATGTTTGTAACGTTTACGAAAAGACGATGAATTTTATTGAAATCATGTAGATCTTGAGAAGAGGGAGATGGGAAGGGGGTGATAAGGTGAAGAGGTAGGTACGGGGCAACTGACTTGAAAGTTGCTATGGTGGAGCTCCGACTCCAGAGGGAGGGCATTATCCTCGCCAGAACACCAGGCGAGAAGGCTTCCAAAAGGTAGGTGTGGTGCTTCCTCATTTTTATTTAGACATCTTAGGTTAGTAGTTTCTTTTTCGGGCCAAACATCCCTTTTCTTTTACATAGTAAGCCTGGCATGTAAAACTTTTTGTTCCTGCTCATGTGACACGCTTGCGCAAAGAACCACCCCATCCGGCGGGCACTAGCCGCGCATACGCCACCATGCCAGCACAGCGACAAGCGGTCAGGAAATTCTTGCATTTATTGGACCAGGACAGGACACACATATACTTACATATACATGCCACTTGTTCTATAACTTATGAGTCTGCTATTATGAAAGATCAGCATTATTAGTATGCTGTTATTATTTATTTGTTTTGTAGTATCAGCCTCTGTGTGAACCAGACGTTTTGACGTAGAATTGCGGTAGCTCGTAAGGGTCGTTGTCAGCAATTTCATTGATTATGCCTATTGGAGAGAGATAACCAGAATTAGTCAACCGCAGATTTTTTCAATTTTAAAAATTTCATTAACAAGGAAGTTATCGCTAAATTCAAGGCCTTCAATAAATTTAAGCCGCTGCGAAAAGGCATATTTACAAAGAGGTTGAACACTTGCTGTTTGGAATATATGTATGTGCTTTGGAGAATTTTTTTGTTGGATTTTCGTTAAACATATTGACGCATTTGCGCAGAATCTTCCGCTCGAAGATTTCTATTTCATTGGCTATTACAGGGGAAATGGAGAACCATATAGGAAAGCCGTTAAATAAAGCAGACCTGATGGCGACCTTGTATAGTAAAAGCTTTGTGTTCTGTGGCAGGTATTTGTTGTTCAGCAGTCCTGAAATGGATGCTGAAATAAGTTTTGCTTTTTGTAGTGCAGATCTGGCGTGGCAGTTAAATGTCATCAGTATGCTGAAATTGAGACCTAAGTATTTTAAACTTGATTTAAAGGGGATAGCAATTACGTCAAGGGCTAGGCGAAGGTTTATACTTTCCGGTACAACATAGCAAGGACATTTTCCTGAGGCGTTTCTGACATATATTGCTTCTTATTGAGTGGCTTTTATTCTGTTGCCCTATTTATTGTAGTAACTTTTGATTAGATTTAAGTGTGACACCATTTCTCGTAGCTTGTAATGGCGACATATGGTGGGCGTAAATCAAAAAAATCATCCGCATATAGACTGGCCTGTGAGTCATGAAATCTGTGTGGGAAATCGTAGAGAAGAATGTTAAATAAAAGTGGTGCTAATACGCTGTATTGTAGTACCCCACTTTCTGCACGTCTTGAATTTGTACGGAAAATTATGACATGCGGAGTAGAATGCCTTTTCTATGTCCAAGGCAATAGCCACGGTACAAGTCTTATTTTTAACATTCCTTGTTTTATCCGAATAAAGTTTTATAAGTGCATGTTGAGTGGAGTGAGATTTTTTAAATCCGAACTGGTAGTCAGAGATTGGATTGATAATGAATTCGTTTTCTATCATTTCTTTCAGAATCTGTTCAAGTATTTTGCCAATGTTCGACAACAATAAGATCGGACCAAACTCAGATACGGCTTTGCTGTTTTGATTATTTTTTTGTTGGAATTATTTTGGCTTTTTCCCATTCCGGAGAAAAATAATAATTATTTATACAGTTGTTACAGATTCAAATATAAAGGTGTATAGGGGTTGAAGGTAATTTTCTTAAAATGAAATCAGAAATGCCGTCAGGGCCGTAAGATTTCATGTTGTTTATGTTATAGATGATGTTTTTAACTTTATCGGTACTAGTAAAGTGAAAGGAATCTAGATTGTCGATCGATGTAAAACTGTCACAGAAGGAGAAAATATATTGTGGCACTGATGACACATGTTAAGCACCCTTGTGCTCAACATGTACTGGATCGGCAGGGGATGTTTGTCGAAAAGTGGATAGAAAATTTTTTTGAAAATGTTCAGCAATATCAGTTTTGTTTGAAACCGTAGTATTATTGTGCTTAATGTTATAACATGTGGATGATTTATTTCTCTCAACAATTTTATGAACTTCCTTGAAAGCAAATGGTCCTCGCTTAATATTTTTCAGCTATTTGTCAAAATTTTGACTTTTTTCGATGTTTTCAAGTTCCTTAATTATTGTTTTAAGAAGTATTATTTGTTTGGAATGAACGTTGGAACATTTTTTTAAATTGATTCTGCCATCGGTGTTTTATTTTAAAGAGTTTTTTGTTTCCTCGGAGAGAGGAAGTTTGCTATCCTTGAGCAATATTGTTTCAGAGTGAACATCGTGAATTACCGAAAGGATGGCAATAAATTCATTGATTAATGAATCTATTTCATGCCTAACCAGGTTTTTGTTTATTGTAGGAATAATTCGTTGTGAGGCAGATTCTACTTCTTGCCGGAAAGACATCTATTTTGTATTCTTGTATGATATGTAAGTATGGGGCGAATTGGATACAATCTCGGCAAAATCGATCATCAGTTCCAGTTTTATTAGAAAATGATCCGAAAATGTTGGAAGGCCTTCAATTTTATAATTCGTGTTAATGACATCTAAAAGGTTTGGGCGGATCATAAAATGGTCAAAATAAGAGGAGCCATTGGGGTATGAGGGAAAGACATCGCAAATACGTACAACGTCTAAAGCGTTATCCAATCACCAGTCCTTTAAAATTCTCCCATTAGAGTTTTCAGAGTTATCAGCCCAAAAAGGACTTCTTGAATTAAGATCACAGCTAAGGATGAAACCGTCGTAGTTTCCAACAATGTCAAGGATTTTCTGCAGATCTGCATTAAGTTTCCGAGAGGCATAATTACATAGAATGTAAATTGATCCTATTAAAATTTTCTTTTTGGTGTTATTTAAGATTATTTCGATTTGAGCAAAAGACGAGTTAAATCCTAAATCGGTGGCAAAAATTCTGTTGTAATAATATTTTGTTTAATTGCAATAGCAACGCTTACTGAAGAATTGTCATGGATAAGGCTTTTCTTGAATAAAACCGAAGTCAATATTATGGTTTAACAGTGTATTGTTCAGTTCGATTGCCGACTTAGATCTCCTAAGGATCTAAGGTTCAAAGTAAAAAGATTTATGGATCTATGGGTCATTGTTGTCTTTTACTTTTTTAAGAAGGAGCAAAAACGCAGCTTTGGCTTCAGCCTTTGGCATATTCTGATATTCCATTAGGAATAGATTGATTTCTTGCTCGAGGGTTAGTTCCTCATGCTCTGATCTGAGATTTTGATTGGTAAGGTTTTGGACTAAAATGATTGGCGAAGGACTTACCAGGAGTAATGCTTGTCGTGTTGACAACCTTGGTCACATTGTTTTGGGCAATAGCATTGGCTTTTATGGCGTTGCCAATTTTTTCTCGGCCGGCAGCCATGTAGTTTTATTTATTTATTTCATTTCATGCAATGCGAAGCCATCAGGCCTATAAATAATCACACTATGCATAAGACGTACTTTTTCTAACATAAGTTAAAAAACTACTCAATTTTTTTTTTGTATGTGGGACAGTCTTTCCAGCTCGCTGAGAGTCCAATTTAATTACAATTTGCAAAGAATGGGGCGGACTCATCGTTTTTTAAACGCGGGCTTTCGCCACTAACATTAAAGGTTGCTGCTTTTAACACATTTAAAGAACGAATTGCAGTTTCGTGTGACGTGCCCCTATCTTTGGCACATGTGACATTGTGTTTCACTCCTTCTTTTTGGCCGCTCCAACGAGATAACCTTGTTCAGTAATCCCCAGGAACAAGCCAGTGTCAGGTGAAATGCTGTTAATTTCATCTTAAATTTCCTTTATGTCAGAATTAGACGTAGGGGTGAAGGAATGAGAGGGGGTGTTGTTGGCACGGAGGGTTGATATTGATGTATGCAATTTTACATCAGAGAAGAACAGTTTGCTTTTGTTTTTGTTGACATTTTTTATTTTAATGGAGCTGTTGGGGATTTTAGTTCGTAGATCATCGACAAGCTCCTTGATGTTGACGTTGTGTAAAAATATCGGTGGGCACCAGAACTTTTTTGTCTCAACTTTAGCTGGATTTTCGTTTACATTTTGTTTTGCGCTTACTTGTGGCGTAGATTTAATTTCTTAATTACTTAACACATTCAGTATTTCAAATTGTTTATGGTCGTCAGTTTTGTGGGCAGCAAGATTGCTGGAAAGTTTGGAAATATCAAGTATACATTAAGTAGTTTATTTGAACTTTACTTTGAAATTGTATACATACGTAAATATATTTCAATAACATAATTTTTATATTTATGATAAAAATTATTAATATTATGAAAAGTTTCTTTACATGTATGAAACAAAGTTTTATAAATATAAGAACTTTTTTTCATAAACGATCATATTCATACATTTTCTTTCATTAAGAATTTTCATAATATTTATAAACAAAAGGTTTTGAAACCCGATCATTGCAATTATGAAGGAAAATTCTCTCTGTGTAGAATGAATGACGCAGAGATCTAACTGTGCATGCTGTGCATTGTTGTAATGTAAAACATGCACATAGGTATGTACATTTGTGTTTTTTCATTCTTTCTTTTGCACACAACGACAGAATGTGAGCAAAAATAGACAACAAACAAACAAACGCGAAATAGTGGCAAAATGCTGTACCTCATCCAAGTATACATTAAGTAGTTTACTTGAACTTGACTTGGAAAATTCCCCCATCAAATGTTCAGAAATGAGACTGTTTTCATTGTATACCTACGTAAACATATTTCAATAATATAATTTTTATATTCATGATAAAAAGTTATTAATATTATGAAAAGTTACTTTACATGTATTCACTAATAGAATGCTAGGTCACTTGCGAAAACATAAAGGCCAAAACAGAATGAGTGCGTAGAGGAACTTCGAGTTGAAAATGCAACTCTCCAAACAAACATGCCAAAAATTCAACACGCAAATTTTATCATGACTTAATTACCAGGTAGTGTACCGTAAACAAAGTACAATACAATTTTTTTCGTGAAGTGCACCATCTGTCGACGAGTTATTGTTGTATGTGTATTATATTTTAGAACCATTGCATACACAAACAACAGAAAAGGCGCGAACTAGTAACATACCCAAAATCAGAGTTGCACTAATCGCTGATTTTGACAGATAGTGCACTCAATATTTTGTTGTTCGGCAACTGCCACTACCTGTAAACGTAAATATCTTTCTTTCAATCAAGAAATTCTTTGACTTTACCGCCCTGCATGGTACAATTAAGAGGTGGCGCCATTAGCACAACAACAACAATATTGCCTCAACGAAACTACCTTCAGTGGCAAATGCCTAAATTGAAATGTCAAAGAGGTTAAGAAATAAACTTAGTTCTACGACTTATCTTCTTCAAATGTGTTTTATATTTGTATTTTCATCTATAAAACACTGTTATGTTGCTTAAGGCCAGTACTATATCGGTTTTCGCGTTGAACTCCATATAAAAAAATAAACGGAAAATTTGCCGAAATGTGTTCGTTTCGTCATAACTTGTTTTTTCATGTAGGCAAAATTTACATTTTAGGACGCCCCTTGAGAGCACAACCACAGTCGCTGTGCAACAAGTCATTTCTTTAAGCAAAATAAACACGGTTGTCAAACTTCTAATTCTAACTTGTTGTTAAATGTTAGTGATGTTGCTCGTATGTACTCTGGTTGGAAAAAAATAAAGTGTTTGTGGATGCATAAATAAGAAATTATTTTTTAAATATAAAAATACGAAAGAAAATAAATATTTCTTTCACAACAAGCAACTCGATCAACCAGTACGAACAAGATAAGGTTTGTGAAAGAATGTGTTGTTGGTCTTGCAATTACAACAACAATATTTCGATAAAAGTGGAAGATGCCGACAAAGGCTTCTGGAAAGATGGGCTTATATTACTTATAACAGTGAAAATACCAGAAAATCTAATTATATTTACAAATTAATGCTGCATTTGTCTCTTGTTAAATTGTTTTGTGTTTCATTATTTATTAATTACGAAGGGGTGGTTTTTGGTTGCAATAACAATACATACAGCGGTCAAAAAAAGTATTCATCATTAGCAAAATTGATAATAAATTCACTTATTTTGGGTAATTGAAGAAAATTTAAAGTAAACAAATAATGCAGTTTTATGCAATAGTTTATTTTTCGTAATATGTTTTAAAATAAATTCAAAAAATAAATTTAATTAGCGCAAAAAATGCAATTTTATATAATAACACCAAAAACAGAACAAACAAGTAAAAGCGTGCTAAGTTCGGCCGGGCCGAATCTTATATACCCTCCACCATGGAGCGCATTTGTCAGTTCTTTTCCCGGCATCTCTTCTTAGGCAAAAAATTATATAAGAAAAGAAAGAAAGAAAAATCTGCTATTAGAGCTCAAGATATGATCCGGGTTAGACCTAGAGGCCCAAGAAGTCAAGACCCAAGATCGGTTTATATGGCAGCTACATCAGGTTATGGACCGATTTGACTCATACTTGGCACAGTTGTTGGATATCATAACAAAACACGTGGTGCAAAATTTCATTTTAATCGGATAAGAATTGCGCACTCTAGAGCCTCAAGAAGTCAAGACCCAAGATCGGTTTATATGACAGCTATACCAGGTAATGGCTTGAATTAAACCATACTTAGCACAGTTGTTAGAAGTGATACTAAAACACTATGTGCAAAATTTCAGTCTAGTCGGATGAGAATTGCGCCCTCTAGAGGCTCAAGAAGTCAGGACCCAATATCGGTTTATATGGCAGCTATATCAGGTTATAGACCGATTTGAACCACACTTGGCACAGTTATTGGATATCATAACAAAACACGTAGTGCAAAATTTCATTCCAATCGGATAAGAATTGCGCACTCTAGAGGCTCAAGAAGTCAAGACCCAAGATCGGTTTATATTGAAGCTATATCAGGCTATGGACCGATGTAAACCATACTTAGCACAGTTATTGGATATCGCAGCAAAACACGTCGTGCAAAATTTCATTCAAATCGGATAAGAATTGCGCACTCTAGAGGCTCAAGAAGTCAAGACCCAAGATCGGTTTATATGGCAGGTATATCAGGTTATGGACCGATGTGAACCATACTTGGCACAGTTGTTGGATATCATAACAAAACACATCGTGCCAAATTTCATTCCAATCGGATAAGAATTGCGCACTCTAGAGGCTCAGGAAGTCAAGACCCAAGATCGGTTTATATGGCAGCTATATCAGGTTATGGACCGATTTGAACCATACTTGGCACAGTTGTTGAATATAACAACAAAACACGTCGTGCAAAATTTCATCCCAATCGCATAAGAATTGCGCACTCTAGAGGCTCAAGAAGTCAAGATCCAAGATCGGTTTATATGGCAGCTATATCAAAACATGGACCGATATGGCCCATTTACAATACCAACCGACCTACACTAATAAGAAGTATTTGTGCAAAATTTCAAGCGGCTAGCTTTACTCCTTCGGAAGTTAGCGTGCTTTCGACAGACAGACGGACGGACGGACGGACGGACGGACGGACGGACGGACGGACGGACGGACGGACGGACGGACAGACGGACGGACATGGCTACATCGACATAAAATGTCACGACGATCAAGAATATATATACTTTATGGGGTCTCAGACGAATATTTCGAGTAGTTACAAACAGAATGACGAAATTAGTATACCCCCCATCTTATGGTGGAGGGTATAAAAAGTATTCATCATTGATGTGCTATCATCAAAGTCAAATTCAAATATTATTTGGGAATCCCCCTTTTCTGTTTTATTTAGTAAAGGAGGCTTTGCCCTTGACAGCAAATATTTAATTTCATTGAAAATATAGTTTTTGTCAAAATGGGTCGTAAGCAAAACGAGGTTTCTGATGAGGTAAAAGTTTTGATAATAAAACACCACAGGAATGGTTTAACTCAAAAAACTATCAGTGAAATATTAAATAGACCACGATCTACTATACAATCCATCATCAGAAAGTGGACAGAAACGAAAACTGTTGACAATAAACCAAGATCTGGTCGACCAAAAGCACTTTCAGTTGGAGATGTGCGTTGGCTAGTGCGCCAAGTTCAGAAAATTCCGAAGACAAATGCGACCATTCTTCGTAAAAACACTATGGAATATTTAGGGAAGGAAGTTACTACACAAACAATTCGAAATACACTCAAAAGGCATAGTTACAGAGGAAGAACTGCACGTAAGAAGCCCTTTATAAATAAAATAAACCGAGTGAAAAGGCTAAACTTCGCAAAAATGTATGTAAAACAGCCCGAATCATTTTGGAAAACAGTCATTTTTGCAGACGAGAGCAAGTTTAATCTTTTTGGGTGCGATGGAAAGGTCATAGTGTACAGAAAACCAAATACAGAGCTTGAAGAACGAAACACAGTTGCTACTGTAAAACATGGTGGAGGTGGTTTAATGGTTTGGGGGTGTATGGCGGCTTCAGGAGCGGGAAATCTTGAAATTATTAATGGAGTAATGGATCATAAGTATTACATTGACATTTTAAAGAGGAATTTAAAAGATAGTGCTGTAAAACTTGGGCTTGGTAATAACTTTCAATATTATCAAGATAATGACCCCAAACATTCTGCTTTAAATACCAAGATGTGGATGCTGTATAACTGCCCCAAAGTCATTAAAACTCCTCCTCAAAGTCCCGACTTGAACCCAATTGAACATCTTTGGGAACATCTCGAACGCAAATTGAGAACGCGCAATTTTTCGAGCAAGAGTCAAATGCAACAGGTGATAATGGAGGAATGGACTAATATAGACCAAAATATAACCGCTAAATTAGTCCAATCGATGTCAAACCGTTTAAAAGAAGTTATAAGACGCGGTGGTCGAATAACAAAGTATTAATTTTTTTAAATTATGTTATTTATTTTTTTGCAATGATGAATACTTTTTTTGTTTAATTTTTTGTGCTCAGCTGTAAAATGGCCCTTTTTGTTCCAATAAATACTATTTTTTTCTTTAAAAACAATGAAATTGTGTACATATATATCACACAAGCACTACTGCATCATTAGTTTAATATGTTTTTATTCCAATTGTCTTTTGTAGACTTATTAAAAAAAAAAAACATTGAATGATGAATACTTTTTTTGACCGCTGTATATGAATTTTAGTACGACTCGCATTTGTGTGTACACATGCACGTAAGCAGCTGATAAATTGTTTGATGCCATATTAATTTTTATTTGTAAATGACAACATTTTGGCCAAAGAAACCCAAAAAAATCAACATTGTCAAAACACCGAAAGAACGATTTTCGGAAATTGTTCCGTAAAAAAAGAACTTAGTACAAGCCTCTATGTGTGGAATATCGGATCAAATAGAACATGTATTTTAGATTTTAGAAAAAAATTCCAGCTGTGCTATCAAGCCTTTGATAATTTGATTTATTGCAAAATCAAAACAAAAATAAAAAAATTGTACTCAGCTGTTCGCATGATCTCAACTTATAAGTGCATCCAGCTTACCGCGTTGCTTTTGAGGGATTTGTGTGAAGAGTTGCATTTTTCAATGCAACGTTCAAATTCAAACATTTTTCATTAAGAATTTTTTATATGGAATTTGACAGTTGTTCAGGTGAAAAGCCGAATAGTACACCCAGAGAAAAGTTGATACCAAACGTGCTCATTTCAGTACCATATGATAGTAAAGCAGCACCGTATGGTACAAAAACAAATCGGATGGTATGGATGAAACATAAAATGATTAATACCGTTTGGTATTAGCCTTATTACCGAACTGGTATTGATTTTAATACCAATCTGTTATTGGTTTTAGAACCAAGCCGTTAGTTTTTTTATTACTTAACCGTTGGTCATTATTCCAACCCCTAATGAACCAAAAAAACTATTGAAAATAATTTTAATTATATCTGTTAATAATTATAAAAGGTAATGATAAACAGTGACCACCCTCAATTCTTTGTATTCAACAATTGATTCCATTTCCATTGATTCCCAAAAGTGGTTTTCATATGAATATACCAACACAGCATCGTTTTCCACACAAGCGACTATCATGTTTTTGATGTAGAATGTCCTTGCAATTTGTACTATTTCCATTATCACCGCTTTCGAGTATTTGAACAGGTTTTATGCACTAAAATTGAATAAAAACATTTTATTTATTTGTTTAACAAATATTTTATAAAGGCGTCATTATTTTAAGTGCAAAGCTCAACAACACTTCTTGCGCGATGACAAGAATACAAGTGTGACGCCGTCAACTCTTAATAGCCTCCTTTGTCTGGTATTGATTTGATACGAAATGGTATTAAAAATCTTTGCCAATGACCCGAAAAAAAATACCAGGCGGTATTGGCAAAGTACCGTCATTTTTCTATCCGTGTAAACCCTAATGTCACTCAAATGAGTGACTGGACTTACTCAAGCTTTCACCACCAAAAATAACCTATTACAGATGCTGACTAAGGAGGGATTTGAACCCGTCTGCTATGCAGAGGATGTTATAATACTTCTTAGGGGTAAGGATCCGAACCAGCTATGCAGAAGATCTGAAAGGGTCTTGCATATGGCATATGACTGGGGTAACTGCAGTGGTCTCAGTGTTAACCCAGAGAAGACAGAAATATGCCTGTTCACGAGGAAATGAAGGTGAGCCAATTTGACACACCACTTTTAATTACATTGAGAACCTAGGGACTGAGCTCTGTTTTAGGCTGCCTAACATTAATACGGTCCTGCAGGCGGAGATCCGGGCGAGCACGGAATGCGTGAGAATGTGTGGTACCAACGCGAGGACGTCGAATTTGAATATCTTTACGGACAGTAAAATTGCCATAAGGGCAATAACAGGACGGTAAGGTCACGAACAGTCTTGCAGTGTAAGAAGGAGATTAACGCCTTCTCTGAGGATGGGAAAATCCGCATCGTTTGGATACCGGGCCATAGCGGAGTAAGGGGGAATGAAAGGGCAGACGATTTGACAATGAAGGCCTGAGAACTGCCGTCAATAAACTTGATTAACCCGAAGCATTTCGGGTCGACGCAGTCCAAGTTAAGGGAGTGAGCGAAGAATGCGCATGTAACACCGCGGAACAGCGAAACAGTTGGTAGGACTGAGCAAATCCTATGGGGTCATCCTGATCGTGACATGACGAGGCTATTACTAACAGCAATTAAGAAGGAGGTCATTATAGCTTTTGGTATCATAACGGGACATATAGGACTACGAGCTCGCTTATGCAAAATCGGTGCGGCAAGAGATAGCATGTGGGAAAGATGATGAGACGTTTAAGTATTTCCTATGTCATTGCCCGGCCTTCGTGGCCAACAGATACTGGTACTTAGATGTGGACAAGATACCAGACATGAACCAACTTAGGGGAGTGGTATGGAAAACACAGTATTAAGATGCCAGGTTTTTGTTTCGATTCTCTTTGTTGTTATCTTCTTTCGCGCATATTCCCGAACATGTATTGAACTCTGAAAGCGGTCCAACCATTCGAATTATGAGCTGTGAGTATAGAGCGGATCTCTTAACGCTGCGCTTTGCGTCAGCGGAATGTATGGATACCGTCAAAAAGCTCGTTGGGTGTATCCACACTCCCTAGGGCGCAAAGCTCGACCTTGTGAGAAAGATGGAAATCCCTCAGCTCACAAAGACGACGGTTTTCATCAAGGATGTGGGGCGAAGTCGCGAGTCTTAAACAAGCAAAACCAAAAGTTGGCCTTGGAGAAATGAGAGGTTTTTTCACAGGGAGGAGAAGGAGGACGGAACTCTCCTTTTGGATGGCATTGATCAAGTCTCCCTGACAAGTTTGGCTAAGACTAAACGCATGGCGAACTTCGGGGCCATGACCATCTTTTTCACAATTGGGATGACAAGGATAGGCAAATATCCTCATATTGAGCCATCAGGAGGTGCGGTGGCGGGACATTCAATAACGCCTAACGGACTGGGGGCCGACGACGAGTAAATCGCCGACTTTCTCAATATTGGGTAGACTAGGATAAGCGAATATCCTAATTCTATAACATCAGGCAGTGCAGGGCGAGAGATCCTACACAGCCTAAAGAACAGGGTACCGACGACGGAACCATCAACGACTTTCTCGAGATTCGGAAAACTAGGATGGATTAATGCTGATCAGGCAGTGCTGTAACAGAGAACTCAATGCTGCCTAACGCATAGGGCACCACCCGCTCCCAAGAAGCTCATCTATTGGAGGACCAATGATTGAGGTAATCCGGATAAACTTCCATAGGAGCTATTCATGCTCTTATAGAGAAAATTAGCAGGGGCAAGATTCATGTTGCCTTAACTCAGGAGCCATGGACGACCCGGAACAAAGTTTTTGAACTGAACCATATCAACTACCAATTATTCTATGCTGACACTGGTACTCGGCCGAGGACATGCGTTATTTGTCATAAAAATTTATGTTATATATTTTTCCCAGAGTTGTCAACATCGGACACAACATTGCTGAGACAGGGAGACGGTGAAGCATACCTGGCATCACTTTATGTGCCTTTCAACTCTCCGACACCGCTACCCGGAGATGCAACGGTTGGTGAGAAAGAGGCAAAACAGACATGAAGGGTGCGATGCGAACTCTCACCACAATTCGTGGGATAATACCATGGGGCAGGCCAAGCCCCGCTTATTGATGTGAATACTAACGACCTTATAGCACTTCACATTGGTAATACCGCTACCCTTGTCAATAGGATTAGGGAGGAAATTGTAGATGTGACAATATGTTCGGAAAATCTAATCGATAAGGTTCAAGATTAGAGGGTCTCCAAGGAGCATTCCTTCTCAGACATTTGTTACATTAGGCTTAGAATAGCACGGTCCGAAGAAGCCATGGATAAAATAATTAAATTGTCCAAGCATAGAAAACATTGACGACAATGTTAACAGGATTACGACTGCACTAGTGCACCGGGGAGATTCGCAACATTGGGAAAGAGGTCCGCAGACTTTTTAACAGAGTACGTCGTAAGAAAGCGGATGTATATTGGGATGTGTATTCCACATGGCTCAAGGAATACAAAAAGATTAACAGAGCAGCAAAACGTGCCTTCTGGAAGATTTTCTGCGACCAGGTCGATAGCGGTAATGACGCCGCCAAGATGAAAAAGTTTCTCTCAAAAATCTATGTCCATTCTGAAACGTTAGTAGACGACATGGGAGTGAGAGCAGAAACAACGTTGGACATGTTGAATCTTTTGATAAAAGCGCATTTTCCACAGGATACGACGGGACTCACGGAGACACCGAAATCTTGGAATAATGATGTTGATCGAAGGCTTATCGTAACAGAATTTATAGTAAAGGAAGCCTTGAGGAGCTTCAAACCATATAAGTCACCCGAAACTGATAGAATATTTCCGGCGTTACCAAAAAAAGTGGCCTATTATGTGGGGCCTCGTCGTGCCTACTTCGAAAGCCTGGCAGGAGGCAACGGTGATGTTTATACCCAAACCCTAAAATTTAAGTTAAACGACACCAAAAGCCTACAGGACTCTAAGCCTTACGTCCTTTTTACTCAACGAGATAAACCATAACATGTGGAAAAATTGCGGGTCCCATGACATAAATATAAGGGAGAAAGCGGGACAGGGCACGCCACAGGGGGCATTTAATCACCACTCTTTTGGGTGACCACCATAAATAACCTATAACGGATGCTTACTGAGGAGGAATTTGAACCCGTCTGCTATGCAGACGATGTGTCTAAACTTGATTGGAGTATGGGGGGATTAGTGGAGCACGATAATGGTTGCGGAATCTATTGGTCGCCACCATTGCAAATCAATGTGTGAACTGTATTTGTTGTAGGTTGTGGGATCACCAGATGTGTTTGCCTTTATTAAGCTGAGAGAAGATGAGATGTCGGTGGTTTGGCATAATTTCTCGATGGGTGAGACGAACATTGAACGGTTGCTAAAGCACGAATAGCTTCAGACAAAATTTTCTGATTTGCTCAAGGTTCACATTGGGTTTTGCAGTCGCTGTTGCCGGTGTTATTAATGTTGCTACTGTTGTTGTCGCTCCTGGTACTGTTGTTGGTGGTTTGGTTACCTTTTCGTTTAGAGTAATAGGGGTGAAGTAACGAGTTATGTGGTCTTCCGCATCTTCTGCACATATTGCGGGATCGACAATCACGGAATCTGTGGATTCTTGCAAGACAATTAACGCAGTACGTTCTCTAAGTATCAAAATATTTCGCTGTGTTGGCGACATTTTCAAAAATTTGGACAAACCTTAAGTGCGTGGAACTTATTACATAACTTGCATTTATATATGTTTGGGGACTGCTGCTGCTGATGGATTGTGTTCTGAAATATACAAAATTGTTAGTGCAAATTCATTTATAAGGTGAGCAAGCATAAGGCTTGTAATTATGGGTTTTCTGCATCATTAGAGAGGGGTAAATAGCATAAATTCGCTATGGCCTATTTATAATTCCAGTTTCCAGCGTACACCTGCAACTCGTATATTTCCATCGGAACCTGGATATGTCTTCACAATCCTACCTAAGCTCCCAGGGTGGAAGTAAATCATCTATTACGACGACTAAGTCGTTTACTTTTAAGTTTGTAGAAGCAGTCTTCCATTTGTATCGCTTGTGTAAGATTTTCAAATAATCCTCCTTCCATCGGATTGAGAATTGATAGTGTAGGGCTTTCAATTTTATCCATTTGTTTATCATCGAAAGTTTGGGGCATGTTGGCTCTGGAAGTGCAAGTATAGGAGATCCTCTCAAAAAGTGTCCTGGGGTTAAAGCGGTAAGGATGGGTAATCCGTCATGGCCGAAATCGGGCGGGAAATTAAAACTCCCTCTATTCGTGCCATAAGTGTCGAAAAATGCTTGAACGTAAACTTATATGCGCCTTCTAGTTTCCTAAAGCGGGTTTTAAAGCTTTTGACGGCCGCTTCCCAGAGGCCACCCATGTGGGGAGCAGAACATGGTTCCAAATGGATAGCTTTGTTGCTAAAGCACACAAATACGCAAACATATATAGAGCCGAAAAAATTGGGAGTTACTAGGAAGAATTATGGGATGGCGTTCCCTGTGAGGCAGAGCCGAATCTGCATGTCGACCGTTCACTTGAATTATGCCATCGGTGTCTAAAAACGGGTTTAACGGTAATAAACTGCTTCTAAGAGATATCGTATTTGAATTTGAGAGCTTCGTGTTCGGACCTGTAAAATTGCTTCTGAGCTAAAGAAATTAAACGCGTTTTTGTAAACTGAAGCTCAACCTGAGTTAGTTCAGTTGTCTGAGTTCTAAAATTGCTTCTCATATGAGGGTGTGAATTCTGGTGAAAGGACTCGTAAGGCTCGAGAGTACGAAGAGAATCGCAACATTTTATCAGCCTCCCCTGTAGCAGTCGGATGAGATTGGACAAGCTTCTTTGATAATTCTGGAATAATGGGGTTCTTCTTAGGCCATGTAGATTCTAGATTTGGGAGCCAAAATGGACCGCCCCACCAAAAGGCGCTGGCGGTTAGGTCTTGAGGCTTGTAACCTCTTGTGCCAAGATCGGCTGGATTGTCATGCGTGGAGATATATTCCCATTTTGCACCAGAAGTGAGTTCATGGATTTGGGACGTGCGATTTGCCACGAACGTTTCCCATGTAAGTGGTGGCTTTGACAGCCATCCAAGGACAATAGATGAGTCCGTCCGTAATTGTAGCTGTTTTCATCTGTACGTAATCAATGAGATTAGCCAATACGAGAGCCCCACTGAGTTTCAATTTCGGTAAAGAGATGGGTTTCAGGGGTGCTACTTTGCTCTTCGCAATGAGTAAATTGGAAAACACCATGGGGGTAGAGGTCTTACACCTAATATATACGCAAGCAAATAAGCAACTTTCAAGCACCACAGAAACCATGAATTTCGATCCCGTCATTGGGCATATATTTAATCCACCGTGGTACTGATACTTCATCGATATGAGATAGATCGTTCAGCATATTTCTCCAGATTTGTTGAGAATCTGAACCAGAGTTGCTGCATGAGCATCTTGGCTCTTACGATAACAGGGATTATCCAACCAGCCCGATCAAATAGCTGGGCAATATGAGACAGTACTTGACGCTTCGTGGTAGGTTCTGTATCTTGAAATGGAATGACAGAATAAGAAAACCTGTCGCTCAAGGCATTCCATTTGATACCAAGGGCTTTTGCCGAACTAGTCTCCGAGAATCTTAGAAAGTTTGAATCGTATAAATCTTCCGTAGGCAAGTCCTTGAGTAAACTTTTGTCGTTTGCTGTTATTTTCTTTAGGGGGAAGCCTGCTGTCTTCAGTACGGCTATCTGTAAAGTCCAAGAATTGGTGATTTCTTCAACAGAAAATCCACCTAATAAGATGTCATCGACGTATGTCTCCCGTCGTAATATTTCTGACACTTGGGAAAACATTTCCTCTGAGTCGGAAGCGAGTTGCAATAACATACGCATTGCGAGAAAAGGAGCACAGTAAATACCAAAAGTTATCGTATTCAAAAATAATCTCGCTAGTTAAATCTGTTTGGAACAAGATTCTTTGATAAGCTCTACCATCGGGATGTATTTTGATATGAAGATATATTTTTGTATGTCCCCACTGTATACATATTTGTATTTTCTTCAATTGAATATTGTAGATATTAAATATGTTTGGAGTGAGGGGCCTGTATAGAGGATGTCATTTAGCGAATCACCAGATTTAGTCTTACAAGACGCGTTTAAAACGACCCGAACCTTCGTGGACTTGTAGTCTGGGCGGAGAACAGCATGATGGGGAAGATAAAATGAATAAAATTTCCCTTTATCAAAATTCTCTTGACTGGAAGTCAAGGTCAAAAGAAATGTATTCCCCCAAGACAGGGTCCTGTCCATTTTGGTAAACTGCCACAGGAGTCTTGAAGAACCAAGGAATATATTTTGAGGGAAATCTTTCTTCAAAGGGAGCGTCGTCCTAGAGAAAAATTCCTCACAGTATTGGTCTGGGGCTGAGGTAGTAGAGATCGATGAGACGTCTTCCAATTCCCAAAATTTGCGAAGCATCTCGTTCAGAGTGGAAGTATCAGAAAAGACAATTTCTGTTGTAAATACCTGAATAGATTCTGGGGGGACAGGGCCACTGAGGACCCACCCAAATATGGACCGTTTGGAATATTAGATGATTTATTAAAATAAGTGTCAGCCAAATCGAGTTTATCGAGCTCGGGAGAGTGCGGAATATCAAAAGAAACTGAGAGAACTTCCTTGTGACCTTCGGTAAAATAATTGCGCTTATTGAGAATCTAACATTGCGTCTGAAGAGTAAAGTTCGATAAAGCATTCCTTATCGGCCATCTGGGTGGTTGCCCCAATGCCTCCAATCTCGAAGAGTGATTTACGGCAAGGAATTTGCAGCAGTCTCCTTATCCTTTCAGAAAGAAAGGTTATTTGAGAGCCTGGGTCAATCGAGGCTCGAATCGTGAAGAATTCACTTCTGTGTTCAAGTTGCACTAAAGCAGTCCTGTGCAAGATTGTCTCATTTCTATGGGAGCAATTCGCATCCACATGAGTGTGAACCTCTTTTGACATCGACGGTGAAGTAGTGTCAGATCTGAAACTGGTATCGCACCTCGTGAGATCTGTATAATTAGGAGATACATTTGAAGTAGCAACTTGTACATTCCGATGCGGTTTCAGATCCTGATTTAAATATAAAAGAGTATGGTAATGCCTTCTACAAGTGAGAGAAGTTTTCTTGATCTTACATTTATTCTTCAAGTGGGCATCCGATAGGCAGCAATTGCAAATTTTGTTCTTATACACAAAATCTACCCATTCCTGAGGCATAATGGGCACGTCTTATTGAGCTTTTCTTAGGATGAATAAGTTTGAACTTCATTCAATCGTTGGGATGAATACTTTGGGGTAGACTACTTCGATCTTTAGAATATTTTAAACTAGAAATTCGTCCTACGACCTCAATTCGATTGAGTAAGAGCTCGTCTATTTGGGACCAACTAGGTAGCTCACGATGGGACTTTAACGACTGCTCCCATTGAGATATTGTTTCCTCTAGGAGTTTTGTGGATACTAAATATATTAAAAATATAGCTCACGATGGTACTTTAACGACTGCTCCCATTGATATATTGTTTCCTCCGGGAGTTTTGTGGATACTAAATATAATAAAAAGGCATCCCAACTATCGACTTTTACAACTAGGGATTTTAACGTGCTCAGGCAGTCGTTTACCGTTGAGTAGACATCCTGCAAGAATTCACTGGTTTCTTGCATGACTACGGGAATATTAAATAATATTTCAAGTTGGTTGTCTGGAAAAGTTTTTGGGCCTCGCGTAAGTATGGGGTGATTGACATAAACGGCCGTGAACATATCTCGGAATGATGACCGGTATCGCATGGGGGACCTTTATGCATATACTCGCGCTGTCAAAAACTTGTGTATAGGCCTATCTGAGTCTTGCAGAATTACGGGGCACTGAACCACTGGATATTCTTGAAATATCCATAATCTGAGAACGCGTCTTATAATATGCTTCGGAACAAACATTGAAGTTGATCTTCGCATTCTCTTTGAAGTCCTTCGTGTTAAAGGATTTTGGAGAGAGGTTAACACTCTCGTAATCCTGTTGAAGTTTCCTCCAACGGTTCTCTAAATCCTCTAATTTGACCTTCAATTGGAGGGAATCGGTTTGGTCTGTGATGTCGGTTTTCTCGAAAGACGAGCAAAATCTGATTAAGTGGTCGCAGTTGAAAAGAAAGATTGTCGCAAATAATACTTCCTTTGTAGCTCTACTAAACCTCCTTAGAAAATAACTCAGATATCTATTAAATCGATACTAAATTCCCTGCCTATCGCTTGTGGAACAAAAGTGAACAAAATGTAAAATTGCCAACCTGCAGTTGAAAATGAGTACAACTAAATCATAGTAATGTAAAATATGTGGAAAAATTGACATTAACACATGTGTAGGCTCTGCAAAGACCGATTAAAAGGGGTAGAAATGAACAGTTGCTACACTTCAGTTCAAAAGTGAGTGTCTATAAGGTATTTTGTTAAACTTAATGAGAACTTCCATAAAAAACAAAGAGCAGTCGCCTTTCCAGTAGGCTTCTTATAGCCGTAGCCAACCCACTTAGCCAGAAAAGAAAATTTTGCGAAACCCCAATGGTATAGAGTCGGTACTTAAGGTACTTTCTAAACCTTCTATAGATCATAATTATGATCAGAAAAAAAATATTCTTAGTGCCATTTCAGTCAGTTGACACCACACTTACACAAGGAATAGTTTTCAAATACTTTTCAATCCGATGAGAAATCCATTGATTATACTCGGAAGTAAGAAAATCTAAAATCCTTTTCCGTAAGGTTATCTTTTGTATGTCTTGATCAGGATAAGTAAGAAATGTCTATATAAATACATTTCATATGCGACTGCATTCTAAATCAGTTATTGGGTTGCCTAAAAAGTAATTGCGGATTTTTTAAAAGAAAGTAATTGCATTTTTAATAAAACTTAGACTGAATTTTAATCAAATATATAATTGCCATTTTGTTCGATAACCTTTTGCCATCTTCCTGGCAAATTTAGTATTCCACGCTCATAGAACTTCTGGCCTTTATCTGCAAAAAACTGAACCAAGTGCGATTTTATAGCCTCATCATTGCCGAAAGTTTTACCATTTAAGGAGTTCTGCAAAGATCGAAATAAATGGTAGTCTGATGGTGCAAGGTCAGGGCTATATGGTGGATGCATCAAAAGTTCCCAGCCAAGCTCACTCAGTTTTTGGCGAGTGACCAAAGATGTGTGCGGTCTAGCGTTGTCCTGGTGGAATATGACACCTTTACGATTGACCAATTCTGGTCGCTTCTCCTTGATGGCTGTATTCAATTTGTCCAATTGTTGACAGTAAACATCCGAATTAATCGTTTGGTTCCTTGGAAGCAGCTCAAAATATACCACACCCTTCCAATCCCACCAAACAGACAGCATAACCTTCTTTTGGTGGATATCAGCCTTTGAAGTGGTTTGAGCTGGTTCACCATGCTTGGACCATGATCGTTTTCGACTAACGTTATTGTAAACAATCCATTTTTCAGCTCCAGTTATGATTCGTTTTAAAAACGGGTCGAATTCATTGCGTTTAAGGTGCATATCACAAGCGTTGATTCGGTTTGTTAAATGATTTTCTTTCAATACATGTGGTACCCAAATATCAAGCTTTTTCACCAGTCCAAGACTTTTTATGTGATAATGAACGGTTGATTTTGGTATATTTAACTTCTCTCCTATCTCACGATCCAATTCGATTAATGCTTTGATTTGGTCATCATCAACTTCATTTCGCCGACCTGAACGTGGCTCATCTTTAAGTGAAAAATCTCCAGAACGGAATTTGCGAAACCAATTTTGACATTGTCTTCCTTTTAAGGCTTTATCACCATACACATCTCGTAACTTTTTAGTAACCTGCTCCGCGTTTTTTTCTTTACGGAAATAATAAAGTAAAATGTGACGAAAATTCTCCTTTGTGGGCTCCATATTAAAATTGACGTCAAACAAACAAATGTAAACAAAATTTCGCGCACTTTTTTTCTAAAGCTAGCTAAAAGTAACAGCTGATAATTGACAGAAGAAAGAATGCAATTACAGAGTCTCAAGCCGTTGAAAAAATTTGTCAACGCCGACTATATGAAAAATCCGCAATTACTTTTTAGGCAACCCAATATTTACATACGAGGTCTAATAAAACTTAGCTTGGCGTTAGAAACTTCGAATTCGAATGTGACTTTTGATGAAATGAAAATTGTTAAGGTGCTTGTTTATAACATGAGATATAAATTGTATTAGAGAAATTGATATAAAATATTATTATTTTGTTAGTTTGGACTTGATAAATATGTTTTTTTTTTTTTTTTTTTTTTTTTTTTTATTTCTTAGACATAACAATGTTGCTTAAGTATAATACTACAACTAGTCATTTGAATTAGGACTAACTAGTAGTTTATTTAAATTATATAATTATGTATGATACAGCTTATGCTTTAAGGCACAAGTAGCTGGGTAAACCTCCTCTTCAGATCGAAGGGTTTATATCTATTGAGTCTTCGGGTTATATTTGCCTCCATAAGTTTTGGGATCTCCGGATTTTTGTGATGGTGCAGCCTTTTCTCATAGTTATCTGCTACTTGCTGTATTTCCTCTCTTACAGTGCTGATTTTAAGATCTCTATGTATGTCGCTATTTCTTATATACCATGGTGCCTTTACTATATCTCTTAAGATTTTGTTTTGGAGTAACTGTATACTTTGAATGGTACTTTCATTGGCACATCCCCAGAGTTGGATACCATATAGCCATATCGGCTTTAAGACTTGCTTATATATCATAAGTTTGTTGGAGATAGATAGTAAAGACTTTCTACCGATCAGCCATTTTAACTCGCGATATTTAATTTCTAGAGCTTTTTTTTTGTTTGCCACATGAGCTTTCCATTTTAGTTTGCTGTCTAGCGTCACTCCAAGGTACTTTGCCGAATCAGCAATAGGAACTTGTTTGCCTTTAATGAAAATGGGTTTATGGGTGGTTTTTGTTTTTTGTGTAAAATCTACATGTACGGACTTTGAACTATTGAGCTTAAGTCCCCATTTTTCAGTCCATGAATCAATTTTCGCCAAAGCATTTTGTAGTTTGATTGTTGATGTTTCGTTTGTTTTGCCTGTTGCAACTATGACTGTGTCGTCAGCGAATGTACCTATAGTACATTCTGAATACGAGGGAAGATCATACGTATATAGTAAATACAGAAGTAGACCCAATATGCTGCCCTGTGGAACTCCTGAGTAGATGGGGTAGATTTCCGAATACTCGTTACCCTGTTTGACTCGAAAAAATCTATCGTTTAAATATGACTCCATCAGCTTGCAATAACTATCCGGAAGTATTGACTTAAGCTTGTGTATTAGCGATGTGTGAACAACTCCGTCGAAAGCCTGAGAGATATCCAAAAATACAGCGGAACATACCTCCTTTTTTTCGAAAGCTTCTTCAATATCATGTGTTATCCTGTGAATTTGTTCTATGGTGGAATGACCTTTACGAAAGCCAAACTGATGACTTGGTATTAAATTCATTCTTTCAATAAAAGAGTTTAGACGTTTGCCTATTATTTTCTCAAAAAGTTTACCAATTAATGGTAGTAGTGAAATAGGTCTGTAGGAGCTTACTTCATTTAGATCTTTCCCAGGTTTTGGAACCATTATTACTTCGGCGACTTTCCAAGCTGTTGGCACATAGTTTAAACGAATAGCTGAGTTAAAGATTTTTGTTATTTTAGCTAATGCTTTTAGCGGTAAATTCTTCAATACTTCTGCTGTAATCAGGTCAAAGCCAGGTGACTTTTTATTTTTGAGGCATTTTATTTCCTGAAGTATTTCCTTTAAGGTAACTTTTGAAATTATTTCTTGACATGATAGACCGACGTTTTCTTCCTTTGAGTTTGACTTATTAGAAAAAATTGTGTACAAGTGTTTCGCAAAGGCATTAGCCTTCTCTAGATCTGTTTTTGCCCATTCGCTTTCAATTGTCCTTAAGGGTTGATTAAGGTTTTTAGGACAGTTCAATTTTTTTGTGGCTTTCCACAGTGAATAGTCTGTTTTACTATCATAAGTCAGTTTTGAAATAAACTGATTAAATTTTGAGTTTTTTAATTTCTTGATTTCTTTGCGAAGTTTTTGAGTTAACTTATTCAGAATTTGTTTGTTCTGGGGAGATCTGTTCATCTGCCACTTCTTTCTTTGATTCCTTTTCTGTTTTACCATATTTCTTATGTATAAAGGATATGTGTGTCCTGAAGAAGGCTTTTTATAAGTTGGTGTGCTACTCCAGCATGCATTTTGTATTATTTTTGTAAGTCTTTGAACTTCATTTTCAAGATCATCCGTTGTTTCTATTTGGGTAAATGAATTAATACCCTTTTTGATCAATATTTCGAAAAACTCCCAGTCAGTATCTGGACTAATTAATTTTGGATTTGCTTTGTTCACAGTTAATGTTGTTTTGTAGATCAAATATATTGGAGAGTGATCAGAATTTAATTCGAACCCCTCCTCAACTTCCATAAGAGTTCGAGATATTTTGTTGGTAATAAAGAAATCAATTAGATCTGGACTTTTACTTTTGTCCGTAGGCCAATAAGTTGGCAAACAAGTTGACATTACGTTACAACCATATTGTTCTATAGCTTTGAGAAATATGTGAGAAAAACAAAATACTTGAACATTTTCAAATTTGTATGGCATTAGTAGAAATTAACTATTGAATTTCTTTGAGTGTAGTTTCTATGACCTTGGTTCGTCCTAAAAATTCCTGAGCATCTGTTCCTGAGCATCTGTTTTCGTTTTTCAATTTAAATCCAGAGTAAGTACTTTATTTGAAATTTATCACAAATTTTAACTAAAACAACACCAATAATCAAACACTTATTCTGTTTTGCTTTGTATTAAATGTGTGATGCTAAAGGTTTAATTTTTTTTTTTCATAAATTACTCAAGAGAGTACTAAAGATTATAGATTTTCTCTTTATTGTAAATTTGCTTTCCACATCATTGCAAGTATGGGTTCGTCCTCTTTCTTTTTTGTTTTGCACCAGTGGAGTAGTCCCACTTTCGTTTTTTTTTCTTTTTTGCTGATGTTCATAACAAATTAATAAGAGCAAATGGTATGATCAACAAGAGCAAAGGGGAAGTCAAGATAGAAACTTTGAAATAAGGAGAAGGGGAAACGGAAGTAAATGATATTTTAGATGTGAAAAGCAAATGTGATACATTTTGTAACTGTTTTCATGGTAAGATGGAATAAGAAACAAAAAATATAGCTATTTTTGATTTAAGTCGTTTGTTTTTGTAATGTAGTGGTTTTTCCCTCTTTTCTACATTTGTGACATTAGGATTTTGGGATTTTTTGAATGGTAAAACGAAATTTGGAGGAAGGAGGTTCAGAATTATATATACTTGAACTTAAAAAATTTCATTTCATCACATTTGTCTTATAACCACCTGTTTTTCTTCCGAAGGTTTTTGGGGTATAGTGTAAATTATGACGAAATTCACTTTAGCAAAAAGCTAATTTTAACATTTTTTCTTGAATTTATACGCTATTTAAAAATTTTTTTTTTTTTTTAATTGGCAATATATCGCTTTCCGATTTTTTTGTCTTTAGAATTTTAGTTACAAATTGTTAGCGTTCGCACGGCTTTAAAAGGCTATTTTTATACCCTCCACCATAGGATGGGGGGTATACTAATTTCGTCATTCTGTTTGTAACTACTCGAAATATTCGTCTGAGACCCCATAAAGTATATATATATTCTTGATCGTCGCGACATTTTCAAAGCACGCTTACTTCCGAAGGAGTAAAGCTAGCCGCTTGAAATTTTGCACAAATACTTTTTATTAGTGTAGGTCGGTTGGTATTGTAAATGGGCCATATCGGTCCATGTTTTGATATAGCTGCCATATAAACCGATCTTGGGTCTTGAATTCTTGAGCCTCTAGAGGGCGCAATTCTCATCCGATTTGACTGAAATTTTGCACATAGTGTTTTAGTATCACTTCTAACTACTGTGCTAAGTATGGTTCAAATCGGTCCATAACCTGGTATAGCTGTCATATAAACCGTTCTTGGGTCTTGACTTCTTGAGCATCTAGAGTGCGTAATTCTTATCCGATTGGAATGAAATTTTGCAGGACGTGTTTTGTTATGATATCCAACAACTGTGCCAAGTATGGTTCAAATCGGTTCATAACCTGATATAGCTGCCATATAAACCGATCTTGGGTCTTGACTTCTTGAGCCTCTAGTTTATCTTTAAATTTAATCTGAACAAACCGTAGTTTTCAATTTAAATGAATTTCTTGCAGGTACGACATTCGAACGTAAATTGTGGGTTTTTGGTTATCGCATTATAGGTCATGTGTATCAACCGACGTCACAAAAGAAATAATTTGATAATTTTATTTTCTATAATTATTTACCTCCTGTTCTCTTCGCTTATGCGTGATGGCGATCTTTGCTGGTTTAAGTGTTCTCTCCTCGAGTGGAGCACGAGGAGAGATCCAGTCTCGACCTGATTTTTTGCTTTCGAGTGCTGTGCTTATCGACTGTGATCTTATATTTCGTATCGAAACTATCGATGAAAAAACTGACTTTCTACAGAGGAATATCCGTGACCTACAGGAACTTACGGTTCCACTCAAGACTAGGGAAGTGTCCTCCACAACGAAACCGCGGTTCTCCCGGGTCCGTTCGGCTATTCACGGGAGGAATAAGGCGCATCGCAGGTGGAGACGTTTCAGGACGCCTGAGTTACATGATGCCTTTCGCTCAGCAAGAGATCACGTCAATATGTTGATTAAGATAGCCAAGAAAGACTACTATTACAGAAGCTTTTTTTCTGCAATAGGCTCCAAGAGAACTTGGAAGGTTATTCGAGACATAGGAATTGGGAAAGATATTAATAGATGTTCAACAAACTTGGACATCAATGGGCTTAATAATGCCTTTGTTAATGTCCCACAGATCCCAGTTTCTATGGCTTCAATATCCCCCTCATTCGATGACGACTCTGGTTTTGGCTTCAGCTGTGTTTGTCCCGCCGATGTCCTTGAGTGTGTCGTGACTGTAAAGTCTAACGCTGTCGGATCTAATGGCATTGATCCTTGATTTGTAAGACTCTTGCTCCCACTTATTATTCCTTATGTATCCTATGTTTTCAATTCCACGAGTTAGATGGAAGGTATTCATCCAGCGTGTTAGATGTACGATCGATCTGTGGAGCGAATATAGATTCGGATCATTAACTTGTTGCAGCAAAGGGTCGTACCCGTTTTAACATGACGAGGAAAGTACGATCTGACACTGCACGGAAGCTGGACATTGAAAAGTTGCTAATACAACAGATGGCATCGGCATACTCCACTCGACTGACCTAACTGCTTGATGAAAGCACTCCTTGTTCCGATGATATAATGGCGCAGTGAGTGTGAGCGAATTAAGCTGTACAGGAGTTAGAAATTCTACCAAAGAATTAAACATCAAACCGATGACAAAGAAGGAAATCTGGTAACTGACACAGATAACATGCTGAGGATATGGAAAGAAAATTTTACCCAACTGCTAGTGTCCGACGTTGGTGGCGAAGAGGATACCGCAGAACCAATCCCTGATGATGGTATAGAATGTTTACCTCCTAGTCAGAATAAGGTCGAAGTAGCAGTGACCCGACTAAAGAACAACAAGGCAGCAGGAGCCGACGGGTTACCCGCTGAACTATTTAAGACCGGAGGCGACACGCTGATAAGGCGTATGCATCAGCTTATCTGCGCAATCTGGCTAGAAGAACGCGTACCCGATGGTTGGAACCTCAGCATAATATATGCCTTACACAAGAAAGAAGACAAGACGGAATGTACCAACTACAGAGGAATAAGTCCTCTCCCCATCGCATACAAGATACTCACGAGCGTACTGTGTGAAAGATTAAAAGCTAAAGTTAATGAGGTAATTGGGCCCTATCAATGCGGCTTCGGACCTGGTAAATCCTCCCTGGATCAAATACTCACACTGCGCCAAATCTTGGAAAAGACCCAAGAAGGACAAATCAACACCTACCATCTCTATGTTGACTATAAAGCCGCTTTCGATACTCCTTAAAGTTCAAATGTATTTCAAGCCATGTCCAAGTTTGGTATCCCTTCAAAATTAATAAGACTCTGCAGGATGACACTTGCTGATACGCGTTCCTCAGTAAGAATAGGAAAGAATCTGTCCTAACCATTTGATACCAAACGAGGTTTCAGACAAGGAGACAGCCTATCGTGTTATCTCTTTAATATCCTGTTGGAGAAGATTATACGAGATGCAGATGTGTATAGATATGGCACAATAATCACTCGCCTATGCCGACGACATCGATATCATAGGTCGGTCACCGGAAGCAGTTACTACTGCATCCTTTGAAAGAATCGAAAGAGAGTCAGTGGAAATGGGTCTGGCAGTAAATGGAGATAAGACGAAAGCTTTGCACAACCGATAATGAAAATGGAGAAAGTTGGAAACCAAAACTTTGAGACAGTCAGTAACTTTATCTACCTCGGCACCGCCGTAACCGAAACGAATGACACCAGATTTGAGATTAAGCGAAGAATAATACTGGCAAACAGATGCTACTTGGGACTAAGTAAGCAGTTTAGAAACAAGGCCACCTCTTGACAGACGAAGATTGCACTATACAAGACATTGATACTACCCGTGTTGTTATATGGTTCTGAAGCATGGGTACTTGTGAAAGCAGATGAGGCAGTGCTTGGAGTGTTTGAGAGAAAGATTCTTCGTAAAATATATGGATCAGTTTGCGATAATGGAGAATATAGGCGATGTATGAACCTCGAGTTGTATGACGACGATAGCATAGTTACAACATAGTTATATTTAGTTATGTTGTCAGAATGGATGAAGAAGCTCCAGCGAAGAAGTCTTTTGAAGGCAAACACGGTGGTATACGCAAACCGGAAAGACCAAAGCCCGATGGAAAGATCAAGTGGTGGGAGACACCTCGAAATTTGGTGTCAGAGATTTTAGAATGAGCGAGAAGATCGAGGCGCTTGGAACGCTATTCTACGTTCGGCTAGTGGAACAAATTTTCTGTCCTAGCCAATTAAAGTAAGTAAAGACCAATTGGGATTCTATGAGAAATTGATGCATTTGCAAATGTCGTCTTTTGGCAACGATAACTATTTGTTATATGTGAGACATTCCGGGTTTCGTCCTAACCACGACTGCATAACTGCCTCGGAAGAGGTCACTGAGAGAATCAGGGTCAATTTGGAGAAAGACAAGACAAATTTCCTTGTTCTTCATGACCATTCTAAGGCATTTGACACTGTGGATCATTCCTTGTTATGGGATAAGATAAGATATCTTTACAATTTTTCTTCTATGGGCGTTCATCTTATTTTGCCGTACCTGTCACACCGCACTCAGTCCGTCAGTTATAAGTCTTCTGTATCGTCGCCTCTGCTTATTTTAAAAGGTGTTCCTCAGGGATCAATTCTGGGTCCTCTTTTCTTTTCATTGTACAGTAACGACTTGGCGAGTCAATTGTCTTATTGTGAGGCACATATGTACGCTGACGATGTACAGATATATATCGGTAGTCCGAGGGATGAGATTGCTGAAAACATACGTCTGCTTAATCATGATCTGTCAAGAGTCAGCATGTGGGCGAAAGCCAATGGCCTGTGTCTCAACCTTGTAAAGTCCAAGTGTGTTGTTATCAGAAACAGGTTGTCTCGTTTTTCATGTGATGTCGGTATATTCGTTAACGGCGCTAGATTGAAAATCGTTTCTCATGCGAAGAACTTGGGCGTGGTTATTAATAGCACTCTGACTTGAATTTATCATATCGACTCTGCCGTTGGTCAGGGATATTCAAAATTGCGTGCTTTCCGGGCCACTCAATCGGTAACTCCGCTGCTGGTTAGGTCTCTCTTGGAAAAGACTCATCTTGTTCTTGTCATTATCTACGGCTGTGAGATGTTTGCTAATTGCGACCGATAAGTAGACGCAAGCTGAACACCTTTTTAATAGCTTTACTCGTTATGTATTTGGCTTGAGATGGCGTTTCCTTACAGCACTTGTTGTACTTGAGGATTAAGGATGGGATCAGCTCATACCATCGCGGCATAATCGAGGCGACGATAGGAAACCTGGAAGGAAGGGAAGAGGTTTCCGATCGGATACCTGAGATGAACCTTGAAGTCGAGTGCTAGGCACTGCTGCCATCGGCATAGTCTTGGATTGACGAAACCTAGTGTTACCATCTGGAAGATCATGTTACACGGATGTATCAAAGCTAGAGGACAGAGTGGGCCTGGGGGTTTACTGAGATTTGTTTTAGGCTGCCTGATCATGAGGGGATGCAGATCGTGAGAAGACGAGGATATTACTGAAAGGAAGCAAGAAGGAAGTCAGTATATCTATTGGTATCATAACGGGACACATAGGACTACGACCTCACTTATGTAAAATCGGTACGGCAAGTGATAGCATGTGTAGGGCATGCGGGGAAGATGATGAGACGTTGGAGCATTTCCTTTGTTATTGCCCGGCTTTCGCATCCATTAGATACCGGCACTTAGGTAGAAACACAATATCAGACATGAACCAACATAGGGGAGTAGCATGGAAAACAATAAGGGATTTCGTAAGTAGCACGGAATTCGTAGCTTAAATTTTCTTTTTAGAGGTTATTTTATAGTTTTTAGAGCGCTCAACAAGCCAATTACTGGCTTAGGTGTATGGCCATAGTGGCATGGGGCGGATTAATATCTGCACCCTCTTTTCAACCTAACCTAAACTAAAATATTTTTAAATCTGTTAAAATATTTAAAATCGGTTAAAAAATGCCTTCACAAACAGCAATATAATGGACTAGCCTCTGGGAAAATTAAAAAGAAAATTTTTGAGAACTTTGTAGGGGCTAGGTGACCAAATTTGAACGCCCACCAATGGGTCCTCGGGGGCTCTAGGGCCCTCATTTAATGCACATAAGAGGGTTAATGGCTCAGCTATAACCATGTATAATTTCATGAAGATATCTTTATCCGTTCAAAAATTGCAGATTGATTTCTCAAATCGCAAAGCACTGAATGCCGAGTTCTTAACACTTCCAAGTAGCCCCACACGTCTACTAACTAAAGGTGAATACATGTCTTTGGCTTATGACATGTCACTTTTTATGTATCATTGGTATTTAATTATGTGTGTCAACATTTCCGATTTACATACGATTCACCATGTTTGCTATCACACTTATGTTATTTTTGTATGACAAAACCTAAAAATGTGAGCAAAAGCTGAGCTTTTTGTTAGGTTAGGTTTAAGTGGCAGTTTGCCCTCAGACTCACTTAGACGTTTTCGTCCATTGTGATACCACAGGAACAGAAGAAGGAAGATGCCAGGAACAGAAGAAGGAAGATGCCTCATTTTGACAGGTTCTGAAGACATGTTCTGAAAGAAATGAGAACCTAAAGCGCACAGAAAAAAATGTCCCTTAGAAAAAACCAACTACCAAATTTGTACGTGAAACATTAAATTCTCAACGATTTTATCATTGAATCGAAGACATTATTTGTTGAAGTACGTATGTAAGTAAGTCTCTACAAGAGACTTGACAGACAAAACTATTGGCATTTTGTTGACTTTCAACAAATTCTTTAGATGAGGTAGTTGCAAAAAAAAGGCGCACTACCATGTAGAGCACAAAACTCCCATGCCATTCATGACTTGCAAACCGAGGTTCGAGGCGCCCGTTCATTAAACTTATTTTAGAAAATTCGGCATAAAAAATATGAATTTCGTATTCAGAAAAAATTTTTTTAATGTGGTTTTTTCATTTTTTTAAATTTATTTAATTGAGACACTCATAACTGCCGCAGTACTCATTGATTTATTTCACCATAAAGAAGATGATGTCGGTAGGCTAGAGGATGCGTGCAAGACTACCAAACATGAGTTCAATCTGCACCCAAATTATTAAGAGTTATAGTAGAGTGACAGAGGAAAACCCGAGAGCAGCAGTAAAATGAACGGACAAAGCAGCGCGAGCCCAACAATGAAAACCTACCACCAACACCAGAAGCAAAGCACATGCGTTGGCTGGTTAGATGGTCTTTTGCCTTGCTTATGGATATATTGTTGTTGTTGTTATATGTTGGCTTGCATAGTGTGCCTTTCAACAACAAATTTGTACTTTGTGTCGTTGCGATTCAAAATATTGGGTTGTCCAAAAAGTAGTTGCGGATTTTTCATATAGTCGGCGTTGACAAATTTTTTCACAGCTTGTGACTCTGTAATTGCATTCTTTCTTCTGTCAGTTATCAGCTGTTACTTTTAGCTTGCTTTAGAAAAAAGTGTAAAAAAGTATATTTGATTAAAGTTCATTCTAATTTTTATTAAAAATGCATTTACTTTCTTTTTAAAAAATCCGCAATTACTTTTTGGGCAACCCAATAAATAAAATAAAAATAAAAAATTGTTGCAGTAAAATTAACAACTTTTGTAGTTGTTTTCTCGCCCAAAGTTGTTGTTTTTTCCGATTTACATACGATTCACCATGTTTGCTATCACACTTATGTTATTTTTGTATGACAAAACCTAAAAATGTGAGCAAAAGCTGAGCTTTTTGTTAGGTTAGGTTTAAGTGGCAGTTTGCCCTCAGACTCACTTAGACGTTTTCGTCCATTGTGATACCACAGGAACAGAAGAAGGAAGATGCCAGGAACAGAAGAAGGAAGATGCCTCATTTTGACAGGTTCTGAAGACATGTTCTGAAAGAAATGAGAACCTAAAGCGCACAGAAAAAAATATCCCTTAGAAAAAACCAACTACCAAATTTGTACGTGAAACATTAAATTCTCAACGATTTTATCATTGAATCGAAGACATTATTTGTTGAAGTACGTATGTAAGTAAGTCTCTACAAGAGACTTGACAGACAAAACTATTGGCATTTTGTTGACTTTCAACAAATTCTTTAGATGAGGTAGTTGCAAAAAAATGGCGCACTACCATGTAGAGCACAAAACTCCCATGCCATTCATGACTTGCAAACCGAGGTTCGAGTCGCCCGTTCATTAAACTTATTTTAGAAAATTCGGCATAAAAAATATGAATTTCGTATTCAGAAAAAATTTTTTTAATGTGGTTTTTTCATTTTTTTAAATTTATTTAATTGAGACACTCATAACTGCCGCAGTACTCATTGATTTATTTCACCATAAAGAAGATGATGTCGGTAGGCTAGAGGATGCGTGCAAGACTACCAAACATGAGTTCAATCTGCACCCAAATTATTAAGAGTTATAGTAGAGTGACAGAGGAAAACCCGAGAGCAGCAGTAAAATGAACGGACAAAGCAGCGCGAGCCCAACAATGAAAACCTACCACCAACACCAGAAGCAAAGCACATGCGTTGGCTGGTTAGATGGTCTTTTGCCTTGCTTATGGATATATTGTTGTTGTTGTTATATGTTGGCTTGCATAGTGTGCCTTTCAACAACAAATTTGTACTTTGTGTCGTTGCGATTCAAAATATTGGGTTGTCCAAAAAGTAGTTGCGGATTTTTCATATAGTCGGCGTTGACAAATTTTTTCACAGCTTGTGACTCTGTAATTGCATTCTTTCTTCTGTCAGTTATCAGCTGTTACTTTTAGCTTGCTTTAGAAAAAAGTGTAAAAAAGTATATTTGATTAAATTTCATTCTAATTTTTATTAAAAATGCATTTACTTTCTTTTTAAAAAATCCGCAATTACTTTTTGGGCAACCCAATAAATAAAATAAAAATAAAAAATTGTTGCAGTAAAATTAACAACTTTTGTAGTTGTTTTCTCGCCCAAAGTTGTTGTTTTTTCAAAAATTATTTTTATCTGTGTGGAACACCTTTTGACTACTAGTACGGGACACACACACAGAAGGTGTTCTATAGTCCCTTTTTTTCGATGTCCTCAAAGCTTCAGCAAAAGTCGTTGCTGGCAACCTTCAGTCTGTCAGCATGTTTTCCGATTAGACAGTGACCTGTCATTACGGGCACAATGACTGAGACGACTGTTCTAACCCATCACAGCAAGGCGGTAGACCTCTTCAATTCTAGATTAGGCCACATAGTTTTGGTCAAAGTCTTCTCTTTGTGACCATTTATCATTCGTTGTCCTTCGGGCCTGGTCCTGAAAACTTAGCTTACATGTCACTAGAGCCATACTCACAGATTCCAGTATTCCTGGAATGTCTCGCAAGCTTGTCCGTTTTAGAATTCCCTGTGATATCTCTGTTCCCCGGCACCCAGAACAGGTGAATTTTGAACTGTTCAGCCATCTCGTTGAGAGATCTGCGACAGTCGAGAAAAACGTGCTCAAGGGATTTAATGGCTGCCAGGCTGTCTGAGAATATTTTTATGCTAATCGTCGGTATGACATTATATCTTAGCAATTGCACTACTTCCTTAATTGCAAGGATCTCCGCTTAATACACACTGCAGTGGTCGGGTAACCTTTTCGATATAACCAGTTCTAGATCTTTAGAGTACACCCCAAAGCCCAACTGGTCGTATAGTTTGGAACCATCCGTATAGAAGTCTATGTAACTCTGTTACCAGGGATATCGTAGTTCCAATCGGTTTGATCAGGAATAGTGGTACAGTACTTTTTATCAAAAAGCGGCTCAGGTAGGGTGTAATCCACATTGCATGGAACATCGGATATTGTATCAAGGATAACACAGTGTCCGTAGCCGCCACATGACCAATGACAAAGCTCCCTTCACCTCACGGCAGTGGTCGCTGCAATTTGGGTAGCCACAATGTCCAGAGGCATAAGATGTAGCATTAAATTCAGTGCATCAGATGGTGTCGTCCTCAGTGCGGCTGTGATGTACAAACAAACTATTCTTTGGATCCGGTTAAGTTTTGAGCAGTAGGTGGACTTTCGAAGCGCCGTCCACCAGACCACAACACAATATAGGCATTATAGGTCCGACAATTGCAGTATATATACAATGCATGACACGCGGTCTAAACCCCAAACTTTTGCCAATGGCTCTCTTGCAGGTGTATAGGGCAAGAGTAGCCTTTCTTGCCCTTTCCAAAATATTGGATTTAAAGTTCAATTTCCTGTCCAGCAAAACGCCCAGGTATTTAGCGCTTTCTGTAAATAGAACATTCTCTCCACCCAAAAGGACAGGTACCACTGAAGGCAACTTGTATCTCCCTCTGAAAAGAATTACTTCTTTTCATGCACGGATTTATAAGTAGACCGCTTTCGGTAGCCCACTTTGCTGTTACACGTCCTGAAGTATATCTCTAAGTGCACTGGGAAACTTTCCCCTAACTGCAATGGCCACGTCTCCAGCATACGACTTTTAGGAGACAGTACACCTTCTTGAGGAGTTACTCTGCTGACCCATCTTTTTAGATTCACAGATCCCAAGCATGCCGTTATGCATCTTTTAGTAAGTAAGTTGTTAATAAACTTTCTTATGGTAGAGTTGTCGCCGAGAAACTCCAGCTCCTTCATGATTGACGTCGGTTTTACATTATTGAAAGCAACTTCAATGTCAAGAAATTCTACCATTGTATAGTCATTACTTTTATTAGAAACGGACAATTTGCACAAAATTTTAGTTTTTAGGTTAGGTTAGGTACCGACGATACCTTGACTAAAATTTTCAAAAGAAATTTGATGCACAATAGCTCATAAACCGTTAGAGATATACTAGACATTTGAGCATGTTTTTTTAGTATTTTACGAGCTCTATCTTTAAAAAAAATAATCAAGATCGGCATATATATGACTGTTTGGCGAGCAATTTGAGGTGACCAACTTTCAAGCCTCATGGATCAGCCTATGGACCTCGATACACCATACACCTCAACGTTGACTATTTTAAGTTTCGTGTACATATCCCCATCCGTTCAAAAGTTCCAAAATTATTTCCAAGATTTTTTGATTTGGCAACACTGTGTATCGTAATTCACTTAAATCGAGGAGGTCTAGGCTTTAGTTTGTCATATCGTTCTGGAAATGGTAAAGTCTCGATGATTCTGAAAGAGTTCTGACGTTCCATGTTCCAATCATAAACCGTGTGTGTTTTGAATCCATGGGTTGTCAGTTTAATTATTTCTTGTTGATGTTTCTGCAATCGTGTTTTTCGATGGATAGGGAATTGTGCCATCGCATCGGTACCTGGTATTTGGGCTGCCAGCGAACCTCTGGGATAGGCTTTTTTGATGGTAAATCTTCTGAAGAAGATCTGTAAGCATTAATGTTGGCCATAGCTTTGGCTTATCCGCTGCTGACTCTGTTGCACAGTCCCATCGTATTCGTATTTGTGTTCGTATCAGTGCAAGCGGGATTTCCCCTGCTTTTTGGTTCGTTCCGCATATTTTCTTTTTTCGGTACTTCTCATATCTGATGAACTTTGCCTTTTCCACTACCTGGGGAAGCGTCCGATGAGAGAAGTAGCATGGAAACTCAGCATGACCCTTTTTACTATGCCATAAAACGTAGTGCACATGCGCCTTTACAAAGAGCGTGTGCAATAAACAACAACAGCAAAAGGATAGTATCAGTCTATCAAGTGTGGGTGTGTGGCCGAAATCTCTCTTTTGCTCATTTTCTTTTCAAAAATCGTTTCTTTTATTTAATTTTCTCTAACAAATCCAACATAAATAAAGCAGCAGTAATTTTCAGCAAACAACAGACTTTTCAGCAGTCAGCCTGCTGTGCTGAAGTAGCAGAACTATTGCTGTAACAGCAACAAAATTAACTACTATCAATCAGCAGTCAGTGTTTGCTGTTGTCAGCAAAGTCCTGGATACTTATCCAGGACTTCGTTTAGAAGTGCAATCGTAAGAAATATGTTCAGTCACGATAAGAATTGGGGGAACGTAATACATTTAAAAAACACAAGTAAATAAATAACAAAGTGTAAAAATACTTAAAAATACTAAATAATCTAATATTAATCCATACTTAAAATTAAAATCGAACCTTAAACTTATAAACCTTTTTCCTTAGTTAAAAACGGATATGGCGGATGGCGGCGAAAGCAGTATCAATCTTGATTATCCTTTAAAAATGGTGGCTTCAAACGCTTCAAATTGGGTAGTTAGCGGTTATAATTCTTTTGGTCAGCTGAACCCGTCATATAGCGGACAAACTATTCAGCAGTTCCAAGGTAATTGTTCTTTTAGCAAAGAATTGGGTAAATGAGTATATGGTGTATTAACATAGAAAAAAAGTAAACTATTTCGTGTCTCTTTTTCAGAATTTCAACCGCCTTTTGAATCTAATTCTTTATTGCTGTCATGCTCATGGAGTTATATAGCAGTCGCAGATGGGTGCTCTTTGCAGTTACATGGATTTGTTTCCGGTGGTATTAAAATCATAAAGAGCATAACAACAGACATTTCGATAAATTCATTAGCTTCTTGTGATAATTTCTGTTTAATTTTATTGGAAAATGGAAAGGTGTATAAATGCTCTTTGCAAAATGACAAAGAAAAATTGGAAGAAGTGAATTTTCAAAGAAACCTTACAATACCAGTCGAGTCAAACTTTCATCATGGAATACGTCATGTAGCATGCGGTAATAAGATCATGGCGGCGATTGGAACTTCAAATGAAGTTTTTGCGGGTGTCACACAAGTCTATCAATTACCTAAAACTATTCGCCCGAAGTTATTAGTGTGTGGATTTGAACATGCCCTATTATTGACTTTCAGCGGCGATATCTATTCATGGGGCAATGGTTTGTATGTAATGTTGTGTAGGCAATAGCTTTAAATATTTTGTGACTTTTTATACAGAAGAGGGCAGCTGGGAAATGATGTTTCAAGCGTCGAAGAAGTTCCTGTTCTTGTAGAAGCGCTTGCCGGCATCGAAGTAAGTAAGCCTATACTAAACACATGTACGTATTAATCCGTTAAGCTCAGCCGGCCAAGTCTTATATACTTCACACTGTGTATCGCATTCCGCAAACTATCCTTGTGATTTTGGGCAGAAAGCACAGACGGGCTTGCCTTCAAACTTATTAGATGTTTTATTCCGAACAATTTTATGTTTTCAAATTTAAAAAAAAAAATACATTTTATTACTATTTAAAAAAGTAATAAATCAGTTTTATTGATGATATCTGAATAACAAAGGATGTAGAACATCTTCTAAAAGATTCATATCGTACATGTACACATTCCCAGTAGACCAGGCCGCTAGTTCCAAACCTACATATTCACTAATTTTAAAGTAATCACAACTGGTTCCACATTTGTTAACTCTCAGTGTTCGCATCTGGTCAACTTAATATGAGTTTGTCATTGCACTAACCAGTTGACCCTGGAAAAATTACTTCTAATAATTCCAACAAACTACATAGCTCCTTCCTTCATACAATATAAGTTGCATAATTAATTAGAGTTTAATTATTTCCAATGAGTACATAAATTATAATTTGAAATATTAATAATAAGATGCATTATTAGTTGGGGTAAATTCTCTGTCCCTGTGTGTTCATAATATATAATTTGATAATAATAATCTTAAATTATTATAATAACAATTTGAAAATTTGCCACACAAAAACTTTCACCAATGCCAATCCTTGTTGAGCTCTGGAATGCGACTAAAGAATTTAAGCTAAGTCTTCTTGGGATAGCAGTATTTTGTTTGTTTGAAGAATTTCTGGTGGTGCAAATTCTTTCTTCCCCGCAAGAAGCACGACACTTTTTTAAACTGACCCCTACCAGCAGTAGCTGTTCCTAGTTCGGTAAAAAATACTTCAGGGCCAAAGGCATAAATATGTAAGGTTAGGCTGAAAAGAGAGTGCTGATATAAATACGCCCCATGCCACTATGGGCATACACCTAAGCCAGTATTCGGCTTGTCGTGCGCTCTAAATAAAAAAAAAATTAACCTCCTTTAACCTTTTAGTAATAGCGTCTTCTTCTCCCGATCTGGATCTCCCCATAGAATTTTCACCGTCCTACCGACCGTTCGTCGATCGCGCCCTTACCTCGGACTGCGTTGACCCGAAAGGAGTTAACCAAGTAAATTGATGACAGTCCTCTGACCTTCACAGCCACATTGTCTGCTCTTTCATTACCCCCTACTCCGCTATAATCTATCACTCAAATGAAGCGGATTGTGACATTCTCAAAGAAAGCGTTAATCTCTTTCTTACACTTCAAGACTGTTCGTGACCTTACCATCCTGGTTGTTATTGCCCTGATGGCCATTTTGCCGTCCGTAAAGATATTTACACGCATTCCGTGATCACCCGGATCTCTCCCTGCAAGTTCGTATTATGGTCAGGCAGTCGAAAACTGTTCTCAGTCCCTGGTTTCTCAGTGTAAACCCCCAGGCCCACGCTGTCCTCAACCTTTGATTCATCTGTATAGCATGATCTCCCAGATGGGCATACCAGAGTTCCGCATATGTGGAGAAAACATGTTCTCTGAACCTGTTGTATTATCTTTACGTTGTACTTTTTTTCCATCGCAGTCCACTAAACTACTAGGGTGTAAGTAAGTATTGGTATAATCACGTTCCTCTAGCTCCAGATTAAGGTCCCATTTCGAGCCTATGGCCCGTCTACATAGTGCCCAATATCTTTGAGCCTTCTTAGTAGGCTCTTGAATATCAAACTTGCAATTCAGTTTCCTGTCCAAGATCACTCCTAAGTATTTGACCTTGTCAGATATTGAAATCGTTCTATTGAGGAAACGCCGTGGCCTACCTTCGTCTTTCTCGTGAACAGGCATATTTCAGTCTTCTTGGGTTAACATTGAGACCCCTGGGTCTAGCACGGTCGTATGCCATCTTCAAGACAATTTCGGCCCTTTTGCATAACTGATTCGGATCATTACCTCTTAGGTTAGGTTGAAAAGAGGGTGCAGATATTAATCCGCCCCATGCCACTATGCCACATACACCTAAGCCAGTTATCTGCTTGTTGTGCGCCCCATGCCCCATGCCACATACACCTAAGCCAGTTATCTGCTTGTTGTGCGCTCTAAAAACTATAAAGTAACCTCTAAAACGAAAATTTTAAGTTAGGAATTCCGTGCTAATTGCAAAATCCTTAATTCCTTTTCAATGTCACTCCCCTAAGTTGGTTCATGTCTGATATTGTGTCTCTATCTAAGTGCCGGTATCTGTTGGACGCAAAAGCCGAGCAATAACAAAGGAAATGCTCCAAAGTCTCATCATCTTCCCCGCATACCCTACACATGCTATCACTTGCCGCACCGATTTTATTGTACATAAGTGAGCTCGTAGTCCTATGTGTCCCGTTATGATACCAATAGCTATACTGACCTCCTTCTTGCTTCCTTTCAGTAATAGCCTCGTCTTCTCACGAACTGGACCCCCCATAGGTCCTGGTTGTTATTGCCCTTATGGCAATTTTTCTGTCGGTAAAGATGTTCAGACCCGACGTCCTTACGTTGGTACCACACCACTTTACGCATTCCGCGATCGCCCGGATCTCCGCCTGGAGGACCGTATTATGGTCAGGCATGCTAAAACAGATGTCAGTACCTGGGTTCTCAATGTAGACACCCAGGCCCACTCTGTCCTCTAGCATTGATCCATCAGTGTAACATAATCTTCCAGATGGCAATACTAGGGTTCTGTCAATCCAAGACAGTGCGGATGGCAGCAGTGCGTCGCACCTGACTTCAAGGTTCATCTCAGGTATCCGATCGGAAACCTCTTCCCTTCCTTCCAAGCTTAATATCGTCGCCTCGATTATACCGCGATGGTATGAGCTGCTCCCATCCTCAATCCATTCTCCCATCGCCTTGAGTCCCATAGCCGTATTGGCTGCCTCACACTTAATTTGTATGTCAATAGGTCGGATATTTAGAATAGTCTCCAGTGCCCTAGTGGGCGTGGTCATCATCGCTCCGCCTATGCCAAGACAACATGTTCTCTGAACCTGTTGTATGGTCCTTATGTTGCACTTTTTCTCCATAGCAGTTCACCAAACTACTGAGGCGTAAGTAAGTATTGGTCTAATCACGCTCTTGTAAAGCCAGTGGACTATCCTAGGATTCAGGCCCCATTTCGAGCCTACGGCCCGTCTACATAGTGCCCAACATCTGTGAGCCCACTCAGTACGCTCCTGAATGTGACACTTCCAATTCAGTTTCCTGTCCAAAATCACACCTCAGTATTTGACCTTGTCATATATAGAAATCGTCTTATTGAGGAAACGTGGTGCGTTAAATTCGACCACCTTCGTCTTCCCCGTGAATAGGTATATTTCAGTCTTCTCTGGGTTAACATTGAGACCTCTGGGTCTAGCCCAGTCATATGCCATATGCAAGACCCTTTCGGCCCTTCTGCATAGCTCGGTCAGATCCTTACCCCTTAGAAGTATTATGAAATCGTCTGCGTAGCAGACGGGTTCAAATCCCTCCTCAGTCAGCATCTGTAATAGGTCATTTATGGTGGTCACCCATAGGAGTGGCGATAAAATGCCCCCCTGTGGCGTGCCCTGTGCCACTTTCTCCCTTATATTTATGCCATGCGACACACAATTTATCCACCTGTACCTTAGCATATGGTTTATCCACTCTCTAAGAACCAGGTCCTCCCGGTACTGGTCTAAGGATTGGATCAGTGTGTCGCTCCGCACATTGTTAAAAGCCCCCTCGATGTCAATGCATATCGCCAGTGTGTACGTTTTGGCATCGAACGATTCTTCTATTTTATGCACAACCTGGTGCAGAGCAGTCTCCACCGACCTTCTTTATCATGCATGGTATCTGCAATACGATCCATGGTTTTAAGTAGAAAGGACGTAAGGCTTATAGGTAAGTAGGCCTCTGGTGTCGATTAACCTACCTTGCCGGGCTTGGGTGTAAATACCGCCCTTGCCTCCTGCCTAGGCATGATGTGAAAATAGTGACCAGATGGGGCGCCAGACAGTCGACCTCCTTCTGTGGTAACGCCGAAAAAAATTTCCATCTCTTCAATGTTTTGTAGTAGCTCCTTAAGGCTTCCTTTACCACAGATTCCGTAATGATGAACATTCGATTAACCTCATAATTCAAAGATTCCGGTGTCTCCTTGAGTCCCGTCGTATCCCAGGGAAAATGGGTTTTCATCAAAAGCCTCTACATGTCCTCCGTTGTCTCTGCTCTCGCTACCATGTTGTCTTCTAATGTTTGAGTTTGGACAAGGGTTTTTGACAGAAAGCTTTTCATCTTGGCGAGGTCATTAACACTATCGACCTGTTCACAGAAAAGGTTCCATGAGGCACGTTTTGCCGTTCTGGTAAACTTATTCTATTCCTTGAGCTGTGTATAATACACATCCCAAAATACTTCCGCTTTTGTACGACATGCTCTGTTACAAAGTCTGCGGACCTCTTTCACAATTTTGCAAATCTCCCGGGCATCCAGGGGCATCAGCCCAAGTAAACGTCTGATTTCCTTCCTGGAAGAGCACAACTATGTTCGAAAGACCCCTTTATTGCAGTCGTAATCCTGTTGGCATTGTCTTTACTGTCTTCTATGCTTGGACGATCTAAATTATCTTGCCCAAGTCTTCTTCTTATTAGTTTTCCGAATTTTGTCCAGATGGTTTTTAAATTATTACGGAATCTTATCGGATTCGACGCTGGCCGCGCCTTTCTAAACCTGACTTAGAGATGGCCGGAGAAGGACTGCTTCTTGGAGACCCTCCAATCCTAAAACCCATCGATCAGATTTTCCGAACATATTGTCACATCTAAAATCTCCTTCGTAATCCTATAAACAAAGGTAGCCAATATGAAGTGTTATTTGGTCGTTAGTATTCAACAATACTGCCAGGCGTGGCCATGCTTATCAAAGTTGGTACTATCTCACGGAATGTAGTGAGAGTTCGCAACGCACCCTTTTAGTACCTCATTTCCTGTCTGTTTTGCCTTTTGCGGTGTAGGATGTCGGAACAAATATCGCAGTTCCTCGGGCGAGTACCAGTGTTAGCATAGATTAATTGGTAGTTCAGTCCAGAAACTGATATGATTCAGCCCAGAAACTTTGTTTCGTTTCATCCATGGCTCCTGAATTAAGGCAATATGAATCTTGCCCTTTTTGATTTTCTCCATTAGAGCGTGAATAGCAGTCTCACTCCGGTGGAGGTTTATTGGGATGACCTCAATCATTGTACCTTCATTAAATGGGCATCTTGGGAGTAGGTGATTGTCTGATCGTCTACTCCCTGTTCTTTAGACTGTATTTGCTTCTCCAAGTCTTGCCAATATTGAGAGTGTTGATGAAGACTGTCGCCTTTGTGAGCTGGATAATGTCCATCTTTCTCACAAGGACGAGCTTTGTGCCCCAGGGAGTGTGGATACTTCGAGCTTTTTGACGGTATCAATACATTCTGCTGACGCAAAGCGCAGCGCTAAGATGTCCACTCTATTCTCACAGCTCATAATTTGTATGGGTGTTTCATTGACACTGTCGCTGTCTGAATTTGAAACGGAAACACTACCTTTACTGGCAACGAACTGCGCATCCCTCTGGTTTATCACTATCATCCTAAATTGTAAGTCTGACGACTGGTCGTGCACTTGAAGCATTACTGTCGACTACAGGCGCAAGGCACCCACACCTATAGAAGGGGCGTGCAACATGCTGCGGTCTGAAGCCACCACAGCAGCTGTTGGGTATTTGGAGTCTATTTTGAGCTTTTAAAATTTTCTTAATAAGTATCTAGTCGGAGATACAGATATTTTTCTTTGAGATGCGAAATGAAAACACGTCCGGAACTGCAGAGACAAGATTAGCTTAAAAAGGTACCAACTGAACTAGATGTGGTTTCAACTGGTTCATGGCTTTAAATGTGTACGAAATTTTATTTCGGTAGTAAAATTAAATACAAACTTTGTGTTGATACATTTCAGATATCGTACTTTTACTTCAATGACTTTACAATAGATTTTTATGCGCCTCGATCGTCTACGCTCCTTCTCCACTTTCTGACACCTCGTTTCGAGATATATTTCTCCGCTTGGTCTTTACACCGGGGTTTGCTCTTCCCATTTTGCGTGTACCACAATTCTTACCTTCGAAGGACTTCTTCGCTGAATAATCTCGATTAGAAAGGCATGGTCGAAACCGATAAGCTTCCGTAATAAGTTGAAAACCAACAGGACAAAATTCGGAAGACTGAACAGAAGAAGACTTGGGCAAGATAATTTGTAATGTCAATAGGATTACAACTGCAATAGTGGGGTCTTTCGAAGATAGAATTATGAGGTTGATCGAAGGCTTTTCATAACGGAATTTATGGTAAAGAAGGCCTTTATGAGCTTCAAAACATTTATGTCACCCGAACCTGATAAAATTTTTCCAGCGTTATTATGGCCAAATAGGGCACCGACTAACTGGTGCCGTTTTGGCCATTATTTTCACAATATGCCTAGGACTCGCATATTCTCCGAAAGCCTGGCAGGAGGCAAGAGTGGTTTTTATATCTAAGCCCGGCAAGGCAATTATGCGACATCAAAGGCCTACAGACCGGAGGCCACCGTGGCGCAGAGGTAAGCATGCCCACCTATGACGTCAAGCTCCTGGGTTCAAATCCCGGAGCGAACATCAGAAATATTTTCAGCGGTGGTTATCCCCTTACCAATGTTGGCTACATTTGTGAGGTATCTTTCCATATTAAAACTTCTATGCCAAGTGGTGTCGCTTTGCGGCAAGCCGTTCAGACTTGACATAAAAAAGGGGGCCCCTTATCATTAAGCTCAAACATTAATCGGATTGCACTCATTGGTATGAGAGAAGCATCCCCTGCTCCTAAATTGAATGTTCATGGGAGTAGTAAAATCTAAAATAGAGGAATCCTTCGATGCCACGGCGTACACATTGGTGGTATGCATTGACATCGAGGAGGTTTTTAATATTGTGCGGACCGACATTTCGATTTCGATATATAACAAGATCAAATACTTAGGAGAGATCGTGAACTGAAAACTGAATTGGAAGCGTCACATTCAAGATCGTACTGAGAAGGCCACAGATGATGGGCACTACGTAGACGGGCCGTAGGCTCGAAATGGGGCTTGATTCCGAGCATAGCCCACTGGCTCTTCAGTAACAAAATTGGATACTTACTTACGCTTCAGTAGTTTGATGGATTGCGATGGAAAAAACAACGTAGGGATAATACAACAGGTTCACAGAACATGTCTCCGCATAGGCAGATCGACGAGGACCACTCCTAGGTCACTGGCGACTATTCTAGATATCCGATTTAAGGCGATGGGAGAATGGATAGAGGATAGGAGCAGGATATACCATCGTGATATAATCGAGGCGAATATAGTAAACCCGGATGGGTTAGAAGAGATTTCCGATCGGATACCTGAGATGACACTTGAAATCGAGTGTGTATTGTCATCTGGGAGATCATGCTATTCAGATGGATCAAAGAGGGTCTGGTGGTCTACATTGAGAAACAGGGGCTGAAATCTTTTATCGACTGCCTGACCACAATATGGTCATGCAGGCAGAGATCCGCGCGATTACGGAATGCGTAAGGTGCCGTGGTGTTCACACGAGGACGTTGAGTATGAACATCTTTACGGACGGTATACTGGACAGGACAATAACAACCAAGACGGTAAGGTCACGAACAGTCTTGGAGTGAAGAAGGAGATTAACGCCTTCTCAGAGAATGTCACAATCCGCATCGTTTGGCTGCTGAATCATAACGGAGAAAGGGGGAATGAAAGAGCAGACGATTTGGCAGTAAAGGCCAGTGAACTGCCATCAATAAATTTGGTTAGACCGAAGTCTTTCTGGTCGACGCAGTCCGAGTTAAAGGCGTGGTTGACGAATTCGTATGTAAGGGCCTGGTTATGCTCTCGTAAATGTACCATAAATGTAGAAAAAATGTATCGTGTAAAGAGGCAATTATGCTTATTACAAAACGAAGCATTTGACATTTCGAATTTTTTAACAAAAAAAGAGTAGAAAATGAGGGAGGGTCTTACGTCGGAGAGCTTCAGGCATACGTCAAAGGCACAACATGCATACCTTAAAAGCAGGTCGGAGAAGACATCCCTCCACGCAGTGGTGCGGGAAGTCTCTCTAACTGAAGGAGTACGCGGTGGAGGAGGAGATGGGTCGACAGTAACCGCTAGTTTCTCGCTGTGGACGGACTGTATGCTACGTGACTGCACTATCAACGCGGACTTGGGAGATAGTGTGGCCAGAAGGCGGGTGATAAGGGGAACATAGTGGTAAACGAATTTCTGATAGATCTTAACAGGGATGGCGTGAGAATGATTGCAATGCTAGGTATTCAACATATCAAAGTCTCTATTCCGAACTTTGTCTTCAAGGTTGCGCTAAGGCTGAGGGAACTTTGCATGCCGGAGGAGACAGAATGCGGCCAAGGTTCCCTTCTGGATGCGGTGAGCAGACTGAAAAGCGTTCCAGACTACTTGGGATTCAATTTCCGGGTTGGGGGAAGTAGGAAGCTAATACTTTGTTTGTAGAGAAGGATACCTCGGTCTTTATAGATAACTCTAAGATGGAAATAGACGCTGAATTGAGGCTAAACTACGACACACACAACATTTAAGGCGGAGTTCTGTGCCATGGCGATAGGCGCATAAGAAATTCCTAAATAACTTCAGCTTCACGATATAGTGCTACCATGGATTAGCGTATACGGCGCCGTATTGGTGCTTACCCCTTACTCTCTTCGTGCAATTTCACAGAAGTCATAGAATAGGAGAATAGCAGTTTTCTAAATATACATTTTTGGTCTTGACTTTTTGTCAAATTCAAATTTTGTCAGCTGACACGAAAACGGAACGTAATATTTTGTTTTTAAGGAATTCTACATTCCGGTTACGTTTGATAGCCATTCGGTTATCATTTGTATTTGTATTCATAATCCAAAACAAAACAGGTGGCACGTTTTCCTACATGTACGTTATGTTTACGAGAGCATAACCAGGCCCTAATACTGTTGAACAGCGAAACGGACGGTAGGACAGCGAAAATCCAATGGAGAGATCCGGATATTGAGAAGACGAAGCTATTACTGAAAGGAAATAAGAAGGAGGTCAGTATAGCTTTCGGAATCATAACGGGACACATATGACTACGCGCTCACTTATGCGAAATCGGTGCTGCAAGTGATAGCATGTGTAGGGCATGTGGAGAAGATGATGAGACGTTGGAGCATTTCCTACGTCACCGGGACTTATGTGGGAACACAATACCATACATGAACCAACTTAGGGGCGTGTTATGGAAATCAATTGAGCATTTTGTAAGTAGCACGCAATTTCTAACTTAGATTTTCTTTTTGAGGTAACTATATAGTATTTAGAGCGCACAACAAGCCGAATACTGGCGTATGTGTGTGCCCATTAGAGTGTCCCAAAAAACAAAAAGTGATTTTTTTTTTTTTAAACGCATACCCTCCTTTTGAACGAAATGAAGATCGGTCAACAATAGCACGTGCCACAACGGCGTCCAATGTTGGATGTAGTGCTTTCTAAGGATTCTAGTTGAGTATTGTAAGTCATAGCATGAAATTGGTAAACTAATGGTGATTTCGATTCTGAAAAAATAACGTTACACTAATGTTGCACTAATATGGGACAACATTATGAAAATGTCGCCCCAACCCTCTCATAGTGTTACACTTTTTCCGTTTTCAATCAAACATGTTGATATGTCCATATGTATGTCATATGTCATGTCCACATGTCCAATAATACGGATGGATGAAGAACTTTCTAGCAATGCATCTAATATACATTTAGGTAAATAAAACGCGTTCACTTTTTCCATTTTTGTGTATGTACATTTTTTGGACAAACGAACACAAAATTTCTATTTCAGTGCAACATATCGAAAAAATTTACACTTTTTTGCACAATCGAAATCACCATAAGTATACATTTATATGCAGTTTATTACAAAACCACAAACTGTACCCTGCACAACTACTGGGCTTTGATAAAATTTGTAGTTGGACTCAGAAATTCCTGTTGATTCGGCTTATCCATGCCCGTCTGTCGGCATATCCTCTCTGTACTATTTTAATAGTCCGTCTATCGTTTTTTTGTAAATAAGGTGGAGATCGCGTTTGTTATCCAATCTTTACGAAAATTTGCACATATCACTTTTTTAGCCTAAAGACAAATGCTATAAGTTTTGGTAAAAATCGGTTCAGTTTCCCATATATACAAATCGTTCGAGTTGCAAGTATTAGGGCGTAGTTACTAAAATTTTCAACGGATTTGCATGAAATTTGGTATGATATGTTTTATTATTCATTAAAAGCCTCTGTCAAATTTGATCAAAATCGGTTCAGATTTGCATATAGTTCCCTCGGGCCCGAGCCTCCCAAATTAATTAACCCCTTCTGGTAATGCAATCGCCTTGAAACTTTGCAGAAACTTTCTCTTACCTGATACACTCGGTGTTTTCCCGAGAAAACGGGATTGGAAAAAGGTTGGATAGACCCTATATTTAATAACAAAAATAGAATTGAAAAGATAATTTTTTGGAAAAATTATTCAACTCTATATTGTTCTCTGGAGGCAGAGCAATCCGCAAACATTTTTTTTATCAATATAAGTTAGTAATATACAGCCAATACATATATGTAAATGTTCGAAAATGGGTTAAATTTATTCTAAACAAAAAATTTTAATAACATTTTTTAAAATGACGAAACTTCATATTTATAATATTCTACAAAGACAACATTTTGCTAAGGCCAGGGCCGCATTAAAATTATTTTTCTTAAGGACAAAATTGCAATGAAATTCGTAGTAAAAATAAAATTTCTTCTAAACAAATTTGAATAAAATTTTCATTAATTTTTTCTAAAGACAAAATTTTTATAAGAGAATAACAATAATTTTATAAAAAAATAACAATAATAATCATACTAAATTTTAATGGTTTTTTCTAAGTAATAAATATGAGCGAAAAATTCTCTAAAGACAACCTAACCTCGAAATTATTTTTTAAACCCAAATTTGAATAAAATTTTGCATTTTGCGACCCGACATTTTGCATAAAAATTTTTAAAGTCGTTTTATTATGCTTATTTTCCTATAATATTTTCTATAGACAAATTTCAATAAATATTATTAAAGACGAAATTTTAACCCATTAGTTGTCCGATTTCGATAAAATTTAAATATTCACAATTTAGGAAATTTATATTGACTAGCAATTTTTTTAAATATTTTGAATTTCAAAATTTTTTGAAAAAAAAATTCTTCTGTTGTCAAAATATGTACGATTATTGCCATAAATTTATTGTTTTAATAAAGAAACCATCAAACGTAAAAAGACTTTAAAACGGATTCCAGAAATCTCACTCCTAAGAATTTTGACAAATTTTTTTGTTTGATTTTTGGGATATAAAAAATTGCCGACTTTCGACAAGCCAATTTCCCCAAAACATGAGGGGAAAATTTTTTGTAACGGGCTTCAGTCGTCCACTTTATGCCAATCGAAATTTCCTAACTCGGACTGGAATTTTTTAAGGCAGCTCTATTCTTGGGTATTTTTGGCGTTAATTAGTTAATGAACATTTTTTTAAAGACCGAATCGCAATGCATATTTGGGTATTAAGTTCGTGTTTCACAATACCCGTGTTTCACAATAGCCATGGTTTCCACGATTACTTTTTTGAAAAACTACAAAAACATCACTAATAACGTAACACTTTTATAAAAATGTTATCTTAAATAATGGGAATGCCCTAATGAATGAAATCAGAAAGTAATCGTAAGCAAAAAGTAATCGTAAAATATATTAAGTTTCACTGTGAAACACGAACCTAATAACCAACTTAAGTGAGGATATGTGTTAAAATAATATTAGTCAGCAGACTTTTTACTATGAGACCAAGTCTCATATTACACTTACGTTTGCCGCTAGGTCATTTGACATCAACTAGAGAGCAAAGAAAGAAAAAAATTTACAACTGCGTAACGTAGAAATCTCCTCGTGTTTCTGATTTTTATACCCTCCACCATAAGATGGGGGGTATACTAATTTCGTCATTCTGTTTGTAACTACTCGAAATATTCGTCTGAGACCCCATAAAGTATATATATTCTTGATCGTCGTGACATTTTATGTCGATCTAGCCATGTCCGTCCGTCTGTCCGTCCGTCCGTCCGTCCGTCCGTCTGTCTGTCGAAAGCACGCTAACTTCCGAAGGAGTAAAGCTAGCCGCTTGAAATTTTGCACAAATACTTCTTATTAGTGTAGGTCGGTTGGTATTGTAAATGGGCCATATCGGTCCATGTTTTGATATAGCTGCCATATAAACCGATCTTGGATCTTGACTTCTTGAGCCTCTAGAGTGCGCAATTCTTATCCGATTGGGATGAAATTTTGCACGACGTGTTTTGTTGTTATATTCAACAACTGTGCCAAGTATGGTTCAAATCGGTCCATAACCTGATATAGCTGCCATATAAACCGATCTTGGGTCTTGACTTCCTGAGCCTCTAGAGTGCGCAATTCTTATCCGATTGGAATGAAATTTGGCACGATGTGTTTTGTTATGATATCCAACAACTGTGCCAAGTATGGTTCACATCGGTCCATAACCTGATATACCTGCCATATAAACCGATCTTGGGTCTTGACTTCTTGAGCCTCTAGAGTGCGCAATTCTTATCCGATTTGAATGAAATTTTGCACGACGTGTTTTGCTGCGATATCCAATAACTGTGCTAAGTATGGTTTACATCGGTCCATAGCCTGATATAGCTTCAATATAAACCGATCTTGGGTCTTGACTTCTTGAGCCTCTAGAGTGCGCAATTCTTATCCGATTGGAATGAAATTTTGCACTACGTGTTTTGTTATGATATCCAATAACTGTGCCAAGTGTGGTTCAAATCGGTCTATAACCTGATATAGCTGCCATATAAACCGATATTGGGTCCTGACTTCTTGAGCCTCTAGAGGGCGCAATTCTCATCCGACTAGACTGAAATTTTGCACATAGTGTTTTAGTATCACTTCTAACAACTGTGCTAAGTATGGTTTAATTCAAGCCATTACCTGGTATAGCTGTCATATAAACCGATCTTGGGTCTTGACTTCTTGAGGCTCTAGAGTGCGCAATTCTTATCCGATTAAAATGAAATTTTGCACCACGTGTTTTGTTATGATATCCAACAACTGTGCCAAGTATGAGTCAAATCGGTCCATAACCTGATGTAGCTGCCATATAAACCGATCTTGGGTCTTGACTTCTTGGGCCTCTAGGTCTAACCCGGATCATATCTTGAGCTCTAATAGCAGATTTTTCTTTCTTTCTTTTCTTATATAATTTTTTGCCTAAGAAGAGATGCCGGGAAAAGAACTGACAAATGCGCTCCATGGTGGAGGGTATATAAGATTCGGCCCGGCCGAACTTAGCACGCTTTTACTTGTTAGTTCTACCACCTTTTCTTCTTGTATCTCAAACAAATTAGAAAAACTTTAGGACTTATAAAGACATGATGGAAATTATAAGCATATACGACAATAGTTGGGTGCAATTTTTACCGGACATCTTTCCCATCAAAAACGGATTTTCGATCGATTTCAATTAAGTGCGAAGAAGAAATAAGCGACATCATTTAAGCAGAATGTAGATGGTTCTCTCGTAAAAATTGGTAAACATTTATTTTTTGAAAAATTTGTTTGCGTAAAATTTTATGGAAATAAAAGTCATTTCAAACCAATAAAACGACACATACGATAGCCTGTTGGAGTCATAAAACAAGTTTGAGAGCAAAAATGAGCGCAAATGAAAAAATGTCATCAATATTCGGAAGCTGATTCGCCGAAACTTTTACTTGAAGGACCTATAAATAGTGTGTTGACAATCTGTACAAAAATTTAGCTCTGACTTTATGATAAAATGTCACAGCCGATGGGTCAGTTCCTGCACCCAATTTCACAGTAAAAGAACAGTTTTGGTCATTTTCCATTTTGAAAAAATGTGGGGTAGGCCCCACCCCAAAATAAAATCCTGGCTACGACCCTGGTTCCCATAATAATTTTCAACCTATAGTAGCCACAGAGTAATAACTTAACTTCGGCTTCTATATTTGTATGGAAGCTATATCTTAATCTGAACAGATTTTCTTGAAATTAGGCACAGGATTTTACTACATACCATACAAATTTCATGCAAATCTGTTGAAACTTGGGAAACTGAACCGATCTTCCCCTTTATTACAAAAATCGGCAGACGGACTATAAGTATAGAGAGGATATGCGAACATGGCTAAGCCGAATCAGCAGGAATATTTGAGTCCAACTACAAATTTTATCACAGTCACACTAGTGGTGCAGGCTACAGTTTGTGGTTTTGTAATAAATTGCATATAAATGTATACTTAGTTTACCAATTTCATGCTATGACCTAAAATACTCAACTATAATCCTTAGAAAGCACTAAATACAACTTTAAACGCCGTTGTGGCACGTGTTATCATTAACCGACATTCATAATATTTCGTATTGCGCTTAAAAGGATCAAAGGGGAAAAAATTGAGGGTATGCGTTTCTCCATTTACAAAAAAAAATATTTTCCTAATAGGGAGATCTAATGTGATAGGGGAATTGGCGGATTAAATTCCGCACCCTCTTTTCAACCTAACCTATATGCTTGTTAAATCGAAAGATAAGATCGAATATAAAAAATATTTGAATTTTAATGAAATTTTTAAGCTTTTTTTAAGTTTTTAGTTTTACTAAGAAAATTCTCTAAGTGCTTTTCAAGGTTAATACCTGACATCGATGCGAGGCCGCGAAAGTCATGAATATAAGGCAGAAGAGTAAGATCGCAATGAGATAGAGGCAATGACGAAGTCTTTGGAAGGGGCGTACATATCGAAAGGACTGTCAAGTCTATTTCTTATCCGATTTGTCTACCATTTTGTATAAGATGTTTCGTTAAGACTTCCAACAACAATTGTGCTAAGTATGTTTGAAATCGGTTCATTACCTGATATAGCTGCCATAAACCGACCTCAGATCTTCTCTTATGACCTTCAACATAAGTGATTAATATGGTTTGAATCCATTTATAACCGGATATAGATCCCATATAAACCGATCTACCGATTTTATTTCTTGAGCCTATAGAGCGCAACTCTTAACTGATTTGGCTGCAATTTTGTACAATGACTTCTTCTATGGTATCCAACATTTGAATGTGTCCATCATCTGATAAAGTTCCGGAGGATAGCAATTCATTTTTATTATCCTTTGTTTTCGATTACAATCTTGATTGAAATTTTTGCCATTTTGAATCATAAAATTAATCGATTCAATTCAATTAATTTTTAATTGATTTTGAAAATATTTTTCAATCACAATCGTGTTTGAAAATGTTGTAATTCTCAATTTAAAACTTAATTGATTTAATAATTTTTGTAGTCGAATCTTCAAAAATTTTCTAATATCGTGCTTACACAAAAACCTACCGAGGAAAAAGTCTCCTTCCCATCCCATACAAGATACTCTCGTTTAATTTTTTGTTCTGGCTTTTTTAAACTAGGACGGACTATAGAAGGTTTCTTTCGATTCGATTCGATTTCAAAAAATTGAAACCCTGGTTCTCCGGTGCAGAGCGGCAGATCATAGTCCTTAATTCTTTTGCGCGGATCGTCAACGTTAGGGGAATCCATTTTGATCTTTCTTCGTTAACTCAGAGTAATTGAATTCATTTCACGAGTGCGCTCCAACCGCATGGGTTGCATGAGATCGGATATATATATATATCTTGCTTCAAGATCATTTCAAAAATAATTTCAATCACTGTATTTTTTAATTTGTGCCTTAGCCGAGCTTAAAATATATTATCTAAATCAAAATATTTATTTATATTTCAGGTAACACATATATCAGCATCGGGATGGCATAGTTGTGCAATATCCAGCTTTGGCGATCTTTACGCATGGGGATATAATTCAAACGGGCAATTGGGCATTCGAGTATTCAAAAATGAATCATGTTTTTTAAAAACACCTGCAGTTTATCCACTACCGCAATTGATCGACGTGATTTGCAGGTGTGCTGGGAGTAATAGAATAAATTGCACTCCTATTAAGGTTGCTACCGGCGCAAGGCACACTGTTTTACTTATGGATTGTGGATCAATATTTGCAACAGGATGGAACGTTTACGGACAGCTGGGATCCGGAAATACAAAAATTTTGGATGCATTTGAGTTTATCATGAATGTAACATGCAACGTTGAAAATACTAAAATTATATGTGGGAGTTGGTGTACATTCATAGGTTTTTAATTATTACTTTCTTTAATGAAGAATTTTATCACTCAGAGAAATTTGCGAGCAAAAATAGCAAACATTTTTGCTATAACAACAAGAAGTCTTCTGAAAATGGGAAAGCAGTAATGTTTTGCTAAAACAGCAAACATTTATGCTGCCTTCAGATTTTAAAATGTTGATTGTAGCCTTACAATGTCAAATGATACATTAAAAACTAATATACTTTTTATGTTTATATTTTCCCTTAATTTTAAAGATCAGTAAGATACAATTTTAATAAATTTTCGGCAGTTTAAATATTTTTTAATGATTTCGAATAACAGCAGAAAAAATATCTACTCATATTTTTACAGCTGGTGAAGACAAATCCATGCGCGTTCAAATTATGATGAAAATTAAGCAGATTGACCTAGTTGCACTCCTCAAATTTCGTCCTTTAAGCCTAGGACTGCCTTCACTGGCAGCGAAAATGCCTATTAAATTATTGCGTAATCCGACGGACTCCATTCTTTGTCAGAAAACAAACAAACATCAAACAACAACACACAACAAACGCAACATCGATGAAACCTAGTTGATTGGTGCCCATTTCGTGAGCTTTTAATTACATTGGCAATTAATTGAAGCGAAATTAGTATTGGAGCAGCGATTTTTGTGTAATGGCAGACATTATGTCTGTGGAAAATTACTCTTCTTCAGTGGTTGGTGTGTGTTGCTATCGTTGGATTTCCTTTTCCATTTGCATCTTCGTTCATTGAGCTCGTCTCGAAAGAGAAACGAACAAAAATTGTAAAAATAAATTTTTGAATAAACTGAGCTAGGGAGCTTTAAGCAGTTATGTATAGGTTAAACAAAATAAATTAAGTGATTCAATCAGATATTTTCCGGCTGCAGACCGTAAGGTTCTCTGTTTCTATTACAAAAAGAAAAATAAAACCTTATTTTTAAAGTTAGGCAGAAAATATGTTGTTGTTAATAGCATTGATGGTTTGCTACACAGAAAAAATATAGACCTAAATTTGATAGATTATATATGGTGTTAATTGCTTTTACAATTTTTGACATAAAAATTCGATTTTCTTTTGCATCACGGCAAGTGATTGGTTAACAATGCATACGTTAAGTTGAAACTGAATGTCTGTAGAAGCGCTGGGTTTGGAGAATCAGGAGATGAGTCAGCAGTTGTTGCTGAACACTTGTCTGAGGAATTATAGCCACCAGCCCTATATGGGTCGGTCATCCGGTCGGATTTGGCTTAAGGTGTGCGCCAGCGGAGAAGAACGGAACTCAAAAAGTACTTCGACAGCAGCAGATAGTGAATCATCTTATGAGGAATCTTCCACTCCGCAACTGTCCAGTGTCTTTCTCACCTCCCACGGATGCGTACGGAAGCTGATCATTACAAGATCTAACGAATCTTATGAGTATGAACTCCTGGCGGGCTCAGAAGACGAGGCTAACGCAACAGTGGTGGAAGTTCTGAATCCCGACTATGGTTCGGTTTCTGCAGATAAATCTCCACCATTGTAAGCCCGTTTTGGCGGCACTAAAGGTCCTCCTGATGGCAGGAAGATTTGACGTGGTTCCAATCCAGGAAGTATGGGTGTGTGAAGAAATGATTCGTGGACTAAGAATTCCGTGGACTAATTAAACTACTCAAGGGTATGAGGAATGGGAAACACAGAGCCTGTATCCTTGCAAAAAGTAGTTTAAATGTTTTTTTCTTACGTCACTAGGCACTGAATATTCAGTAGTAGCAAGCCTTGAAATAAACAAGTCTCATAACTGTCCGGCTTCCCTATATATGGCGTACGATTCAGAGATGCCGCCTTCAAATCTTAAGTTGGTGGTTGAAGCCGCTTCTGCAGGGGAAAAGAGCCTCATTGTAGGAAGTGATGCTAATGAACATCGCCAGATATGGGAAAATTCGGATGTCAACGAAAGGGGTGAGCTGCTTATCAAATATATTATAAGTTACAATTTGTCGATTTGTAAAAAGGAGGATAAACCGACCTTTATTACCAGGAACAGGCAGGAGGTACTTTATATTACCTTTGTATCGGAAGATATAAGTGGAAGAATATGCGACTGGGAAGTGTTGGATGACCACAGCTTCTCTGATCATCGTTATATTAATTTCACCCTTGGAGAAAATACTCCAGTAGTGGTCCCTCAGCTAAACAGAAGAAAGGAGGATTGGGATAACTTTCGGCACAAATCCTGCACGTCTATCCCTTCTAGACCAGAAAAGGATTTGGAAACCACAGAGGATATAGACATAATGGCCAATCGGATCTCAAAGGCCCTGAATGACTCGCTTGTGTCAGCATGTCCTAGTGCCAAGACAAGGGAAAAATAGCGACCGCCATGGTGGACCCCAGAGCTGGTTGGTCTAAGGAAGGACTGAAGAAAACTCTTCAACAGGACGAAAGCCACAAGAGCACCACACGATTGGGACATCTATAAGGCTGAGCTAAGAAAATATAAGGGCGAGCTGAGAAAGACTCAGAACAAATCCTGGGTGAAATCGTGCAGCTCCGTGGAGGATACATCTGAGGCCTCTAGGCTAAGAAAGATTCTGTCCTCGAGACCTATTACGGTGGGGTATATTCCGAAGTCAGAGAATGTATGGACAATGTCTAGTGAGGAAATTGATACACATTTGCCGGGAAATTCTCCAACGAACAACGTGGCGCCAGAAGAGGTTTTCACAGTTATGCATTCGTCGGAGGTTATTAGCGAAATTGAGTCTGAGCCGTAAATCCTTTGGGCGATAAGAAGTTTCCACTCCTTTAAGTCGAAAGGCCCGGACGATGAATCACCGGTTGAATTACAAGCTGCGTCTAAAAGACCGGTCCCTTGGTTTAATGAGATATACTCTGCTTGTATCAGCATGTCATATATACCTGTGGGATGGAGGGACACCAAGGTCATTTTACGTAACCGGTAAACCCTACCATACAAAACCCTATTAGTTTGTCATCCTTCAACAACGCTTGCAAATAACTGAATTCTATTATCAAATTGCGTGTTTTGATAAGAAAGGTAATCGCGCGCTTCTTCCATTCAATCGACGAAGCTCGTTTTTGGCTCAATGGGTACGTAAAAAAGCAGAATTGGCAATTTGGGAGTAAAGATCAGTCAGAAGCATTATAAGAGCAACCAATGCATACAGAAAAGTCACAATTTGGTGCAGTTTATTAATTAACAATATATTATTGTCTCTGGAAGAAAAAGATGTAAAAAATGACGTGGCTATTGCGGTTAGGGGAAAGTTTCCCAGCACTCTAAGAGATGTACTTCAGAAAGCTTTACGTGCAACAGCGGATGGGCTACCGAAAGTGGTCAAGTGGCGTAAATTTGTGCAAGACAGAAGTAGTTCTTTTCAACAGGAGATCCAAGTTACCTACGGTGGCACCTGTCTCCTTGCGAGGAGAAAATGTTTCATATACAGAAAGCGCAAAATACCTAGGTGTTGTGCTGGAAAGGAAATTGAATTTCAAATCCAACATTTTGGAAAGGGCAAGAAAAGCAACGCTTGCCCTATACACCTGCAAGAGAGCCATTGGCAAAAGTTGGCGTGGTCTGGTGAATGGCGCTTTAAAAGTCCACCTACTGTTCAATAGTCAACCGGATCCAAAAGATGGCTTGTTTGTGCATCACAGCCGTACCGAGAACGACATCTGATGCACTGATTTTAATGATACATCTATTCTAGGTGCCGGGTCACAGTGATATCCAAGGGGATTGCAAAGCGGTGGAGCTCGCAAGACAAGGAACTACCCTACACATTCCAGGGATACTGGAATCTGTGGGCCTCTAGCAACAAGTAAGCTAAGTTTTCAGTACGAAAACGTATAAGTGAGTATAATGACAGACTGCTACTTAAACATAACCGTTATCAATATATTGTCCGATGTAGCCTATCTTCGAAATCATCCTGCCTGTGGACGAAATAGTAATATGTGCCACGTTGGAGGCCTGCTTGGCACATAATTTACTTGTCCGCCTGTGAATCTCACACTCCGGTTACGAATCCTGGCCAGAAACTACGAAAATATGTCCCTTAACTAATATCGTTGCAGGCTCTTAAACTTAAGAGCGTAAACTTGGTACGGAATATTTCTTACCCAAATTTCGAACTACATCTTTATACAGCCCCTTTATAAACGGCCATCCTGTTTACCGTCTTCAGCTCAGAAAAGTGATATTTTTTACACAATTTGGACCCGGACCTGATGGAATACATCCGGCGTTACTACAGAAAGAGGCAGACTGTCTGGTGCCTCATCTGGCCAATATTTTCACATCGTGCCTAGGACTTGCATATACTCCGAAAGCCTGGCAGGAGGCAAGGGAAGTTATGCGACACCAAAAGCCTACAGACCCATAAACCTTACGTCCTTTCTACTCAAAACCATGGAACGTAATGTGGATACCATAAATAAGAGTAGGACATCCAGCGAACTGCTCAAATACAAACAGCATGCCTATGTCAAGGGAAGGTCAATGGAGACTGTCCTGCACGAGGTTGTGCATAAAATAGAAGAATCCTTCGATGCAAAAACGTACTCCCTGGCGGTATGCATGACCATCGAGGGGGCTTTAAACAATGTGCGGACAGACACACTGATCAAATCCTTAGAGCAGTACCGTTTGGATCCGGTCTTAGGAATTTGTGGATAAATTGTGTGTCGCATGACATAAATATAAGGGAGAAAGTGGCACAAGGGACGCCATAGGGGGGCATTTTATCGCCACTCCTATGGGTGACCACCATAAATGTCCTATTACGGATGCTGACTGAGGAGGGATTTGCTCATACCATCGCCGTATAATCGATTCGTAGATAAGAAACCTGGAAGGAAGGGAAGAGGTTTCCGATCGGATACCTAAGATGAACCTTGAAGTCGAGTGCGAGGCACTACTGCCATGGTTACAGTCTTGGATTGAAGGAATCCTAGTATTGCCATCTGGAAGATCATGTTACACGGATGGATCAAAGCTAAAGGCTAGAGTGGTCCTGGGGGTCTGCATTGAGAACCCAGGGACTGACATCTGTTTTAGACTGCCTGACCAAATACGGTCCTGCAGGCGGAGATCCGGGCGATCACGGAAGTCGTGTGGTGCTAACACGAGGACGTCGAGTGTGACCATCTATACCGACAGTAAAATTGCCGTGAGGGCAATTACACCCAGGACGGTAAGGTCACGAAAAGTCTTGCAGTGTAAGAAGGAGATTAACGCCTTCTCTGAGGATGGGAAAATCAGCATCGTTTAAGTGCCGGGCCATAACGGAGTAAGGGAGAATGAAAGGGCAGACGATTTGGCGGTGAAGGCCAGAGGACTGCCGTCCGTAGCCTTTCGGGTCGACGCAGTCCGAGTTAAGAGAGTGGACGATGAATGCACATGCAACATTGTGGAACAGCGAACCGGTCGGTAGGATGGCGAAAATGCTATGGGGAAATCGGGATCGTGAGAGGACGATGCTATTACTGAAAGAAAATAAGAAGAAGGTCAGTATAGCTATTGGTATTATATCGTGACACATAGGACTACGAGCTTACTTATGTAAAATCGGTGTGGCAAGTGATAACATGTGTAGGGCATGTGGGGAAGATGATGAGATGTTGGAGCATTTCCTTTGTCATTGCCCGGCTTTCGCGTCTAATAGATACCGGCACTTAGGTGGGGACACAATACCAGTCATGAACCAAATTCGGGGAGTGGAATTGAAAGCAATGAAGGACTTTGTAAGTAGCACGGAATTCGTAACTTAAAATTTTCGTTTTAGAGGTTACTTTGGAGATTTCAGAGCACACAACATTACTGGCTTAGGTGTATGGCCATAGTGGCATGGGGCGGATTAATATCTGCGCCTTCTTTTGAATCTAACCTTCACAATTTGTTCGAAATTTCAAAAAATTTGATAACTATATCTCCTTTTATTCCAAAATGGTCTATATTGCATCATATTTTGATAAAGCTGACACATAGATCGATGTCGCAATTTACGTTTTGAATATAGAAAAAGCTAATTTTTTAGCTGATTTCGCAAAATTTTGAATAAATGTGTTGCAGAGAGAGAGCGTTATGATATCCTCTTAAATGGCTTTTTTAATCGATTTTCCCGAAATTTGGATAATTGGGTAGTATTAACCTTTCTATATCCTTTCCTAATATGGTACACACCGAATCTTGGTTTAATGTAGTTTTTACACCCAGAAAACAGATTTGTTGCCTCAACCAATTTTTTTGCCAACTACAACTTTGCTGTTGTGACAACCAACGTTGGTGTTGAGGTTATAGTCTAGCATGACATAGTACCAAAAATAAACATTGCTTTAAGCCGTGTGTCGTCTTTCGGGTGCGCTGCGCTTATTCGTTCTTTTCTGCTTGCTGGTGTTCTCCCTCGCATTTTTTTCTCTCGACTCATTACGCTTTAAAATTAATTCTATTAGCTTTGTCGGTGGTCGTGGGGAGATTTGAACTAATGGTCTCATGCGTGTCTTCCAGGATTACTATATAGTAATAAGTTTCTCAATTAAATTAAAATTAAAAAAGTGTAGACCATTTAAAAAAAATGTTAGGCCAAATTTTCTTAAGTAAGTTTAAAGAAAAATATCAAAAAAATTTTCCGGCAGGGGGGCTCGAACCTCGGTTTCCGAATTCTTCAGTGGTATGTGAAGATTTTAATGTAGTATTACGGTAAGGGTGTTGTGCTTACTCTTTGGTGGTACTGCAGAAAATAAAACGTTGTTGATACAAATGGCAGAAGCAAAATGGATTCATATTTTTATGGAAATGATTGATGGAATTGATATATCGTTTAGTACCATCTTCTTTTAACCCTATTTATTGTATCTTGGTTAAAATAGGTACTGAACTATGAAAATAATCAAACTCTGGTTCATACAATTGAAATAGTTTTGACATTATTATCTTTTTGTTCTTATAATCGAATTCCTTATTGTTTTTGAGTTAAGTATGTGATTTATAAAATAATACATGTGTTTGAAAATAAGTGCATCACTAATGTTTTTTAATAATAATGTGCCAAAAATATGCAGGGGTTCTAATGTACCAAATCTGTTTTTTGGAGTCCATGGAAAACAAAAATGCCTTTAATTTTTCAGGGCCACTTCATTAAGTGATTTCATGATGATAAATAGCATCATGAAAATAGCAAGAATACTTTGTGTTTCCACCTTGCAAGCCATTCTAAATTGTTGGAACTTTCCAATCAGCCACAATTAGCCACAATACGTTCCAATCGTTGCAGTAAGCCAAATTACTATTTTCAGTGTTTTCGTTGAAAAGTGGTAAAAAAAACAAATTTCCTTTGTCCTGCGAAATTTAATATTTACATTTTCTTACAAATAGTTTCATTGCTTAAGTCTGGAACCTAGAATTCTAAATCCCAAACGAGATCATGAAATTTCTCCCCTTTTGGATATAAAATGTTGTTTCATAAATTCTCCTTCAGAAGGGGCATATTCTGATTATGAGATTATAACATTGCTTGGTGATGGTTCAAAGTCAGTCAAATCTGGTTATACTCCGTTAATGACTTTCGAAATAGCCACATTCTTCTTACACGATACAGTCTTTATTAAACTGTCAACATTTGTATATTTAATATGTTGCCTTATTTTGAAATGATATCCACTTGTTTGTGTTAAACAGAAATAGTAATAATTTTCTTAGTCTTGATAAAATTCATTCAGAATTGTTGCTGTGTAGATGCTTCTTAAGTTCAATATGTTGTGTTCTCTATTAAAGGTTTGTAAATTGCGCGATGTATTTGCGTTTATTTGTTGCATTTCGATTTTGATATTTGGTTGGAGTTCAACATTTTATTCTTTATTAGCATTTTTAATATTCGGTTTTGCGTTTGTTGTAAAATTTTAAAATATGAGGCGCACCCAAAAGCTGTTGTACCGTGACGTAGCTGGGATTCAACAAGGGAAAGGTAAGCTTGCTTTGTTACAGAAAATGGCGCATAATTATTCAGATGAAAGAAAACATATGTTTCTTTTCTCAGTTTTTTATTTAGTTCCAATATTTGCATTTCCAGCCAAAAAGGTTTATCCACAATTACACCCATTGAATTGAACATTTATCCAGGAAGGAGGATGGATTGAAAAAGGCAAAATTGTTAAATTGCCGACTACTGGTAAACTTACTCTTTATAAGCATATGCTATTTCCTACCGTATATTTCAATTTTCTTATATTCCTAACAAATAAAGGTTTTCTTGTCCTTTTATAAACTATATCAATAACGTACATGTATTCACAAGAAAAATTAATTATTTAACAATTGTTGATATACCCTATGGATGCAACATAAAAATGTATACATATCTACTAATGGCAGTATTCACAAAACATAATGTAGGTTTGAATTAGGTTTATTCAACAGATTTCCTTAATTGAACTGTTAAGTAAACCTATTTTAAGACTTCATTAAGTTTTGTGACGGCCTTGTCTATGAATGATAACTGTAAAATAAAATTTGAAATTATCGTCAAATTTCAATCTTTTTTTTTAGCGCGTATGTATCGTCCGATATATGTGGAGCCGTAGTTATTACAAAATTGCGCAGATATGCTCAAAAATGTGGACACCAGAAAGTCTAGCAAAATAATTTCAGAATTATTTATATTATACCTGTATGTACGGGCCGGATGAAATTTCGAGTAACATGTTTTATTTATCAAGTATAAATGGTATTTTTAAGGAAAAAAAATGTATTCTGCACAAATTTATGCATAAATTTATCATGAAAGATATTGCAATGCGAACGTACATAAAGTCTCTCTACAAAATAACTTAACTTGTCAAATATTCCATTAATGGCTAAACTCATAAAAAAGTCAGCTGAAAATAGGAAACACTGTCTGCTGACAGTTAGTTGCTGCTGTTACAGCAACAACGAGAACTATATACCGATGCGATGGTCCAATCCGCCATCCATTAAAAAACACGATTACAGAAACATCAACAAGTAAAAAAGGAGCTGACAACCCCCTGATGACGACATATGTATATATTCAAAACTCGGTTTATGATTGGAAAATAGAACGTTAGAACTCTCTCAGATTCATTGAGAATTCACCAAGCACAGAACAAGATGTCAAACTACAACATTGACATTCTCGATTTAAGTAAAGAACGGTGGCCGAAGTCTGGAACTATGGATCTTAAAGGTGGTTACCACTTAATTAAATTTTCTGATGAAATTCACCGAATAATGGGGTCGGTCTTTTATTGCCACCGAAAGCAAAGCGAGCTCTTCTATCACATGCAAAATATTTATTGTATTGGGTTGCCCAAAAAGTAATTGCGGATTTTTCATATAGTCGGCGTTGACAAATTTTTTCACAGTTTGTGACTCTGTAATTGCATTCTTTCTTCTGTCAGTTATCAGCTGTTACTTTTAGCTTGCTTTAGAAAAAAAGTGTAAAAAAGTATATTTGATCAAAGTTCATTCTAAGTTTTATTAAAAATGCATTTACTTTCTTTTAAAAAATCCGCAATTACTTTTTGGGCAACCCAATACAATGTTACGCGGTTACCGAACCCGATGACGACGGAACGAAAAGACCAATCATCAATCCCAACTCGATTCAGTGACACGCTAACTACCAAAAGAATACATTAAACTTGTAATGGGGGCTTCAATGCCAAGGTGCGCAATAACAACAACAATTTACAATCACTCATTGGAATGCATGGACTGACGATAGCAGGAATGACAATGGCGACAAATTGCGCAAGAAACCGGCTCTTCATTGAAAGTACAACATTGCCCCAAAGAAATATACCCAAATATTCTTGGGGATCATCTGATGTAAACATCCGTAATCAAATCGACCACGTACTTATGCAAACTCTTCATGGGTTTAATAATGAATGTCAAAACTAGACGTGGAGCCGACATCGATAGCTACCACATGCTCCTAGTGGCCGCTCTACGTCTACGCCCAGCCGTCGTGAAAAGACTCAAACAAAAAGCACAGAGTTCAACCTCTTTCGCCTAAAAGACCCTGTAATCGCTCGAGAATACAAGGCTGCATTAACCGAGAAGATGCAAAATAACACTTTTACAGGGGCCGACATCACAGCAGCATGTACGGAGAAGGCCCAATCTATCATATGCGATTCCAAAAATAAAACAAATAAAACAACGCAAATGTCCACGCAACGCTCTGCCACGGGTAAAATCAAGTGAAAAAAAAATCGGAGCCAGAACTAAATATCGCGTCTCCTCCTCGCTGGTCAAACGCCTAGTTCGCATTTCGATAAGCAAATATATTTTAATATGCTAGCAGAGCAAGCTGAAAATGCAGCTAATACGTACGTACGCTCCGACCTTCTAATTCCCCCAGTGCGCCGAAACCTACGCAGAGATATATGTATCTTCAGCCCCAACAAGTTGTGAAGAATTTTGACGCCGTTTTCGTCTCATTCAAAAACGGAAAATCAGCCTGTCCTGGCAACGTACCTGCCGAACTGTTGCGGTATGGAGCACACCCCATTGCTCAATCAATTATCCCATCATCAGAGAGCCCTGGGATAAAAATGTTAACCAATCCCACACTGAAAGAAGAACCGATACTTATATTATACTGACTTGCATTAGTACAATGAACATTTTCTTTAATATAATGAATTCAATCGTTGACGTTGTTTTTCTGAATTTAGTCAATCGAATTTCGAATTTTATTTTCCATATTTTAATGAATGAGAAACTCTTTACTATTGCCATGAATTATTAGTGCATATTCCACTCAATAAGGATTTTAAACGATTGACTTCGACAAGAGAGGAAACATAAAAAAAAACTTGTAATTTTTATTAATAGAATGATTTTTTTATTAGTCAAAAGTCATTCTATTATCGACACAAAAGCGTTCTAATGATGAACATTATAATTAATATACCTGTTGGTAACCGCAGTTGTTGTCGTTGATGTTGCACTGAAAGAAAAACTGTAGTTACTTACTTCAAATGGCTATGAAATAACATTTGTCCCTTAGCCGAACGTAGAGTAGCGTTCCAAGCGCCCCGATCTTCTGCACTGCTTCTAAAATCTCTGACACCAAGTTTCGAGGTGTCTCTCACCACTTGATCTTTCCATCGGGCTCTTGGTCGTCCCGGTCGTCCTCCATTCTGACAACATGACCTAGCCAAAGCAACCGTAGTATTTTGATGCGTTAAACTATGTTACCTTGGTGATACAGCTCATGGGCATACAGCTCTCCACTTACGCAAACTGGTCCATATTTTCTCGAAGGATTTTTCTCTCAAACACTTCAAGTACTGCCTCATCTGCTTTCGCAAGCACTCATGCTTCAAAACGGTTATCACATTAAAAAACAGCGTTCGTTGACTTGCGTTCATTAATACAACGGAAAAATTTACGTTTATACAATAAAAATTTTCGTTAATATAATGAATTCAATTGTTGATGTTGTTTTTCTGAATTTCGATAATCGTTGTATTGCAACATTTTTTTTATTGCAAAATATTCACATAATTCATGTTTGTTTAAAGAAATTTTTAGCAGTGACTCATTTGGTCAGATCGCTTTTTTTGCAGACGGGTATTTGTGTTCTTAAAATATGAATAAGTTTTTTCCTTTTCCATTAAAAGAAAGTAAATGCATTTTTAATAAAACTTAGAATAAACTTTAATCAAATATACTTTTTTACACTTTTTTTCTAAAGCAAGCTAAAAGTAGCAGCTGATAACTGACAGAAGAAAGAATGCAATTACAGAGTCACAAGCTGTGAAAAAATTTGTCAACGTCGACTATATGAAAAATCGGCAATTACTTTTTGGGCAACCCAATATTTAAATAGATACAAAAGTTAAATGTAAATTAATAAAATAAAAAAAAACTGCCCAATATAAATTTGTATATTAATAAAAAATTTTCAATCACTTTGTCAATTTGAGTTAATAAGAATAGCAGGATAAATATACAATTAAAACTTTGCGTTAAAAACTGGAATCGGGCTGCACTCATTGATATGTGAGATGTTTGCCCCTGTTCCTTAGTGGAATGTTCATGGGCAAAATTTGTATTTTTAGAATGAAAAGAAATTGGTTATAATGAGTATCACTATTTCCTGTTTATTGACATGGTCCGGTGAGCATTAAAATTTAAGATACGACTTATTCACAGCAATTTTAGTTGCTTTTTGAAATTCCATTGCTCTTATTGAATTGCGTTTTCAGATTTTTTAAAATAGAAGTGGGAAAATATGTTTAATGCTCTGATAGAGTATGATTTTCCAATGGATTTTCTACTAGCAATAAAAGGCGAACATATACAAATTTTGTCGGTAAGTTTTAAACTGAAAACAAAGACTAATAAATATAAATTGAAAGTTATTTTTAAAAAATTTAAATCAAATTGATACTGTGAAAAGCAGCAAATCTCTGGAATTTTTTAATATGGCGATAACGGTTATAATCCTTAACGACTTATCTCCATATTGCAACATTTGTATAAATCCAATGAGAAATGTATAGCAAAAATAAGTTTATATGTTTTTTTAAGCACAAACATACCGAAATGTTAAGACTTATTTATTTGATTTATTGTAGTTAAAATTGTTCCAAATAGAAAACCAGATTCTGCAAAATATTTGTACATTTTAAATTACTCATAGTAAAAATTTTAAACATTATTTTCAGCAATTAATTTCCTATAAGATACTGGAAAGTAAATGCATTTTTAATAAAGCTTAGAATGAACTTTAATCAAATATACTTTTTTAAACTTTTTTTCTAAAGCAAGCTAAAAGTAACAGCTGATAACTGACAGAAGAAAGAATGCAATTACAGAGTCACAAACTGTGAAAAAATTTGTCAACGCCGACTATATGAAAAATCCGCAATTACTTTTTGGGCAACCCAGCAATTCATACACGATTGTGTATCAAATTTACAGAATGACGAAAAAATTCTTTTGATAAAGTTTTGCCGACAAGTAGCTTATAACTAACCAGAATTTCATATAATTTTTCCATTTTTAACAACAACATAAACTAAATTCGAATGAAAATGTCTTTAGCGCTATATGAAGTTCAATTCTATTGAAAATTAGTTCATTTTACTTGAAACATAGGGTCACTTTTTGTTTTAGTGTATGTACTCTCCGAACGGATAGTTTTGATTTGTCTAGACAAAGTGAACTTTGTAGCATGATTAGCGACCCATCGCGCCTGGCGCTAGTGACCTCAAAATGGAGTGCATTTGGTTAGCAGTCAGGTCTGGTACTGCCGAGATAGAACTATACAACATGTACATACCGCCGGTTGGTAGTTGTGACCCAGTTAATGGCCAAGTTTACAAGCCCGACTTAAGTGGGCTACTGTCTGGCCATAATCGTCTGGCTCAAAGAGACTTTAATGCTCATCACGTTTTATGGCATTCTCCCCTAGGTAACGACCTACATGGCATAGCTTTGGCCGAACAGATTAAGAGCTCCACGTTTTCCACGGTGAATGAGGAGGCCCCCACTAGGATTACGAGGAGATGCAGCAGCTCACCAGACATTTCGACTACATTCGCTGATTTCCTGAGTGACGTATACTGGTAAGCCGTAACTTCTTTGGGATCAGACGACCATCCGCCAAATGGATCGGATTCAGAGAGTACCGATCACCACTTCAGCAAGCTGAATCTGGAAATTAATAGGGTAGTCAACGAACATAAGCAATGTTACTTAGGTTCTGGCTTACGCAAGCTGGGGTCTACTGTTAAGTCACTTTCGAACCCCGGTAGACGGGATGACAGTACCTCTGTCAATTTTGGCGAGGTTACTGTGACTGATCGGAAGTGATGCCCCATGATGTTTAACTATCAATGTATTGTACATCCCGAGAGTGATAGGGCTGGCAGGAGAGCCATTCATCGTATCCGTGGTGATACGGGGTGATATCTCCCGTAATCTACCCATCCTCCATTCCACTCCCTTGATACGGCATAGAGATCGTATCATATGCGGACGATTGTACGATCTTGGCATCAGGCCCCCACTCATTGACGACATCTGCGATAGGTTGGACGTCTACCTCAGTGAACTTGCCTCTTATTTCGCTGCAAGAGATCTGAAAATATCTGCCACCAAATCTTTAGTCACATTGTTGTCTACATACATGCATGAGGTGTGTAGGAAGCTGAAAGTGATGGTCGATGCAGTGACAATTCCGACCATCAAGTGTCCCAAAATACTTGGTGTCACATTTGACAGCTCTTTAAAATTCTCCTCACATGTCACAGCAATTTGCGATAAAGACAAAAGTAGAAAAAAGGTCCTAAAGTCACTTGCCGGCATCATTTGGGGAGCTGACAAAGAAACCTTGTTGACCATGAACAAAGCCATTGGCCGGTCTGCTCTGAGTTATGCAGCGCCAGTGTGATATCGTCAGTTCTGTAACACGCAGTGGAATAATATTCAGCTCTGTCAGAATGCTCAGCTCTTTTAGAACTGCGACGGGCTGTCTCCTAAGTTCTCACGTGGACCAACTCCATCAGGAGACAAAGATCCTACCCGAGCAAAGACATATCTAAATGCTATCTAAGCAATAACTTCTGGGATGCTATCGCAGAGACCATCCAAATCATCATGTTGTGCATTGGTATCCACCGCCCAGAAGCCTTAAAGCACATCTACATGGTGTAGAGCGTGAGGTCCAGCGCTACAAGAGAGAACAATATTCATGCAGGCACGGTATCGGTTAAGGTGAATAGCTACCGGGTGAATGCGGTCTTTGGAGAACGGCTCCCATTGCATCTGAAGAAATTGACCTCCCAGGCAAACCAAAGTAGTTCTGTCTCAATTACGATCCGGCAGATGCAGCCGCCTCAATTCTTAATGGATGCCAACATGTAGGATGTATGTCCCGATTGTGACCAAGGAACACACGTCACCTGTTTATCTGCCCAGCCAGACCAACTCATCTCAGACCCAGATCCCACTGGACGTACCCCTTCATAGTCACAGAGTTCCTCGATTTGGATACGCAACAGAATCAAGCAGACGAAAGAAAGATGTTACTGCAGAAGTGGTCCATCGGCTAAACAGAAGAAAGGCGGATTGGGATAAATTTCGGCACAAAATCTGCACGTCTATCCCTTCTCGATCAGAAAAGGAAGTGGAAACTACGGAGAATATAGATATAGTGGTCAAGCGGATCACGAAGGCCCTGAATCACTCGCTTGTGTCAGCATGTCCTAGTGCCAATCAAGGGGCAAACAGCGAGAGCAATAGTCGACCCCAGCCCTGGTTGGTCTAAGGAAGGATTGCAGAAAACTCTTCAACAGAGCGAAAGCCACAAGAGCACCACACGGTTGGGATATCTATAAGACTGAGCTAAGAAAATATAAGGGCGAGCTGAGAAAGGCTCAGAACAAATCCTGGGTAGAATTCTGTAGCTTCGTGGAAGATGCATCTGAGGCCTCTAGACTAAGGAAGATTCAGTCCTCCAGACCTATTACGGTGGGGTATATTCCGAAGTCAGAGAATGTATGGACAATGTCTATTGAGGAAACACTAGAACTACTTGTTTGTACATTTCCCGGGAATTTCTAAAACGGACAACGTGGAGCCAGAAGATGTTGCCACTGATATGCATTCATCGGAGGTTATTAGGAAAATTGTGTCTGAGCCGAAACTCCTTTGGGCGATAAGACGTTTCGACTTCTTTAAGTCACCAGGCCCTGATGACGTATCACCGGTAGAATTACAAGTTGTGTCTGATAGACTGGTTCCCTGGCTTAGGGAGATATACTCTGCTCGTATCAGAATGTCATATATACTTGTGGGATGGAGTGACACCAAGGTCATTTGCATTCCGAAAGCAAGAAAACCCTACCACACGAAAGCGAAAGATTTTCTTTTGAGATGTGGATAGAAACTTATCTTAGGGCAAGGATCCCTGGATATCGCCTGTCGCGGCAGCATCATGTATATAGTAAAGGCAAATGCACTGAAATAGCCCTTCACGACCTAGTGGGCAACATAGAGGGTTTTCTCGCTGTCATGGTGCTTTCAATATTGTAAAACCGACGTGAATCATGAAGGAGTTGGAGTTTCTAGGCATCAGCTCTACCATAAGAAAGTTATTAATAACGTACTTACTAAAAGATGCATTAAGGAAGGCTTGGGATCTGCGGATCTTAAAAGATGGGTCAGCAGAGGAACACCCCAATGAGGTGTACTGTTCCCTCTACTTTGGAATATACCCATTAATACTATATTATTGTCTCTGGATAAAAAATGTTTTAAAATGGTGGCGTATGCTGATGACGTGGCACTTGCGGTTAGGGGATAATTTCCCAGCACTCTAAGAGATATACTTCAGGAAGCTCTTCGTGCAACAGCAATGTGGGCTACCGAAAGTGGGAGAGAATGTTCCATTTACAAAAAGCGCATAATACCTGGGTGTTTGGAAATTGGAATTGGAAAGGAAATTGTAATTCAAACAACATTTTGGAAAGGGCAAGAAAGGCAACTCTTGCCCTATACACCTGCAAGAGAGCTATTGGCAAAAGTTGGAGGTTTAGACCGCGTGTTATGCATTGTGTATATACTGCAGTTGTCAGACCTATAATGCTATATGGTGTTGTGGTCTGGTGGACGGCACTTCAAAGTCCACTTACTGTTCAATACTTAACCGGATCCAAAGGATGGTTTGTTTGTGCATCACAGTCGCACTGAGGATGACACCATCTGATGCACTGAATTTAATACTACATCTCATGCCTCTGGACATTGTGGCTAGACAAATTGCAGCGATCACTGTCGTGAGATTAAGGCTGCTTTGTCATTGGCCATGTGGCGGCTACGGACACTGTGTTATCCGTAATACAATATCTGATGTTTCAGGCAGTGTGGATTATACCTTATCTGAGCCGCTTTTTGATAAATATTACTGTACCACTATTCCTGATAGAACCGATTGGAACTACCATATCCCTGGTAACAGAAGTTACATAGACTTCTATACGGATGGTTCCAAACTAAACGACAAGGTAGGCTGGGGGGTTCACTCTAAAAGTCTAGAACTGGTCATATCGAAAAGGTTACCGATGACTGCAGTGTGTATCCAGCGGAGATCCTTGCAATTAAGGAAGTGTTGGAATGGCTAAGATATAATGTCAATAAGTCGATTGGCATAAATATCTTCTGAGACAGCCAGGCAGCCATTAAATCAATGGAGAACGTATTTCTGAACACAAAAACCGTCCTCGACTGTCGCAGATCTCTCACCGAGATGGCTGAACAGTTCAAAATTCACCTGTTCTGGGTGCCGGGCCACAGAGATATCCCAGGAAATCGTAAAGCGGACGAACTTGCGAGACTTGGAACTAAGTTTTCAGGACCAGGCCCGAAGGATAACGAATGATAGATGGTCACAAAGAGGGGGCTGTGAGAATTCCAAAACTACGTGGCCTAATCTAGACGTGAAGAGGTCTATCGCCTTGCTGTCATTGGATAGAACAGACGTCTCAGTCATTGTGTCCGTCATGACAGAATTTTCCTGTAACTCATAATAGGTCATTATTTTTGGAAGAAAAATTTAAGTCACTCAAGGATAGCTGCCATAGAGTTATTCATTAGCGGTTGATGATCTACGTCTGTTTCCAGTGGAGCGGCAGATCTAGAGACCGGGAGAAGGCTTAAAATGGACTTCAAAGACCCATCAGCTGCGGTGGTGGTATCAGTCCGTAGCATGTTGTCTGCCACTGGTTCGAGTCTTAAGGACAAGGCCGAACCTAATCTTTCTTCGCATGGCTATAGTTTGCCTAGGCCATCGACCTTCCCCGGCAAACCAACACTCTCTTTAAGAGGTGGAAATAATAGAAGACGCATCGCTTTCAGGTTTATTGAGGGGCTTGGTGCGAATGATCCTAACACTCTCACTATTAGGGAAAGAGACTCCCTAAATTGGGCTCGGAAATTCCCTGCACAGGCTACCCCAAAGACCAAGATCAGCCAAAAGGATGCGGTCACCTGGAGGGCATCACGTTTGTCGTCACAAATCGTCACCCAGGCTGGTATCGAAGCCGATACAGAGTACTTGCCTTCGAGGATCAACGCTCAATTGAAATGTATCGCTGTGCGCTAAAAATGATTGGTGAGATCTGGCCAGGTGCAGCACTAGATTTAGTCAAGAATGAAGATATTCCTTCTCGATCAATGGCGCATGCTTGGATATCAAGGATTCCCTCAGACCCTGAATCGTTACCTGGAAGACTAAGGGAATGTAATCCCAATCTTTCAACCACCGACTGGTAGATTGGATGAGGCTGATGGTGACCGGAGACATACAGTATTCGTATTAAACTCGGGCTGGCTCGCAAACCTCAACTAGTCTGAAGGGGTTGTATCCTACGGATTCAACAAGTTGAAACAGATGGTCAATAGAAGTGGGGTTGGGGAAGCAGGAGACGATTCAGCAGTTGTTGCTGAATACTTGCCTGAGGAACAATCGACCTCATCGCTAAAGTCTGGCGGATTGCAGGAGACTGAAAATCGCCATGCCGCAATCGAGACAGGAGGCATCCAAACGGGACTCGACAAGCCCTGTGTATGTGGGTCATCCAGTTGGACTGGGCTCAAGGTGTGCGCCAGCGGGAGGCACAGAACTCAAAAAGAATTTCGACAGCAGCAGCTAGTGAATTTAATCTACTCAAGGGTACGGGGAATGGGAGAAACAGATCCTGTATTCCTCGAAAAAGTAGTCTAAATATTTTCTTCTTCCGTCGCTAAGCACTGAAGATTTAATAGTATCCAGCCTTGAAGTAAACAAGTCTCATTACTGGCTGGCTTTCCTATATATGGCGCACGATTCAGAGATGCAGCCTTCAAACCTTAATTCGCGGTAGGGAATAAGAGCTTCATTGTAGGAAGTGATGCTAATGCACATCACTTGATATGGGGAGGTTCGGATGTCAACGAAAGGGGTGGGCTGCTTATCGAATATATAATAAGTTGCAATCTGGCGATTTGTAATAAAGGGGATAAATCGACCTTTATTACCAAGAACAAGCAGGAGGTATTAGATATTGCAATTGTGTCGGAAGAAATAAGCGCAAGAATATGCGAATGGGAAGTGGCAAATAGCGACCCCAGAGCTGGTGGTCTAAGAAAACTCTTCAACAGAGCGAAAACCACAAGAGAAAAAAAGCCACTGAGAAAATATAAGGGCGAGCTGAAAAAGGCTCAGAACAAATCTTGGGTGGAATTCACATCTGAGGCCTCTAGGCTAAGGAAGATTCTGTCCTCCAGACCTATTACGGTGGGGTATATTCAGAAGTCAGAGAATGCATGAACAATGTCTAGTGAGGGAACACTAGAACTACTCATACCCTTGATACACATTTCCCGGAAAAGAGGGTGTGTTAGTTAATCCGCCCCATGTCACTATGGAAATACACCTAAGCCAGTAATCGGCTTGTTGTGCTGTCTAAATACTAAAAAGTAACTTCGAGAAATAAAATCGAAGTTAGAAATTCCGTGCTACTTACAAAATCCTTAATTACTTTTCATTCCACGCCCCTAAGATAGTTGATGTCTTTTGGCCGCGAAAGCCGGGCACACATGGTGTAAAAAAAAGCGCAGCGGAGCGGGTGGGGTTCAGTTAGTTTTCTCTAACGTCTCATCGTCTTCCCCACATGCGCCAACGTCTCATCATCTTCCCCACATTCTCTACACATGCGATCACTTGCCGCACCGATTTTGCATAAGTGAGCTCGTAGTTCTATGTGTCCCGTTATGATGCCGAAAGCTATACTGACCTTCTTCTTACTTCCTTTCATTAATAGCCTCGTCTTCTCACGATCCGGATCTCCCTACAGGATTTTCGTCGTCCTATCGACCGTTTCGCTTTTTCACAGCTCCAAGTTGTGAAGCCATGGCGGAGTAAGGGGGAATGAAAAAGCGGACTATATGGCAGTAAAGGCCAAAAGACTGCCGTCAATAAACTTGATTAAACCGAAGCGTTTCGGGTCGAGTTAAGGGCCCGGGCTTCGAAATGCGAGTATGATGTTTTAAAATTTATCCATTCCCTGATGAAGATTACCGGCGGTAATCGAAATATTGGAAAAATTTTAAATAAAACAATTAATAAAAAACATCGACGTCTGATTTTAGTAATTCTACATGACCACAAGCCGAACTATCCACGAAATTATAATCAAAAAAAGTTCAACAATACACAATATAATAAAAGAAAAGAGTTTAATTTTTCACAAAAAATTAAAATCTGATTGGTTTGTGAGTGACTTTTTTATACCACCACCGAAGGATGGGGGTATACTCATTTTGTCATTCCGTTTGTAACACATCGAAATATCCATTTCCGAGTCTGGGTCTTAGGCCCATAAAAGCTAAATTTTTAGCCGATTTTACTAAAATTTGGAACAATGAGTTATGTTAGGCCCTTCGACATTCTTCTTCAATTTGGCGCATATCGATCCAGATTTGGATATAGCTATCATATAGACCGATCCGCCGATTTAGGGTCCTAGGCCCATTAAAGCCACATTTACTATCCGATTTTGTTGAAATTTGGGACAGTGAGTTGTGTTAGGCCACTCGACATCTTTTTTCAATTTTACCCAGATCGGTCCAGATTTGGATATAGCTGCCATATAGACCGATCTCTCGATTTAAGGTCATGCGCCCACAAAAGGCTCATTTATTGTCCGATTTTGCCATAATTTGGGACAGTGAGTTGTGTTAGGCCCTTCGACATCCTTCTCCAATTTAGCTCAGATCGGTCCAGATTTGAATATAGTTGCCACATAGACCGATCTCTCGATTTAAGGTTTTGGGCCCATGAAAGGCGCATTTATTGTCCAATTTCGTCAAATTTGGGACAATGAGTTCTGTTAGTCTCTTCGAAAATTTTTTGCAACTTGGCCCAAATCGGTCCAGATTTGGATATAGCTGCCATATAGACCGATATCTCGATTTAAAGTCTTGGCCTATGGGGCCGCATTTATAATCTGATTTCACTGAAATTTGACAGTAACTTATGTTAGGTTTTTCGACATCCGTGTCGGTTTATGGTTTAGATCGGTTTATTTTTGGATATAGCTACTAATAAGATCAATATTTTGTTATACACAATTGAATATTTTTATACCCTCCACCATAGGATGGTGGTCGTAACTACTTGAAATATTCGTCTGAGATCCCATAAAGTATATATATTCTTGATCGTCGTGTCGATCTAGCCATGTCCGTCCGTCTGTCTGTCGAAAGCACGCTAACTTCCGAAGGAGTAAAGCTAGCCGCTTGAAATTTTGCACAAATATTTCTGATTAGTGTAGGTCAGTTGGGATTGTAAATGGGCCAGATCGGTCCATGTTTAGATATAGCTGCCATGTAAACCAATCTTGGGTCTTGACTTCTTGAGCCTCTAGAGGGAACAATTCTTATCCGATTGGAATGAAATTTTGCACGCGTGTTTCGCTATGACTTTCAACAACTGTACCAAGCATGGTTCAAATCCGTCCATGTTTTGATATAGCTGCCATATAAACCAATCTTGGGCTTGACTTCTTGAGTCTCTAGAGGGCGCAATTCTTATACGATTGGAATGCAATTTTGCACGACGTGTTTCGCTATGACTTCCAACAACTGGGCCAAGTATGGTTCAAATCGGTTCATAACCTGATATAGCCGCCATATAATCCGATCTTGGGTCTTGACTTCTTGAGCCTCTAGAGGGCGCAATTTTTATCCGATTGGAATGAAATTTTGCACGACGTGTTTCGCTATGACAACTATGCCAAGTATGGTCCAAATCGGTCCATAACCTGATATAGCTGTCATATAAACCGATATTGGGTCTTGATTTCTTGAGCTATTAGAAGGCGCAATTCCTATCCGATTTGGCTGTAATTTTGAACGTGGTGTTTTAGTATCACTTCCAACATTTATGTGAAGTATGGTCCAAATCGGTCCATACCCTGATGAGCCTCTAGAGAGCGCAATTCTCTGAACCGATCTTAGCTTGACACAGCTCCCATATAAACCGATCTCCCGATTTTGTTTCTTGAGCCCCGAATCGGACTATAACTTCATATAGCTCCTCCTCCTCCTCCGTCTATATTCATTATTCTTTGTTTGCCTAAAAAGAGATACTGCACAAAGAACTCGACAGATGCGATCCATGGTGGAGGGTATATAAGATTCGGCCCGGCCGAACTTAGCACGTTCTTACTTGTTCTAGCTTAGAGTAGCTTTGTGACTCACATGCAATGGGGGAGTAAACCCAACAAAAAAACACTTATCTATAATATGTTATAATTAATCGATGCTAAGCCGTCATACCATAAATATCCATATTTTTAAATAAATAAATATGTGGTCAAAAGATTGTTTGTGGGTGAATTTTATCTTCTATAGAAAGTATTTATCAAAATTTCGAGACGATAGACTTTTTCAAATACGGAACTTTCCGATTCAATTAAAAACTGACTGAAAGAACTTACTGCCTAGACTACTAAAATTTTTTCTGTCACTTCTTTCGGAAATTCAATGATAATAGCTGTGTTTCTTTCATAAAATTATTGGGTTGCCCAAAAAGTAATTGTCGGTAATATAGTAGTAATATAGTCGGCGTTGACAAATTTTTTCAACGGCTTGTGACTCTGTAATTGCATTCTTTCTTCTGTCAGTTATCAGCTGTTACTTTTAGCTTGCTTTAGAAAAAAAGTGTGCGAAATTTTGTTTACATTTGTTTGTTTGGCGTCAATTTTAATATGGGTACCACATTTAACAAACCGAATCAACGCTTGTGATATGCGCCTTAAACGCAATGAATTCGATCCGTTTTTAAAACGAATCATAACTGGAGATGAAAAATTGATTGTTTACAACAACGTTAGTCGAAAACGATCATGGTCCAAGCATGGTGAACCAGCTCAAACCACTTCAAAGGCTGATATCCACCAAAAGAAGGTTATGCTGTCTGTTTGGTGGGATTGGAAGGGTGTGGTATATTTTGAGCTGCTTCCAAGGAACCAAACGATTAATTCGGATGTTTACTGTCAACAATTGGACAAATTGAATACAGCCGTCAAGGAGAAGCCACCAGAATTGGTCAATCGTAAAGGTGTCATATTCCACCAGGACAACACTAGACACCTTTAGTTAGTAGGCGTGTGGGGCTACTTGGAAGTGTTAAGAACTCGGCATTCAGTGCTTTGCGATTTGAGAAATCAATCTGCAATTTTTGAACGGATAAAGATATCTTCATGAAATTATACATGGTTATAGCTGAGCCATTAACCCTCTTATGTGCATTAAATGAGGGCCCTAGAGCCCCCGAGGACCCATTGGTGGGCGTTCAAATTTGGTCACCTAGCCCCTACAAAGTTCTCAAAAATTTTCTTTTTAATTTTCCCAGAGGCTCGTCCATTATATTGCTGTTTGTGAAGGCATTTTTTAACCGATTTCAAATATTTTAACAGATTTAAAAATATTTTAGTTTAGGTTAGGTTGAAAAGAGGGTGCAGATATTAATCCGCCCCATGCCACTATGGCCATACACCTAAGCCAGTAATTGGCTTGTTGAGCGCTCTAAAAACTATAAAATAACCTCTAAAAAGAAAATTTAAGCTACGAATTCCGTGCTACTTACGAAATCCCTTATTTTTTTCCATGCTACTCCCCTATGTTGGTTCATGTCTGATATTGTGTCTCTACCTAAGTGCCGGTATCTATTGGATGCGAAAGCCGGGCAATAACAAAGGAAATGCTCCAACGTCTCATCATCTTCCCCGCATGCCCTACACATGCTATCACTTGCCGTACCGATTTTACATAAGTGAGGTCGTGAGATATACTGACCTCCTTCTTGCTTCCTTTCAGTAATATCCTCGTCTTCTCACGATCTGCATCCCCTCATGATCAGGCAACCTAAAACAAATCTCAGTAAACCCCCAGGCCCACTCTGTCCTCTAGCTTTGATACATCCGTGTAACATGATCTTCCAGATGGTAATACTAGGTTTCGTCAATCCAAGACTATGCCGATGGCAGCAGTGCCTAGCACTCGACTTCAAGGTTCATCTCAGGTATCCGATCGGAAACCTCTTCCCTTCCTTCCAGGTTTCCTATCGTCGCTTCGATTATGCCGCGATGGTATGAGCTGATCCCATCCTTAATCCTCAAGTACAACAAGTGCTGTAAGGAAACGCCATCTCAAGCCAAATACATAACGAGTAAAACTATTAAAAAAGGTGTTCAGCTTGCGTCTACTTATCGGTCGCAAATAGCACACATCTCACAGCCGTAGATAATGACAAGAACAAGATGAGTCTTTTCCAAGAGAGACCTAACCAGCAGCGGAGTTACCGACTGAGTGGCCCGGAAAGCACGCAATTTTGAATATCCCTGACCAACGGCAGAGTCGATATGATAAATTCAAGTCAGAGTGCTATTAATAACCACGCCCAAGTTCTTCGCATGAGAAACGATTTCCAATCTAGCGCCGTTAATGAATATACCGACATCACATAAAAAACGAGACAACCTGTTTCTGATAACAACACACTTGGACTTTACAAGGTTGAGACACAGGCCATTGGCTTTCGCCCACATGCTGACTCTTGACAGATCATGATTAAGCAGACGTATGTTTTCAGCAATCTCATCCCTCGGACTACCGATATATATCTGTACATCGTCAGCGTACATATGTGCCTCACAATAAGACAATTGACTCGCCAAGTCGTTACTGTACAATGAAAAGAAAAGAGGACCCAGAATTGATCCCTGAGGAACACCTTTTAAAATAAGCAGAGGCGACGATACAGAAGACTTATAACTGACGGACTGAGTGCGGTGTGACAGGTACGGCAAAATAAGATGAACGCCCATAGAAGAAAAATTGTAAAGATATCTTATCTTATCACATAACAAGGAATGATCCACAGTGTCAAATGCCTTAGAATGGTCATGAAGAACAAGGAAATTTGTCTTGTCTTTCTAAAAATTGACCCTGATTCTCTCAGTGACCTCTTCCGAGGCAGTTATGCAGTCGTGGTTAGGACGAAACCCGGAATGTCTCACATATAACAAATAGTTATCGTTGCCAAAAGACGACATTTGCAAATGCATCAATTTCTCATAGAATCCCAATTGGTCTTTACTTACTTTAATTGGCTAGGACAGAAAATTTGTTCCACTAGCCGAACGTAGAATAGCGTGTTTCGCTATGACTTCCAACAACTGGGCCAAGTATGGTTCAAATCGGTTCATAACCTGATATAGCCGCCATATAATCCGATCTTGGGTCTTGACTTCTTGAGCCTCTAGAGGGCGCAATTTTTATCCGATTGGAATGAAATTTTGCACGACGTGTTTCGCTATGACAACTATGCCAAGTATGGTCCAAATCGGTCCATAACCTGATATAGCTGTCATATAAACCGATATTGGGTCTTGATTTCTTGAGCTATTAGAAGGCGCAATTCCTATCCGATTTGGCTGTAATTTTGAACGTGGTGTTTTAGTATCACTTCCAACATTTATGTGAAGTATGGTCCAAATCGGTCCATACCCTGATGAGCCTCTAGAGAGCGCAATTCTCTGAACCGATCTTAGCTTGACACAGCTCCCATATAAACCGATCTCCCGATTTTGTTTCTTGAGCCCCGAATCGGACTATAACTTCATATAGCTCCTCCTCCTCCTCCGTCTATATTCATTATTCTTTGTTTGCCTAAAAAGAGATACTGCACAAAGAACTCGACAGATGCGATCCATGGTGGAGGGTATATAAGATTCGGCCCGGCCGAACTTAGCACGTTCTTACTTGTTCTAGCTTAGAGTAGCTTTGTGACTCACATGCAATGGGGGAGTAAACCCAACAAAAAAACACTTATCTATAATATGTTATAATTAATCGATGCTAAGCCGTCATACCATAAATATCCATATTTTTAAATAAATAAATATGTGGTCAAAAGATTGTTTGTGGGTGAATTTTATCTTCTATAGAAAGTATTTATCAAAATTTCGAGCCGATAGACTTTTTCAAACACGGAACTTTCCGATTCAATTAAAAACTGACTGAAAGAACTTACTGCCTAGACTACTAAAATTTTTTCTGTCACTTCTTTCGGAAATTCAATGATAATAGCTGTGTTTCTTTCATAAAATTATTGGGTTGCCCAAAAAGTAATTGTCGGTAATATAGTAGTAATATAGTCGGCGTTGACAAATTTTTTCAACGGCTTGTGACTCTGTAATTGCATTCTTTCTTCTGTCAGTTATCAGCTGTTACTTTTAGCTTGCTTTAGAAAAAAAGTGTGCGAAATTTTGTTTACATTTGTTTGTTTGGCGTCAATTTTAATATGGGTACCACATTTAACAAACCGAATCAACGCTTGTGATATGCGCCTTAAACGCAATGAATTCGATCCGTTTTTAAAACGAATCATAACTGGAGATGAAAAATTGATTGTTTACAACAACGTTAGTCGAAAACGATCATGGTCCAAGCATGGTGAACCAGCTCAAACCACTTCAAAGGCTGATATCCACCAAAAGAAGATTATGCTGTCTGTTTGGTGGGATTGGAAGGGTGTGGTATATTTTGAGCTGCTTCCAAGGAACCAAACGATTAATTCGGATGTTTACTGTCAACAATTGGACAAATTGAATACAGCCGTCAAGGAGAAGCCACCAGAATTGGTCAATCGTAAAGGTGTCATATTCCACCAGGACAACACTAGACACCTTTAGTTAGTAGGCGTGTGGGGCTACTTGGAAGTGTTAAGAACTCGGCATTCAGTGCTTTGCGATTTGAGAAATCAATCTGCAATTTTTGAACGGATAAAGATATCTTCATGAAATTATACATGGTTATAGCTGAGCCATTAACCCTCTTATGTGCATTAAATGAGGGCCCTAGAGCCCCCGAGGACCCATTGGTGGGCGTTCAAATTTGGTCACCTAGCCCCTACAAAGTTCTCAAAAATTTTCTTTTTAATTTTCCCAGAGGCTCGTCCATTATATTGCTGTTTGTGAAGGCATTTTTTAACCGATTTTAAATATTTTAACAGATTTAAAAATATTTTAGTTTAGGTTAGGTTGAAAAGAGGGTGCAGATATTAATCCGCCCCATGCCACTATGGCCATACACCTAAGCCAGTAATTGGCTTGTTGAGCGCTCTAAAAACTATAAAATAACCTCTAAAAAGAAAATTTAAGCTACGAATTCCGTGCTACTTACGAAATCCCTTATTTTTTTCCATGCTACTCCCCTATGTTGGTTCATGTCTGATATTGTGTCTCTACCTAAGTGCCGGTATCTATTGGATGCGAAAGCCGGGCAATAACAAAGGAAATGCTCCAACGTCTCATCATCTTCCCCGCATGCCCTACACATCCTATCACTTGCCGTACCGATTTTACATAAGTGAGGTCGTGAGATATACTGACCTCCTTCTTGCTTCCTTTCAGTAATATCCTCGTCTTCTCACGATCTGCATCCCCTCATGATCAGGCAACCTAAAACAAATCTCAGTAAACCCCCAGGCCCACTCTGTCCTCTAGCTTTGATACATCCGTGTAACATGATCTTCCAGATGGTAATACTAGGTTTCGTCAATCCAAGACTATGCCGATGGCAGCAGTGCCTAGCACTCGACTTCAAGGTTCATCTCAGGTATCCGATCGGAAACCTCTTCCCTTCCTTCCAGGTTTCCTATCGTCGCTTCGATTATGCCGCGATGGTATGAGCTGATCCCATCCTTAATCCTCAAGTACAACAAGTGCTGTAAGGAAACGCCATCTCAAGCCAAATACATAACGAGTAAAACTATTAAAAAAGGTGTTCAGCTTGCGTCTACTTATCGGTCGCAAATAGCACACATCTCACAGCCGTAGATAATGACAAGAACAAGATGAGTCTTTTCCAAGAGAGACCTAACCAGCAGCGGAGTTACCGACTGAGTGGCCCGGAAAGCACGCAATTTTGAATATCCCTGACCAACGGCAGAGTCGATATGATAAATTCAAGTCAGAGTGCTATTAATAACCACGCCCAAGTTCTTCGCATGAGAAACGATTTCCAATCTAGCGCCGTTAATGAATATACCGACATCACATGAAAAACGAGACAACCTGTTTCTGATAACAACACACTTGGACTTTACAAGGTTGAGACACAGGCCATTGGCTTTCGCCCACATGCTGACTCTTGACAGATCATGATTAAGCAGACGTATGTTTTCAGCAATCTCATCCCTCGGACTACCGATATATATCTGTACATCGTCAGCGTACATATGTGCCTCACAATAAGACAATTGACTCGCCAAGTCGTTACTGTACAATGAAAAGAAAAGAGGACCCAGAATTGATCCCTGAGGAACACCTTTTAAAATAAGCAGAGGCGACGATACAGAAGACTTATAACTGACGGACTGAGTGCGGTGTGACAGGTACGGCAAAATAAGATGAACGCCCATAGAAGAAAAATTGTAAAGATATCTTATCTGATCACATAACAAGGAATGATCCACAGTGTCAAATGCCTTAGAATGGTCATGAAGAACAAGGAAATTTGTCTTGTCTTTCTAAAAATTGACCCTGATTCTCTCAGTGACCTCTTCCGAGGCAGTTATGCAGTCGTGGTTAGGACGAAACCCGGAATGTCTCACATATAACAAATAGTTATCGTTGCCAAAAGACGACATTTGCAAATGCATCAATTTCTCATAGAATCCCAATTGGTCTTTACTTACTTTAATTGGCTAGGACAGAAAATTTGTTCCACTAGCCGAACGTAGAATAGCGTTCCAAGCGCCTCGATCTTCTCGCTCATTCTAAAATCTCTGACACCAAATTTCGAGGTGTCTCCCACCACTTGATCTTTCCATCGGGCTTGTGGTCTTTCCGGTTTGCGTATACCACCGTGTTTGCCTTCAAAAGACTTCTTCGCTGGAGCTTCTTCATCCATTCTGACAACATAGCTAAATATAACTATGTTGTAACTATGCTATCGTCGTCATACAACTCGAGGTTCATACATCGCCTATATTCTCCATTATCGCAAACTGATCCATATATTTTACGAAGAATCTTTCTCTCAAACACTCCAAGCACTGCCTCATCTGCTTTCACAAGTACCCATGCTTCAGAACCATATAACAACACGGGTAGTATCAATTTCTTGTATAGTGTAATCTTCGTCGCCAAGAGGTGGCCTTGTTTCTAAACTGCTTACTTAGTCCCAAGTAGCATCTGTTTGCCAGTATTATTCTTCGCTTAATCTCAAATCTGGTGTCATTCGTTTCGGTTACGGCGGTGCCGAGGTAGATAAAGTTACTGACTGTCTCAAAGTTTTGGTTTCCAACTTTCTCCATTTTCATTATCGGTTGTGCAAAGCTTTCGTCTTATCTCCATTTACTGCCAGACCCATTTCCACTGACTCTCTTTCGATTCTTTCAAAGGATGCAGTAGTAACTGCTTCCGGTGACCGACCTATGATATCGATGTCGTCGGCATAGGCGAGTGATTATTGTGCCATATCTATACACATCTGCATCTCGTATAATCTTCTCCAACAGGATATTAAAGAGATAACACGATAGGCTGTCTCCTTGTCTGAAACCTCGTTTGGTATCAAATGGTTAGGACAGATTCTTTCCTATTCTTACTGAGGAACGCGTATCAGCAAGTGTCATCCTGCAGAGTCTTATTAATTTTGAAGGGATACCAAACTCAGACATGGCTTGAAATACATTTGAACTTTAAGGAGTATCGAAAGCGGCTTTATAGTCAACATAGAGAGAGGTAGGTGTTGATTTGTCCTTCTTGGGCCTTTTCCAAGATTTGGCGCAGTGTGAGTATTTGATCCAGGGAGGATTTACCAGGTCCGAAGCCGCATTGATAGGGCCCAATTACCTCATTAACTTTAGCTTTTAATCTTTCACACAGTACGCTCGTGAGTATCTTGTATGCGATGGGGAGAGGACTTATTCCTCTGTAGTTGGTACATTCCGTCTTGTCTTCTTTCTTGTGTAAGGCATATATTATGCTGAGGTTCCAACCATCGGGTACGCGTTATTCTAGCCAGATTGCGCAGATAAGCTGATGCATACGCCTTATCAGCGTGTCGCCTCCGGTCTTAAATAGTTCAGCGGGTAACCCGTCGGCTCCTGCTGCCTTGTTGTTCTTTAGTCGGGTCACTGCTACTTCGACCTTATTCTGACTAGGAGGTAAACATTCTATACCATCATCAGGGATTGGTTCTGCGGTATCCTCTTCGCCACCAACGTCGGACACTAGCAGTTGGGTAAAATTTTCTTTCCATATCCGCAGCATGTTATCTGTGTCAGTTACCAGATTTCCTTCTTTGTCATCGGTTTGATGTTTAATTCTTTGGTAGAATTTCTAACTCCTGTACAGCTTAATTCGCTCACACTCACTGCGCCATTATATCATCGGAACAAGGAGTGCTTTCATCAAGCAGTTAGGTCAGTCGAGTGGAGTATGCCGATGCCATCTGTTGTATTAGCAGCTTTTCAATGTCCAGCTTCCGTGCAGTGTCAGATCGTACTTTCCTCGTCATGTTAAAACGGGTACGAACCTTTGCTGCAACAAGTTAATGATCCGAATCTATATTCGCTCCACAGATCGATCGTACATCTAACACGCTGGATGAATACCTTGCATCTAACTCGTGGAATTGAAAACCTAGGATACATAAGGAATAATAAGTGGGAGCAAGAGTCTTACAAATCAAGGATCAATGCCATTAGATCCGACAGCGTTAGACTTTACAGTCGCGACACACTCAAAGACATCGGCGGGACAAACACAGCTGAAGCCAAAACCAGAGTCGTCATCGAATGAGGGGGATATTGAAGCCATAGAAACTGGGATCTGTGGGACATTAACAAAGGCATTATTAAGCCCATTGATGTCCAAGTTTGTTGAACATCTATTAATATCTTTCCCAATTCCTATGTCTCGAATAACCTTCCAAGTTCTCTTGGAGCCTATTGCAGAAAAAAAGCTTCTGTAATAGTAGTCTTTCTTGGCTATCTTAATCAACATATTGACGTGATCTCTTGCTGAGCGAAAGGCATCATGTAACTCAGGCGTCCTGAAACGTCTCCACCTGCGATGCGCCTTATTCCTCCCGTGAATAGCCGAACGGACCCGGGAGAACCGCGGTTTCGTTGTGGAGGACACTTCCCTAGTCTTGAGTGGAACCGTAAGTTCCTGTAGGTCACGGATATTCCTCTGTAGAAAGTCAGTTTTTTCATCGATAGTTTCGATACGAAATATAAGATCACAGTCGATAAGCACAGCACTCGAAAGCAAAAAATCAGGTCGAGACTGGATCTCTCCTCGTGCTCCACTCGAGGAGAGAACACTTAAACCAGCAAAGATCGCCATCACGCATAAGCGAAGAGAACAGGAGGTAAATAATTATAGAAAATAAAATTATCAAATTATTTCTTTTGTGACGTCGGTTGATACACATGACCTATAATGCGATAACCAAAAACCCACAATTTACGTTCGAATGTCGTACCTGCAAGAAATTCATTTAAATTGAAAACTACGGTTTGTTCAGATTAAATTTAAAGATAAACTAGAGGCTCAAGAAGTCAAGACCCAAGATCGGTTTATATGGCAGCTATATCGGGTTATGAACCGATTTGAACCATACTTGGTACAGTTGTTGGATATCATAACAAAACACGTCCTGCAAAATTTCATTCCAATCGGATAAGAATTACGCACTCTAGATGCTCAAGAAGTCAAGACCCAAGAACGGTTTATATGACAGCTATACCAGGTTATGGACCGATTTGAACCATACTTAGCACAGTAGTTAGAAGTGATACTAAAACACTATGTGCAAAATTTCAGTCAAATCGGATGAGAATTGCGCCCTCTAGAGGCTCAAGAATTCAAGACCCAAGATCGGTTTATATGGCAGCTATATCAAAACATGGACCGATATGGCCCATTTACAATACCAACCGACCTACACTAATAAAAAGTATTTGTGCAAAATTTCAAGCGGCTAGCTTTACTCCTTCGGAAGTAAGCGTGCTTTGAAAATGTCGCGACGATCAAGAATATATATATACTTTATGGGGTCTCAGACGAATATTTCGAGTAGTTACAAACAGAATGACGAAATTAGTATACCCCCCATCCTATGGTGGAGGGTATAAAAATAGCCTTTTAAAGCCGTGCGAACGCTAACAATTTGTAACTAAAATTCTAAAGACAAAAAAATCGGAAAGCGATATATTGCCAATTTAAAAAAAAAAAATTTTAAATAGCGTATAAATTCAAGAAAAAATGTTAAAATTAGCTTTTTGCTAAAGTGAATTTCGTCATAATTTACACTATACCCCAAAAACCTTCGGAAGAAAAACAGGTGGTTATAAGACAAATGTGATGAAATGAAATTTTTTAAGTTCAAGTATATATAATTCTGAACCTCCTTCCTCCAAATTTCGTTTTACCATTCAAAAAATCCCAAAATCCTAATGTCACAAATGTAGAAAAGAGGGAAAAACCACTACATTACAAAAACAAACGACTTAAATCAAAAATAGCTATATTTTTTGTTTCTTATTCCATCTTACCATGAAAACAGTTACAAAATTTATCACATTTGCTTTTCACATCTAAAATATCATTTACTTCCGTTTCCCCTTCTCCTTATTTCAAAGTTTCTATCTTGACTTCCCCTTTGCTCTTCTTGATCATACCATTTGCTCTTATTAATTTGTTATGAACATCAGCAAAAAAGAAAAAAAAACGAAAGTGGGACTTCTCCACTGGTGCAAAACAAAAAAGAAAGAGGACGAACCCATACTTGCAATGATGTGGAAAGCAAATTTACAATAAAGAGAAAATCTATAATCTTTAGTACTCTCTTGAGTAATTTATGAAAAAAAAATTAAACCTTTAGCATCACACATTTAATACAAAGCAAAACAGAATAAGTGTTTGATTATTGGTGTTGTTTTAGTTAAAATTTGTGATAAATTTCAAATAAAGTACTTACTCTGGATTTAAATTGAAAAACGAAAACAGATGCTCAGGAACAGATGCTCAGGAATTTTTAGGACGAACCAAGGTCATAGAAACTACACTCAAAGAAATTCAATAGTTAATTTCTACTAATGCCATACAAATTTGAAAATGTTCAAGTATTTTGTTTTTCTCACATATTTATCAAGTCCAAACTAACAAAATAATAATATTTTATATCAATTTCTCTAATACAATTTATATCTCATGTTATAAACAAGCACCTTAACAATTTTCATTTCATCAAAAGTCACATTCGAATTCGAAGTTTCTAACGCCAAGCTAAGTTTTATTAGACCTCGTATGTAAATATTGGGTTGCCTAAAAAGTAATTGCGGATTTTTCATATAGTCGGCGTTGACAAATTTTTTCAACGGCTTGAGACTCTGTAATTGCATTCTTTCTTCTGTCAATTATCAGCTGTTACTTTTAGCTAGCTTTAGAAAAAAAGTGCGCGAAATTTTGTTTACATTTGTTTGTTTGGCGTCAATTTTAATATGGAGCCCACAAAGGAGAATTTTCGTCACATTTTACTTTATTATTTCCGTAAAGGAAAAAACGCGGAGCAGGTTACTAAAAAGTTACGAGATGTGTATGGTGATAAAGCCTTAAAAGGAAGACAATGTCAAAATTGGTTTCGCAAATTCCGTTCTGGAGATTTTTCACTTAAAGATGAGCCACGTTCAGGTCGGCGAAATGAAGTTGACGATGACCAAATCAAAGCATTAATCGAATTGGATCGTGAGATAGGAGAGAAGTTAAATATACCAAAATCAACCGTTCATTATCACATAAAAAGTCTTGGACTGGTGAAAAAGCTTGATATTTGGGTACCACATGTATTGAAAGAAATTCATTTAACAAACCGAATCAACGCTTGTGATATGCACCTTAAACGCAATGAATTCGACCCGTTTTTAAAACGAATCATAACTGGAGCTGAAAAATGGATTGTTTACAATAACGTTAGTCGAAAACGATCATGGTCCAAGCATGGTGAACCAGCTCAAACCACTTCAAATGCTGATATCCACCAAAAGAAGGTTATGCTGTCTGTTTGGTGGGATTGGAAGGGTGTGGTATATTTTGAGCTGCTTCCAAGGAACCAAACGATTAATTCGGATGTTTACTGTCAACAATTGGACAAATTGAATACAGCCATCAAGGAGAAGCCACCAGAATTGGTCAATCGTAAAGGTGTCATATTCCACCAGGACAACGCTAGACCGCACATATCTTTGGTCACTCGCCAAAAACTGAGTGAGTTTGGCTGGGGACTTTTGATGCATCCACCATATAGCCCTGACCTTGCACCATCAGACTACCATTTATTTCGATCTTTGCAGAACTCCTTAAATGGTAAAACTTTCGGCAATGATGAGGCTATAAAATCGCACTTGGCTCAGTTTTTTGCAGATAAAGGCCAGAAGTTCTATGAGCGTGGAATACTAAATTTGCCAGGAAGATGGCAAAATGTTATCGAACAAAATGGCAATTATATATTTGATTAAAATTCATTCTAAGTTTTATTAAAAATGCATTTACTTTCTTTTAAAAAATCCGCAATTACTTTTTGGGCAACCCAATAGCTGTTTTCAATGAATTGACGAACGAATCGGTCGACAGAAAGATAAAATTAGTGGTATAGGCCGTTGTTGTTTTATTCAAAAGATAACATTTTTCAACTAAAAAAATTATTGAATCATTTAATTTTCTATTTGAAAATAGACTAAATGTCAAAAATAATCGTAATTGAAAAAATCCGGATTTGATTTAAAAAAATTATTGATTAATTAAAATTTTTAATTGAAAACATTATTATATCTATATATAAAGGAGTCGCGTGATTGACTGATTGGCCTATGGCTAGAATCCTGAAATTTTGCATGAGTGTTGGTCTTGAATCTTAGACGCGAGATAAGAAAGTATTTTACGAAATTCGTACATTTAGATGTTGAAAAATACAAAAGTTTAAAATTGCTGAACCCAAAAAATTGTTGTTACTTCTTAATGAGGGTAGGTAAGATTGGCAGTCCTTTACAGACTCTTTTAGACAATTTTAAGTCCATTGTGATACCACAGTAGCCCACTGCACTGCTAATCCAAGCACGCTACCAACTCGGCTGACGGGGCGCCCGTAAACTCTCTTTTTTCAAGTTTTTTCTGCTGTTAGCGCGAAGATATTTTTATTTCTATTTATTTATTTCTCTTTTCTGGTCGATCTTAATGATCGAAGATTTTTTGGCAATGATTCTACCCGAATGGGATTTGAATTGCTATTGGGCGATATCAAGATATGGTCCGGTTTGGGTCACAATTAAATTATATATTGGAGACCTGTGCAAAATGTCAGCCAATTCAAATAAGAATTGCGCCCTCAGAAGGGGGCTCAAGAATTAAAATAGAGAGATCGATTTATATGGGAGCTGTATCGGGCTATAGCCTGATTCAGACCATAATAAACGCGTATGTTGATGGTTATGAGAGGATTCGTCGCACAAAATTTCAGACAAATCGGATAATAATTGCGACCTCTAGAGTCTCAAGGAGTCAAGATCCCAGATCAAAGCATTAATCGAATTGGTTTATATGGCAGCTATATCAGGTTATGAACCGATTTGAACCTTATTTGACACATTTGTTGAAAGTAAGAACAAAATACGTCATGCAAAATTTCAGCCAAATCGTATAGGAATTGCACCCTCTAGAAGCTTAAGAAGTCAAGACCCAAGATCGGTTTATATGACAGCTATATCAGGTTATGCACCGATTTGAACCATACTTGGCACAGTTGTTGGAAATCATAACGAAACACGTCGTGCAAAATTTCATTCCAATCGGATAAGAATTGCGCACTCTAGAGGCTCAAGAAGTCAAGACCCAAGATCGGTTTATATGGCAGCTATAGCAAAACATGGACCGATATGGCCCATTTACAACACCAACCGACCTACACTAATAAAAAGTATTTGTGCACAATTTCAAGCGGCTAGCTTTACTCCTTCGGAAGTTGGCGTGCTTTCGACAGACAGACGGACGGACGGACATGGCTAGATCGACATAAAATTGCGACGATCAAGAATATATATGGGGTCTCAGACGAATATTTCGAGTAGTTACAAACAGATTGACGAAATTAGTATACCCCCCATCCTATGGTGGAGGGAATAAAAAATCTCTTTTTCAATATTTGTACCGATAACAATCGATGACATGAAACTATTTAGCGAAACAGGAATGATAGAAAGCCGATGGTAATGTATTTTGTTGTTTAAAATTACGAAATTTTAATTTTTCGATATAGCTGGTATAGGGCCATAAATTAAACATTTTCATCAGATTATGACAAGAGGTGGTTTACTTATTTACCCGAGGTGGTGGGTATCCAAAGTTTTTCTGATGGTCTCGCCAGGATTCGAATCCAGCCGTTCAGCGTCATAGACTGACATGCTAACCTCTGCGCTACGGTGGCCTTAGTAAGAGAACAGTTAGATTTAATTTCTGGTTAATTAGTAGAAGAAGAAGCATGATAAATTTGTGTTGCTTTTTTCTTAAACGTCCAATGTTTGTGCCTATTGTGGGAGCTGTAAATAGGCGATAGTGAAAGCGGCAAGAGTTAGATGAGCGAGAGATGTTCGTGTGCTAAGTGTTGTTGTTTAGAGACTGTGATGTGCGCTTTTGCATTAATAATAACAACAACTTTGGAAAAGGACATATTGGGTGTACTATGTTTGCATTCAATAAACGAAATAGTTGGAAGATAGTATATCTGTCTATGTATAACATACAAACATGTATTAAAAAAAACCGTTGCTGTCTGATTTCTAAAATAAAGAGATGGGTTCTTTAAAGAGGTCACTTACTGGCAGGGTTTTATAGAGGCGAGTATTGTTTGTGTCCTAGGCCCTAGGTGTTGTTTGACATGGAGGTCAGTCGATTGCTGAAGCTTCGGCTAAAGACTTCAAGATCGTCATATGCAATGAAGTGGGTGTATGTAAAGATCGAACTTGAAGTTAAAAATACCTTCAGCTATAAACGATTGTGTTCAGTCACAATATTTTATTGAACGAAATAGTTAAAGAATAGTTAAAGGAAGTAATGGCTTTAAGAAGACATAGATTTTTAACAGCGAGAGAGGGTGCAATATATTTTCTTTTTATACTAAGTGATGGTAGTAAAAACTTCAGTAGTAGATGTAATGGCTTAGGAAAACCAATGTTGACAGCTACTAAGTGCTATATTGGTACAATCTTCAAGAAGAATATTTTACACATGCACACCAAGCTAAAAGTTAAGTGATAAATTATTTTTAAAAAGTGTACTTGGAGCCCGCTTAAATTTTACCATTTCCCTATAAATTAAAACACACAATCGATGGTTGGGTTATTTTTAGTGGCAGCAGGGGAGGGGGTAATAAAGTGGACCAGGGGTATGCTAGTCTATACATATAAAAGTGTTGCGTGACTGACTGATCATCGCCTAGCCCAAATGGCTAAAGCTAGGATCATGAAAATTTGCATGAATGTTGGTCTTGGTTCATAGTCACGGGATAAGGCTGGATTTGGTGATATACATACGTTTAGGTACTAAAAAGAATGAAATGGTATATATTTTCCCGGCGTGAACGGAAAGGGCTAGAATTATGTTCTAGGGCTTAAAGATGGTCTCGAAAAAATAAGGGTTTGATAAACAAATTTTGGAAAATCTTACCGGAAGTGAGAGAAATAGTGCGTTTAGTACCGCAATGGGTACTATTTCGTACTTTCTTTGTAATTTGAACTAGAGCTCTGAACTTTGGAACATAGGTACACAATGGCAACCCTGATTCGGTGGTTATCAGAGTTTTTGGAAATTTGTAAATTTAGGTACTAAAAAATAGCAAAAAGATACGGAATAGGAGAACTTTGTTCAGTTTAGTACCGCAATTGTTACATTCTTTATAGATGGAAGTAGAGTTCTGAAATTTGGCATGTAGGTACAACTAGGAACTACAATAGTACGAAAAAGCTTATCTTCGCCTACATCGAATGGGCACTACTTAAATTAAGCAATTTGATAAATATTATTGCAGTCTTGGTGAAACTACGACATGTGGAAGAAAACGTACTAATTGTGGTGTTATTGGTACCTTGAAAGAATATATTGGGCAACTAGAAGATTTTTTCGTATATTTAATCGTACAAAATGGTACTTTCTTAACGGAGTTAGCTAAAGCTCTAAAAATTGGGATACCAGTACACCTTTACTATAAATTTAGGGTGACCAGAAGATTATTCAAAATCGTACATTTTGGAACCAAAACACACAAAATGGTACATTCTTTACTAATTGAGTTAAAGTTCTCTCTTTACGGTTACACCTTGACAGTAAATATTGGGCCTTTAGAAGATTTGTTTTTAATTCGTGCATTTAGGTAAAACATACAAAATGGTACTTTCATACAGAGTGATCATAAGCTCTCATAATTGGGGATACAGCTACCCCATGTCTATAAATTTTGGGCGACCAGAAGATTTTTTTTCTTCCAAACCGTACATTTATTACCAAAACATACAAAATGGTACTTTCTTTACGAATTGAGCTAAATCGCTCAATATTGGAATGCATTTAAACCTACGACATGTGGAAGAAAACGTACTAATTGTGGTGTTATTGGTACCTTGAAAGAATATATTGGGCAACTAGAAGATTTTTTTCGTATATTTAATCGTACAAAATGGTACTTTCTTAACGGAGTTTGCTAAAGCTCTAAAAATTGGGATACCAGTACACCTTTACTATAAATTTAGGGTGACCAGAAGATTATTCAAAATCGTACATTTTGGTACCAAAACACACAAAATGGTACATTCTTTACTAATTGAGTTAAAGTTCTCTCTTTACGGTTACACCTTGACAGTAAATATTGGGCCATTAGAAGATTTGTTTTTAATTCGTGCATTTAGGTAAAACATACAAAATGGTACTTTCATACAGAGTGATCATAAGCTCTCATAATTGGGGATACAGCTACCCCATGTCTATAAATTTTGGGCCACCAGAAGATTTTTTTTCTTCCAAACCGTACATTTATTACCAAAACATACAAAATGGTACATTCTTTACGAATTGAGCTAAATCGCTCAATATTGGAATGCATTTAAACCTTCACAATATATTTTAGGTGACTTACTGATTTTTTCGATGTATTGATATTCTTGGTACTATTTAGTACTTTCTTTACAGAAGCAGGCAGATTTCTGAAATTTAATACACAATTATTACAAAACTTTATAATTTTACAAACTGAGTTACTACCTAGGTTTTTGGAAGTCACACACTAAAATGGGGGTATCAAAAGCGGTGGTAGCGAAGCAGACCACCGGGATGCTAATTTTTGACACAATTTTAAATTGAAAAAATGTTGGTGATAATTTTTTTCTGTGTACACTAATACAAAGTATTTGTGCAAAACTTTAAGCGCCTGGCTTTTTGCTCTCAAGGCTTGCCTAACCAGTACTAAAATAAAACTCAGCATATATAAACTATGTATAGGGATTGTGGACAATCACTGAAACATCTTCCTACTGGTCAATATCTAGTTGAAGTACTTCCTTAAATTTGGCGATACCAACCTTTTTTTGTCCACTGGTCAATATCTCATTCAAGAAAATTCCTTTAATCCACTTGTGCCAACATTTTTATACCCTCCATATAGGATACAAATGCAATGCAAATTTGCCTATGAACATTCCATTAAGGAACGGCGTGTCGCAGTGCGACACCTCTTTGCGAAGAAGGTTTTACGTGGCTGCCATACCATTTTTTTAATTGGCATAGTTCCTCACAAATGTTGCGAACATTATGAGGGAATAACCACTGCTGAAAAATGTTCTGATGTTCTCGCCAGAATTCGCACTCAGGCGTTCTGAGTCATAGGAGGACATGCTAACCTCTGCGCTACGGTGGTCACCTCCTTCACAGGATGGGGGTGTACTAATTTCGTCATTCCGTTTGTTAAACCTCAAAATATTCGTCTAAGACCCCATAAAGTTTATATATTCTTGATCGTCCTGACATTTTAAGTCGATCTAGATATGTCCGCTCGTCTGTCGATAGCGCGCTAACTTTCGAAGAAGTAGAGCTAGACGCTTAAAATTTTGCATAATTACTTCTTATTAATGTAGGCCGGTTGGGGTAGAAAATGTTCCAAATCGGTCCACGTTCGAATATAGCTCTCATATAAACCGATCTCCCGAATATACCTCAAGAGGAATTCAATCCGATTTGGCTGAAATATTGCACGTGGTCCTTTTCTATGATCTCCATCATATGTACCGAGTATGGTTCCAATCGGTCCAAAATCTGGTGTAGCTCCCATATAAACAAATCCCCCGAATATATTTCTTGAGCCTCTAAAAGGCGCAATTGTTATCCATGGAGATTTCTTGTTGTTATTCTTTTTCAGTTTTTGCCTATAAAGAGAAACCGTCCAAAGTACTTGAGAAATGCGATCTATGGTGGAGGGTATATAAGATTCAGCCCAGCCGAATTTAGCATGCTTTAAATTGTTTTTATTATAATAGTCTTTTAGCTGTCAAATGATTGTCCAGGTTATGCAAACATAATATAAAAATAAATATAGATGTTAGTTTTTATTGTCCAGTCTCTGTGGTTAGATCATTTGCACTGGTGTCAATCTTGAGTTTAAATCAATTCAAACGATAAATATAAATATTTTATTTTATTTGTTTATTTAAAAAGAAGGACAAAAATGTTAAAATTTGTATGATAATTTTCCATGAATGCTTTAATATGCAAACATAAAGCACAACAAATGCAAAAAATTGCTTTAATAAAATTTTTATTCAGTTTCAAAAGATAATCCACTATCTTTCAAGTTTTCAGCCATCCATTTATCAAAGTTTTTGTTCATTTCGGCGGATATGTAATTTTTCCAATCTCCTATTTGACCTTTGCGAATAAATTTAGTTCCAGTACCAGAAGAGCTTCCTACAGTACCATTGCCATTTGAATCGCATCGGCTTAGTATTGGATCCAAATTAACAGCTGGATTATTCTGCATTTTATCAAATTTGAGATGCTCGCAAATTCGTGCCATATCTTCTTCTTTAAGTTCGTAGTTAATATTAAGAAAGTCTGCACATTTTTGAATGGTTTCAGGTAAGTTGCGTTTCATATCTTCATATTTCAGAAACAAAACATTAGATTCAAATTGTCTGCTTAGTTTCCAAAACGGTAACACATGTTTCCAATACGAACCAATCGGTGTTAGTTCATCCATAAACAATTGCAAGAAGTCATCAATTGACCCCTGGAGGCCATGCATTAGTTTGCAGTAGTAATAAAACGAGACGCAGAGGTCTTTTGGGTTCCTTGAAGTATATATGATCTATAATAAAATTGCAAGAGATAAAAAATAATAATTAAATTAATGTTTATTTCTAAACAGAATTAAAATTGTCTCCTCATTTGTTCTCCCTTTTTTTCTGTCAGCCAACCCGCAGGGGATGTCCCCTATGAATGTAGTGCATGGCGTTGGCGAGAGGAAAGGAGGAATTGGAGGGGGAGAAAAGGATGTAGTGCTTATTGACATTTGTCTTAAATCTTTGGATGCCAAAGTGGGTGGGAAAAACATTAGCCGGAAGTCGATTCCACCAACGAACGGTTCGGGCGAAATAAGAATTCTCTCTATAATGCATTGTGCGGTCCGCTGGCCAATCAATTACAAACGGGTGTGAGTTCCTGGAATGTCTAGCAGCCCTGACATACATCCTTACAATAGGAATAAGAAGACGAATTTCAGACGAACACACACCATGAAAGTACCGATAGAACAGCGCCAAACAATAGAGTTGGATACCCCACTGTCCCCAATCAACGCCATCGATAGACTGGTGCAAAACTTGAACATAAGTTGAAAATTATTTTCAAATTTTTGTTTTGAATAATCTGCATTTTTTTAAAGTGGATTTGGCTTAAATCCCTATGTCACTATGGGCCAATGCATAAATTGTAAATTAATAATTTATAATAAATAATAAACAATTTCATTAATATCAGTTTTTCTTTAGCGGTGTGTAAAGTGCTCTTCCGCATTTTAAAGATTTTTCTTTTATGATCATCACGTGGTTTGAAAAATTTAATTGTTTTTGCCCAAATTAATCCCAAGATATTTCACTGATTCCAACAAAGGGATAGTTGATCCATTAGCAACTAAACTTACTGAAGGAACATATTTTGGAGATTTATTAAACTGGAAAGTAATTGCCGTAGGTTTTGTCTTAATTAGGTTTAGTTTTCCGTTTGTCAAAATATTTCTGGCATGTTACTGGGGAACTTGTCGTATGTTTCACGATAGCATTTGAGCCTTCCTGAGCTGATTATTGCCGAACCGTCTGTATAAAATGCAACCGATTGCAACCTGACATACATCCTTACATCAGGAATAAGAAGACGAATATCAGACGAACACACACCATGAAAGTACCGATAGAACAGCGCCAAACAATAGAGTTGGATACCCCACTGTCCCCAATCAACGCCATCGATAGACGGGTGCAAAACCTTGAACATAAGTTGAAAATTATTTTCAAATTTTTGTTTTGAATAATCTGCATTTTTTTTTAAGGTGGATTTGGCATAAATCCCTATGTCACTATGGGCCAATGCATAAATTGTTAATTAATAATTTATAATTAATAATAAATAATTTCATTAATATCAGTTTTTCTTTAGCGGTGCGTAAAGTGCTCTTCCGCATTTTAAAGATTTGTCTTTTATGACCATCACGTGGTTTGAAAAATTTAATTGTTGTTGCCCAAATTAATCCCAAGATATTTCACTGATTCCAACAAAGGGATAGTAGATCCATTAGCAACTAAACATACTGAAGGAACATATTTTGGAGATTTATTAAACTGGAAAGTAATTGCCGTAGGTTTTGTCTTAATTAAGTTTAGTTTTCCATTTGTCAAAATATTTCTGGCATGTTACTAGGGAACTTGTCGTATGTTTCACGATAGCATTTGAGCCTTCCTGAGCTGATTATTGCCGAATCGTCTGTATAAAATGCAACCGATTGATTTTTTGGAACAATAAAATCAGAAAAAAAAGTTGAGTACAGTGCCGGTGAAAGTTCCGAAACCTGTGGAACTCCTGCTGGGATGAGTCTTGGTGTAAATCTTGTTCCATTTACATATACTGAAAATGTTCTGTCTTTTAAAGAACTGCTGTCTATTTTTAGTATTGGCAAATTAAATTGACTGATTTTGAATACGATTCCGTCATTCTTTATCGAATCACATGTCTTTTCAATACACAGAAAAAAAATTTGTATACCCGAGTAAGAAAAATTTATATGGTCAGCTCAAATTTGGGAGTATTATTATATCTGACGTTGTATATTATTATATATATTATTATATACAATACTTAGGTGGGGACACTGCCAGACATGAACCAACTTAGGGGAGTGGCATGGAAAACAATTAAGGATTTTGTAAGTAGCACGGAATTCCTAACTTAGATTGCTTTTTTGAGGTTGCTTTTGTTTTTGTTTTTAGAGCGCACAACAAGCCGATTACTGCCTTAGGTGTATGTCCATAGTGGCATGGGGCGGATTAATATCTGTACCCTCTTTTCAACCTAACCTAATTATATCTGGTAGCAGATATAATTGAGTATGGGACCAGATACAATTATATCTGCTAAACATAGTTATATCCAAAAAGACATGGTATATATAACCGTATCTGGCCTTAGATATATATGTATATTTTGCACTACAAATAACTAAATTGTGTTCTTTCAATGCTTCCATTCCATTCTATATCCCATAATAAAAACATGTTTTAAAGTAGAAATAAAAATTCTTATATTTCATTTAAAATTATATAACAAATAATATAGTTGCATTAGAAAAGCTAAAGTATTGCGCATTTTACTAAGACAGTTTCCAATTCCCAAATATTTTTTTAATATTTTACACCCATCTGTGGAAATCACGTTAGCAGTCGAAAGCTAGCCGCTTTGCACAGATACTTCTTATCGATGTAGGTCTATAGGGATTGCGAATGAGCAATATTGGTTCAGATTTAGATATAGTCCCTTTATATAACGATCCCCAATTTTGACTTCTTGAGTCCCTAGAGGCCTCAATATTGGTTATGACTTCCAACATCCGTGCCAAGTATGATACGAGTCAGTATGAAAACTGATATAGCACCCACAAAAACCAATTCCCGTATTAAACTTCATGAGCCCATGGAAGTCTCTCACCTGATTTGGCTTCAATTTGTCACAAGGTATGGTACAACTAAGAGGTAGCGTCAATTGCACAACAACAAAAATGTATCCCCAACGAAACTACCTTGATTGGCAAATGCCGTTAATGCTAATGTCAAAGTGGTTTTTGAAATAAACGTTGTTTTGGGATTTGTCTTTTTCAAATGTGTTTTAAAGTTGTATTTTTGTCATTATAACACTGATTTGTTGTTTATGCGCGGAATATGGGAACAAATAAAACATCGTTTTAAGATCTAAGAAAGAAATCACATCTGCATTTGACATTTAGATTTATTTCAAAATCAAAATAAAAATAGAAAATTTGTACTTTTGTGATGAATTTCAACATTAATGCATTATATCCGCATTATATAATGCATATACATCCGAATGCATTATGATCCGAATCGGTTAGTGAGCTGATATAGCTCCCATATAAATCGATTCCAAGATTTGACATCTTTGATCCCCTAGAGGCCTCAATTTTCGTCCAACTTGGCTGCAATTTCGCACAAAATCTTGTGTTATTACTTTTAAAATAAATAGAACAATAGCAAATATTTATAAAAAAAAAAAATCCATAAAATATGACTTCTTCTTTTAACTTGAATCATCTATTCGACTTTTCATTTAATTGCAACTGCAAATTTGAGAAGAAGTTTTTACGTTTCCTAATATCTCACAAATGTCTCTAGCGTTAAATAAGTTGAAGACGCCACGGTGATCACCCTTTTCACTCAATTAATTGAGGAAATAGCTTTTTACTATAAAACACATTTCTGTAGCCTTTTGTAATCAATCCTAGACTGTGCCGCTGACAGCAGCGCCTCGGACTCGACCTTAAGTGTCGTCTTGATACGGCCGGAAACCTCTTCCATTCCTTCCAGGTTTCCTATCGTCCCCACACACCGCGGAGTGTAACCTGCTCCTATTCCCTATTCATACTCCCATCGCCTTAAGTTTTTAATTATCTTTCTGAATAAGGTGAACACGCGTTATAATAATTTGTTTACTCTATACCGGCTACTGTATTCAGAATTAACACCACCGATTGTAATCATCAGGCTTAAAAATACACTTTAACTTTTATTTGTTAAGAAATGCCGTTTTTTTTTAAGTTCCCGATTGTTTTACCATTTTATACCCACCACCGAAGAATGGGGGCATATTCATTTTGTCATTCCATTTGCAACACATCGAAATATCCATTTCCAACCCTATAAAGTGTATATATTCTTGATCGTCGTAAAAATCTAAAAATCGAATCTTTTAAAATACAAAAATTGAGCTGAAACATTGCATACATTATTTTTTTGTCCATAGCCACGTAAAGTTCGAAGATGGGCTGTATCGGACTATATGTTGATATATCCCCCTTTTAGACCGATCTGCCGATTTAAAGTCTTAAACCCATGAAAGCCAAATTTGTTATCTGATTTTGTTGAAATTTGAGACATTGTGTTGTGTTAGGCCACTCGACATCCTTCTTCAGTTTGGCCCAGATTTGGTTATAGCTGCCATAAAGACCGATCTCTCGATTTGAGGTTTTGGGCCCATACAAGGTGCAATTATTATCCGATTTTAAAATTTGACACAGTGTTTTATGTAAGGCTTTCCAACATCCGTGTCCTATATGGTTCAGATCGGTTTTTATTTGGATAAAGCTGCCAAAGGACCAATATTGCCCAATCATTTAACAGTGACTTGTATTTATTAGACCACTCAATGTCCGTGCCAAACTTGGTCCAAATCGGACCATATTTGGATATAGTTGCTATGGGTGCGTAAATAATAAATTTTTCACCGGATTATGACGAAATGTGTTTTACATATATACCCGTGGTGGTGGGAATCCAAAGTTCGGCCGGGCCGAACTTAATGCCTTTTTACTTGTTTTCTTATTGTAAGGCTTATATTTGTATTCATTTATCCAAATCTACAGTTTTCCCTTAATTAATTTATTACTAGTTTTGGTGCATAAAAAGGCGATCCCTATGTGTTCATAGTAGTCAATGTATTTAAGATCCATTTATACAAAATTATGTTTAATTTAATATACTTTACTTTGCCCAACTATAATTGGCTGCGACAGAACGTTTGTCCCATTAGCCGAGCTCAGAATGTCCTTCCAAGCGCCTAGATCTTCTGCGCTCCTTCTATAATCTATGATACCAAGTTTCGAGGTGTCTCCTACTACTTGCTCTTTCCATCGGGCTTTTCCTAATCTCGGTTTGCGTGTACCACCGTGTTTCCCTTCAAAAGACTTCTTTGCCGGAGTTTCTTCATCCATTCTGACAACATGACTTAGATAACGCAAACGTTGTATTTTAATACGTGTAACTATGCTATCGTGGTCATACAGCTTGTGGTTCATACGAGGCCTATATTATCTATTAACGCGAACTAGTCCATATATTTTACGAAGAATCTCTCTCTCAAACACTCCAAGGACTGTCTCGTCTGTTTTCGCGAGTACCCTTGCCTCAGAACTATATAATGACACGGGTAGTATCAGTGTCTTGTATAGTGTAATTTTCATCTGTCGAGAGGTGGCCTTTTTTCTAAACTGGCTACTTAACCCAAAGTAGCATCTGTTTACCAGTATTATTCTTCGCTTTATTTCAAAACTGGTCTCATTCGTTTCGGTGACGGCAGTACCGAGGTAGATATAGTTGCTGACTATCTCAAAGATGTGGTTCCCAACTTTCTCCATTTTCTTTATTGGATCGGTTGTACAGGGCGTTTTGGGAGTTGAAACTATCCATTTAGTTTAATCTCCATTAACTGCCAGACCCGTTTTCACTGACTCTCTGTTGATTCTTTCAAAGGCTGTGGTTACTACTTCCGGTACCCGGCGATGGCGTCGGCATAGGAATATCGAATGAGGCTTTTTAGTCAACAAAGAGATGGTAGGTGTGGATTTGTCCTTCTCGGATCTCTTCCAGGGTTTGGTGCTAGTGTCTAGGATGGATTTACCAGGTCAAAAGGCATTGATAGGGCCCAATTATCTCATTGACTTTAGGATTTTATCTTTCACACTGTACACTCGCGAGTATCTTGTATGCGATGGGGAGGAGACTTATTCCTCTATAGTTGGCACATTGTCTCCTTTCTTGTGTACGGGACAAAGTATGCTGAGGTTCAAATTATCGGGTATGCGTTCTTCTAGCCAGATTGCGCACAAAAGCTGATGCGTACGCCTCATCAGCCTATCATCTTCGGTCCTAAATAGTTCAACGGGTAACCCCCCGGCTCCTGCTGTCTTGTTGTTCTTCAGTCGGGTCACTGCTACTTGGACCTCGTTCTGAGGTAAGCATTCTATACGATCATCAGGTAAAATATTCTTTCCATATCCTCAGCATGCTATCCGTGTCAGCTTCTGATTGCACGTGATTTTTATTTAAACCGTTGAGTGGAGCGGACGTTTTGTTATTTCACTCCGCAAGAATTTCCCTGTAACTCGTAATAGGTTATTATTTTTGCGTCTGTGCCCAGTGGAGCGGCAGATCTAGAGCCTGGGAGTAGGCTTAGAATGCACTCCAAAAACCCAACAGCTGCGGTGGTGGTATCAGGCCGTAGCATGTTGTCTGCAACTGAAACCTCGACTGGTGGAGCGGCTGCTCCAGGCTCCACTAGCCGACAGAAGACTGGTCAGCAGGGGCTCTTGACGAAGACACCTGGTTCGAGTAGAAGGACAAGACCTAACCTTATCTTTCTTCCCATGCCTATAATTTGCCTAGGCCATCAGCCTTCCCCGGCAAACCAACATGCTTTTTAAGAAGTTGGAATAATAGAAGACGCATCGCTCTTAGGTTTATTGAGATGCTTGGTGGGAAAGACCCTAAGACTCTCACTAATAGGGAGAGGGACTCCCTAAATTGGGCTCGGGAATTAGCTGCACAGGCTACTCCAAAGTCTGCACGTCCAGATTCGGAAACTGCAGCCAAAAGGCTGTGTTCACCTGGAGGGCATCCCATGCCTAAAATAACTAGAGCGAGATGGGTCCAAGAACCTTTGCTAATGGCGCTAGGGACAGTTGTCGACCAGGGATAATAACAGGGCTGCATACCTAGGAATAATTGGAGTGGAATAGTCAATGAACTGTCATCAGTATACTCTGATGTCTTTGCGGAATTTCCTAGGTCTCCTTCAGTTTGTGAAGATGCAGGCTGATATCGAGGCCGATACAGACTAATTGCCTTCGGGGATCAACGCTTAATTGAAACGTATCGTTGTGCCTTAAAAAAATATTGGTGAAATCTGGGCAGGTGCAGCACGATATTTAGTCAAGAAGGAAGATATTCTTTCTCGACCAATGGCGTATGCTTGGAAACCAAACCTCAGATCTTGAATCGATACTTGGAAGACTAAGGGAATGTAATCCCTATCTTTCAACCACCGACTGGAAGATTGGATGAGGCTGATGGTGACCGGAGACATGCAGTATTCGTACTCATCTGTCTCACGGATTCAACAAGTTAAAACTGAAGGTCCATAGAAGCTGTGGGGTTGGGGAATCAGCAGACGACTCAGCAATTATTGCTGAAAACTTGCTTGAGGAACTATCGATCACATCGCTTAGGTCTGGCGGATTGCAGGAGACTGAAAATCCCCCACAATCGAGGCAGGAGGGGATGACATCGAAATGGGAGCCGACAAGCCCTGTGTTAATGGATCATTCGGTTGAACTGGGCTCAAGGTGTGCGCCAGCATCGATATTTCGAGAGCAGCAGCTAGTGAAGCATCTAAGGCGGAATCGTCCACACCGCAAGTGTCCAGTGCCCTTAGGAATAATGGTTCCACACCATTGTAAGGGCGCTTCAACGGCACTAAAAGTCCTCCTAAAGGCAGGGGAATTCCGGAATTTAAACAATTCAAGTGTACGGGGAATGAGAGACACAGAACCTGTATTCTTGCAAAGAGTAGTTTAAATGTTTTTCTTCTTCCGTCACTAAGCACTGAAGATTTAGTAGTACCCAGTCTTGAAATAAACAAGTCTAATTACTGGCTGGCTTCCCTTTATACATCACCTGATATGGGGAAGTTCGGATGTCAACGAAAGCGGTGAGCTACTTATCGAATATATTATAAGTTGTAATCTGGCGATTTGTAAAAAAGGGGATAAACCGACCTTTATTACCAGGAACAGGCAGGAGGTAATAGATATTACCTTTGCATCGGATGAGCACAGCCTTTGTGTTGGATGACCACAGCTTCTCTGATCATCGTTATATTAGTTTCAGCCTTAGAGAAAATACTGCAGTAGGGGTCCCTCGGCTAAATAAAAGAAAGGTGTCTGAGCCGAAAATCCTTTGGGCAATAGGAAGTTTCGACTCCTTTAAGCCACCAGGCCCTGATGATTTATCACCGTTTGAATCACAAGCTGAGTCTGATAGACTGGTTCCCTGGCTTAGGGAGATATACTATGCTTGTATCAGCATATCATATATACCTGTGGGAGTGAGGGATACGAAAGTCATTTTCATTCCGAAAGCAGGAAAATCCTACCACACGAAGGCAAAAGATTTTCGTCCTAGTTGTCTGTCATCCTTTATGCTAAAGACTCTTGAGAGGTTGATAGAAATAAAGGGTAATTTTTTTGAGGTTAGGATTTTCATGCATTAGTATTTGACAGATCACGTGGGATTTCAGACATGGTGTCAAAGAGAAAGATGCTCAGTATGCTTTAACATTTCATCATGAATAGACTTACTAACGAGCAACGGTTGCAAATCATTGAATTTTATTACCAAAATCAGTGTTCGGTTCGAAATGTGTTCATTCACCGTTCAGCGATGAGGCTCATTTCTGGTTGAATGGCTACGTAAATAAGCAAAATTGCCGCATTTGGAGTGAAGAGCAACCAGAAGCCGTTCAAGAACTGCCCATGCATCCCGAAAAATGCACTGTTTGGTGTGGTTTGTACGCTGGTGGAATCATTGGACCGTATTTTTTCAAAGATGCTGTTGGACGCAACGTTACGGTGAATGAACACATTTCGAACCGAACACTGATTTTGGTAATAAAATTCAATGATTTGCAAGCGTTGCTCGTTAGTAAGTCTATTCATGATGAAATGTCAAAGCATACTGAGCATCTTTCTCTTTGACACCATGTCTGAAATCCCACGTGATCTGTCAAATACTAATGCATGAAAATCCTAACCTCAAAAAAATCACCCTTTATATCTTATGGTAAAGATCCCTGGAGATCGCCTGTCGCTGCAGCAACATGCATATAGAAAGACAAATCCACTGAAACAGCCTTTGACAACCTTATCGGTTACATAGAGGGATCCCTCGCTGTCAAGGAATATACAATGGTAGCATATCTTGACGTTGAAGGTGCTTTCAACATACTTACTAAAAGATGCTTACGGCAGGCTTGTGATCTGTGGATCTAAAAAGATGGGTCAGCAGAGGAACACCTCAAGGAGCTGTATTGTCTCCTCTACTTTGGAATATAGCGGATAACAATATATTATTGTCTCTGGAAGAAAAAGGTGTAAATGTGGGCGCGTATTCAGATGACATGGCAATTGCGGTGAGGGGAAAGTTTCCCAGCACTCTAAGAGATATACTTCAGGAAGCCCTACGTGCAACAGCGAAGTGGGCTACCGAAAGTGGTCTAGCTATAAATCCATTCAAGATAGAAGTAGTTCTTTTCAGCAGGAGATACAGTGCCTACGGTGGAACCTCCTTGGGAGAAGAGAATGTTCCATTTACAGAAAGCGTACAATACCTGGGTGTTTTGCTGGACAGGAAATTGAACTTCAAATCCAACATTTTGGAAAGGGCAAGAAAGGCAACTCTTGCCCTATACACCCAGAGCCATTGGCAAAAGTTGGGGGTTTAGACCTCGTGTCATACATTGGGTATATGTAATGCTATATGGTGTTTTGGTCTGGTGGACGGCGCACCAAAAGTCCACCTACTGTTCAATACTTAATCGGATCCAATGGATGGCTTGTTTGTGCATCACATCCGCACTGAGAACGACGCCATCTGATGCACTGAATTTAATGCAACCTCTTATGCCTCTGGACATTGTGGCTAGACAAACTGCAGCGACCATTGCCGTAAGGTTAAGGGATCTTTCTCATTGGTCATGTGGCGGCTACGAACAGTGTGTTATCCTTGATACAATGTCCGATGTTCCAGGCAGTGCATATTACACCCTACCTGAGCTGCTTTTGATTAAAAGTACTGTGCCATCATTCCTGATAGAACCGATTGGAACTACCATATCCCTGGTAACAGAAAGTACATAAACGAATGATAGATGGTCACAAAAAGGGGGCTGTAAGCATTCCAAAACTATGTGGCCTTATCTAGACTTGAAGAGGTCTACCGCATTGCTGTCATTGGCTAGAACAGACGTCTCTGTCATTGGGTCTGTCATGACAGGTCACTGTCTAATCGGAAAACATGCTGACAGACTAAAGTTTGCCTGCAACGACTTTTGCAAAAGCTGTGAAGACATCGAAAAGAGAAGAGGCTATAGATCACCTTCTGTGTGTGTGTCCCGCACTAGCAGTGTGAAGGATTTTCACTTAAGTTAATTAGCGGATGTGAACATTCTCAAGTAGTTGGGCTTTTTAAAGCGATCTGGATGGTCCAACGGTAGGAACTTGAAGGCAATGGACGAAAACGTCTAAGTGAGTCTGATGGCAGAATGCCACTTAAACCTAACATTACCTAACCAAATGATTGCATGGTAGCTCTATATGCCGCATTATTGGCTTCAGTAGCACACTCTTGGTCGTACTATAGGTTTCTTGGGAGAGGCTTCCGGTACCCAAGTACTCCATTTTCCATGGAGTGGGCAAAGGTTTGCCACTGCGCCGTTATATCATCGGTACAATTATTACTTTCATCAAGCAATTGGGTCAGTCGTGTGGAGTATACCGTTGCCATCTTTTGTGTTTGTAGCTTTTCAATGTCCAGCTGCCGTGCAGTGTCAGGTCGTACTTTCTGTTCAAACGGGTGCGAACTTTCGATCGTACTTCTATCTAACACACTGGATGAATGCCTTCCATCTATCATAACGTGATCAACTTGGTTTCTTGTGTTATGACCGGGTGACAACCATGTGGCTTTGTGAATCCTTCGATGTTTAAAGCTGGTGCTGCTAACTACCACGTTTTTGCCGCGGCGAAATCAATTAGCCTGAATCCATTATGGGAAGTTTCTTCGTGTAGGCTAAATTTTCCAACTGTTGGACCAAAGATATTTTCTTTCCATATCTTCGCATTAAAATCTCCCAGAACGATTTTAATATCATGGGCGGGGTAGCGGTCATATTCTCTCTCTAGGCGCTCATAGAAAATGTCCTTGGTCTGCTCGTCCTTGTGTTCCGTTGGAGCATGGGCACAAATGTGGTACAGTTCGTCACCATTTGCTGTTTTTAGGACGCCATTCCCGGTCCATCGTACTTCCTATAAGGCGGTAATATCTGCCTTGTACTTCTCCAATACGTCTGCCAGCGCGTATACAACACCTTCTCTATAAAGAGTCTGGACATTCCAGGTGCATATCCGCAAATCATGGTCCGTATTTATACCCTCCATAGGGTGCTACACTAATTTGGTCATTCTGATTGTAACACCTCGAAATATGCGTCTAAGACCCCATAAAGTATATATATTCTTAATCGTCAAATCGGTTCATAACCTGGTATAGCTGCCATATAAATCGATCTTGGATTTTGACTTCTTGAGCCGCTGGAGGGCGCAATTCTCATCCGATTTGATTGAAATTTCGCATGAGTTGTTGCTAAGTATGCCGCAAATCTGCACATAACCTAATATAGCTGCCATATAAACCAATCTGGGATCTTGACTTCTTGAACCTCTAGAGGGCGCAATTCTCATCTGATTTAGCTGAAATTTTTTACAACGGCTTCCATACTGTCGTATTTGTTGTGTGTTGTTGTTTGCCTTTTGTTTGTGTGTTATGACAAAGAAGAGTCCGTCGGATTTCGCAATAATTTAATAGGCATTTTTACTGTGAATGAAGTTAGTACTAGGCTTCAGTCGTTGAAGCGGCAACGAAAGCCAGTTTAGCGACAAATTTGGGCGTAACGTTTGGCGATCTATTTTCGACGATAGTCTAGCCGAACAATTTTCGTGGAGAGGCACAACTTCAAAAAAGTGCATACGTGGATCCCTGATTACAGCCGCCATACGTAGTAGGTTAGGTTGAAAAGAGGGTGTAGATAGTAATCCGCCCCGTGCCACTATGGACATACACCTAAGCCAGTAGTCGGCTTGTTGTGCGCTCTAAAAGCTATAAAGTAACCTCTAAAAACAAATTTTCAGTTACGAATTCCGTGCTACTTACAAAATCCTTAATTGTTTTCAATGCCACTCCCCTAAGTTGGTTCATGTCTGATATTGTGTCTCCATCTAAGTACCGGTATCTGTTGGACGCGAAAGCCGGGCAATAACAAAGGAAATGCTCCAACGTCTCATCATCTTCCCCGCATGCCCTACACATGCTATCACTTGCCGCACCGATTTTACGTGAGTTCGTAGTCCTATGCGTCCCGTTATAATACCAATAGCTATACTGACCTCCTCCTTGCTTCCTTTCAGTAATAGTCTCGTCTTCTCACGATCTGGATCTCCATTTTCGCCGTCGTTTCGCTGTTCCACAATGTTGCGTGCACATTCGTCGCCCACTTCCTTAACTCGGACTGCGTCGACCCGAAAGGCTTCGGGATAACCAAGTTTATTGACGGAAGTCCTCTGGCCTTCACCGCCAAATCGTCTGACCTTTCATTTCCCCTTACTCCGTTATGGACCGGCACCCAAAGCATACGGATTTTGCCATCCTCAGAGAAGGCGTTAATCTCCTTCTTACACTGCAAGACTGTTCGTGACCTTATCGTCCTGGTTGTTATTGCCCTTATGGCAATTTTACTGTCGGTAAAGATGTTTCCACTCGACGTCCTCGCGTTAGCACCGCAGCACTTCACGCATTCCGTGATCGCCCGGATCTTCGCCTGCAAGACCGTATTATGGTCAAGCAGTCTAAAACAGATCTCAGTCCCTGGGTTCATAATGTATACCCCCAGGCCCACTCTGTCCTCTAGCTTTAATCCATCCATGTAACATGATCTTCCAGATGGCAATACTAGGGTTCCGTCAATCCAAGACGCCAATCTGATGGCAGCAGTGCCTCGCACACGACTTCAAGGTTCATCTTAGGTATCCGATCGGAAACCTCTTCCCTTCCTTCCAGGTTTCCTATCGTAGCCTCGATTATAGCGCGATGGTATGAGCTGCTCCCATCCTCAATCCATTCTCCCACCGCCTTAAGTCTCATAGCCGTAGTGGCTGCCTCACACTTAATCTGTATGTCAATGGGTCGGATATCTAGAATAGTCTCCAGTGCCCTAGTGGGCATGGTCCTCATCGCTCCGTCTATGCCAAGACCACATGTTCTCTGAACCTGTTGTATGGTCCTTATGTTGCATTTTTTTCCATAGTAGTCCACCAAACAACTGAGGCGTAAGTAAGTATTGGTCTAATCACGTTCCTGTAGAGCCAGTGGACTATCCTAGGATTCAGGCCCTACATATATTTGGATTCTACATGTAGTTGTCAGATATTGAAATCGTCTTTTTGAGGAAACGTGGTGCGTTAAATTCGCCCACCTTCGTCTTCCTCGTGAACAGGCAGATTTCAGTCTTCTCTGGGTTAACATTGAGACCTCTGGGTCTAGCCCAGTCATATGACATATGCAAGACCCTTTCGGCCCTTCTGCATAGCTCGTTCGGATCCTTACCTCTTAGAAGTATTAAAAAATCGTCTGCGTAGCAGACGGGTTTAAATCCCTCCTCAGTCAGCATCCGTAATAGGTCATTTATGGTGATCACCCATAGGAGTGGCGATAAAATGCCCCCCTGTGCCACTTTCTCCCTTATATTTATGTCATTAGACACACAATTTATCCACCTGTTCCTTAGCAGTGTGTCGCTCCGCACATTGTTAAAAGCCCCCTCGATGTCAATGCATACCGCCAGTGTGTACGTTTTGGCATCGAAGGATTCATCTATTTTTTGCACAACCTCGTGCAGGGCAGTCTCCACCGACCTTCTCTTGACATAGGCATGCTGTTTGTATTTGAGCAGTTCGCTGGATGTCCTATTCTTTATCATGGTGTCCACAATACGTTCCATGGTTTTGAGTAGAAAGGACGGAAGGCTTATGGGTCTGTAGGCCTTTGGTGTCGCATAACTTGCCTTGCCGGGCTTAGGTATAAACACCACCCTTGCCTCCCGCCAGGCTTTCGGAGTATATGAAAGTCGTAGGCATGCTGTAAAAATGTTGGCCAGACGAGGCGCCAGATAGTCTGCCTCTTTCTGTAGTAACGCCGGAAATAGCCATACATAGTAAGTATTATTTTAAATAACGAAATGCTGTATATAATTTACATTATTATTATTTCCCTTAGGTTCGTTCAAGAAAACGTTTTCTCTGAGAGATAAAGACTTTGATCGGATCTCAGAAAAATGTTTCCAATATACCCACGAAAGCTACACTCTACCAAATTTGTTATTCAAAACATGAAAATTGTTTGATAAAACAGCAGTTTTTGTCGGCTAAAAATGGGAAAGCAGACATTACTGCTGTTTCAGCAAACATAGGGCTGCTGTATTAGCAAACAGTTCTTACTGCTATTTCAACTAACAAAATCTGCTGCAGGTAAAGACTTTGATCGGATCTCAGAAAAACGTTTTCACTGCTATTTCAACTAACAAAATCTGCTGCAGATAAAGACTTTGATCGGATCTCAGAAAAACGTTTCCAATATACCCACGAAAGCTACACTCTACCATATTTGTTATTCAAAACATTAAAATTGTTTGATAAAACAGCAGTTTTTAAGGCATTTTTTTGAATTTATTTTTAGAAATTTTGTTGGAGGAGATGATTTTAATTAGTGAAATATTACTGTAAAGAAGCTTCCTGATTTATTCATTGGTATATATTTTGAAATGTGCTTGAGCTAGCTCGAATTTTTCGTTATTGCTCTACTAATGTGTATATGACTGGCATGGACTTTTGTATCTAAATTTAAAGAAAAAAGGTTATGGAAAGTATACATTCAGTGGTGATTATAAACATCCACTGAGACACACATTTTCGTGTGTGTTACATTTTTTCTTCTAACATCCCATTCATTATTAAGCAGTAGTGATTTCCAGCAAACAACAGACTTTTCAGCAGTAAGCCTGCTACTCTACATTGCAGTACTACTGCTGTAATAGCATAACTACTGTTACAATAGCAGCAAAATTAATTACTAATATTCAGCAGACAGTGTTTGCTATTTTCAACAAACATTTTATTGTTTGATTGGTAAAATTAAGTCAATATTATTTTCTGTATATATATTAAAAAAGTACTTGCATACCTTGGGTTTATTCTGCAATTATCCACTTGATCTGTTGATAGATTGGATGACCTTTTCTAAACCTGAACTGTTCTTTGTTCCTAATATCTTTTTCCCTGACAAACCCGGATATTCTGGCGGAGATTATTTTTTCAAAAATTTTGACGATTATACTTAGCATATTTATGGGTCTGTAACTCGATGGTTAATGAAAATTCTTTCCAGGTTTCAAAATAGGTATAACTTTAGCATTTTATATTTACTTGGAAAGTATCCGTTCGACAAACACCAATTGAAAATCATAACTAAGAAAGTTATAAATGTATTTGAAATTTGCTTTGTATAAATGTTGTAGTGGTGGCCAATATTAAAATTTTCACTAGATTCCATACTAAATTCACACGTACGCTTATGCTCTTGTTTCAGTCGTTGTTCAGATAGCTTCAAATGAACATGCGCTTGGGTGTACGCATCGTTTAACTGTTTTCGTTATAAAAACAATGTTTTTTTTCTAATTAAGCGCTAGATAAGAATGGAAAAATATATAATATTATGTTTTCTTTATAAAAATATTAATCTTTTTGTCGGATAAATCAATTTTCATCTGAAGAGAGAAATATAAAATTTGGAGAGTAACTTGCGCGTACACTGTTTTAATGCCATCGGTACCGGGTGATTAATTGTTCCCAAGATTTTTGACATGAAACCTTACTTCTTCTAAGGTGGTCAGCTCAGCTGTGCTGCTAGGAATTTCATGGGAATTCAATAAAGTGATACATTGAGAGAAAGTTTATCCTCCACGAGATAACGTCCAGTAATGGGTTGAGGCTGATAGATTTCGCCGCGGCAAAAAACATGGTAGTTGGTAGCACCAGATTTCAACATCCAAATATTCACAAAGCCACATGGCTGTCACCCAACCCGACAGGGGCAAACTATTGCCCACTCCATGGAAAATGCCGCGAAATCCGTACTTGGGTACCGGAAGCCTCCACAAAGAAACCCATGGTACGACCAAGAGTGTCGAGATGCTACTGAAGCCAAGAATGCGGCATATAGAGCAACCCTGCAATCAGTAGCAACGCACCAGATCAAGGAGAGGTATCGGGAGAAAAGGAGAGAGAGAGAGAGGTACCGCAGGAAATGGAAAGACGTGAGTGTGAGCGAATTGCGATGCACAGGAGTCGGAATGAAATTCGGAAATTCTACCAAAGAATTAAACACCAAACCGATGGCTTTGGTGCAGGCACATCCTCCTGCAGAGACAAAAAATGAAATCTGGTAACTGACACAGATAACATGCTGAGGATATGGAAAGAACATTTTACCCAACTGCTAGTGTCCGATGTTGGTGGCGAAGAAGATACCGCAGAACCAATCCCTGATGATGGTATAGAATGTTTACCTCCTAGTCAGAATGAGGTCGAAGAAGCAGTGACCTGACTAAAGAACAACAAGGCAGCAGGAGCCGACGTGTTACCCGCTGAACTATTTAAGACTGGAGGCGACACGCTGATAAGGCGTATGCATCAGCTCATCTGCGCAATCTGGCTAGAAGAACGCATACCCGATGATTGGAACCTCAGCATACTATGTCCCGTACACAAGAAAGGAGACAAGACGGAATGTGCCAACTACAGAGAAATAAGTCTTCTCCCAATCGCATACAAGATATTCTCGAGCGTGCTGTGTAAAAGATTGAAACCTAAAGTCAATGAGATATTTGGGCCCTATCAATGCGGCTTCGGACCTGGTAAATTCACCCTGGACCAGATATTCACACTGCGCCAAATCCTGGAAAAGACCCAAGAAGGACAAATCAACACCTACCATCTCTTTGTTGACTACAATGCCGCTTTCGATACTCCTTTACGTTCAAAGGTATTTCAAGCCATGTCTGAGTTTGGTATCTCTGCAAGATGACACTTGCTGATACGAGTTCCTCAGTAAGAATAGGAAAAAATCTCTCCGAACCATTTAATACCAAACGAGGTTTCAGACAAGGAGACAGTCTATCGTGTAATCTCATTAATATCCTGCTGGAGAAGATTATACGAGATGCATATGTGAATAGATATGGCACACTAATCACAAGAGAACACATGCTACTCGCCTATGCCGACGACATCGATATCATAGGTCGGTCACCGGAAGTAGTAACTGCAGCCTTTGAGAGAATCGAAAGAGAGTCAGTGAAAATGGGTCTTGCAGTAAATGGAGATAAGACGAAATGGGTGGTTTCAACTCCCAAAAAGCATTGCACAACCGAGCAGATAAAGAAAATGGAGAAAGTTGGGAATCACACTCGGCACCGCCGTAACCGAAACGAATGACACCAATTTTGAGATTAAGCGAAGAATAATACTGGCAAACAGATGCTACTTTGGACTAAGTAAGCAGTTTAGAAACAAGGCCACCTCTCGATAGACGAAGATTACACTATTCAAGACACTGATACTACCCTTGACACTGATACTACCTACAATCCCATGGCAGCCGGTTGTATGTACCGGATTGACCCGATGAATTCCTTCATCGGCAAGGGCTGCCGCCTCAGTGTACCACACACTGCTTTTACAACAACAACTACCTTTGCTGTTATATGGTTCTGAAGCATGGGTACTTGTGATAGCAGATGAGGCAGTGCTTGGAGTATTTGAAAGAAAGATTCTTCGTAAAATAGATGAACCAGTTTGGGTTAATGGAGAATATAGGCGACGTATGAACCACGAGCTGTATGACGACGATAGCATAGTTACACGCATCAAAATATAACGGCTGAGTTGGCTAGGTCATGTTGTCAGAATGGATTAAGAAGCTCCAGCAAAGAAGTCTTTGGAAGGCAAACACGGTGGTAAACGCAAACCGGGAAGACCAAAAGACCGATCGAAAGATCAAGTTGTGGGAGACACCTCGAAACTTGGTGTCAGAGATTTTAGAAAGAGCGCAGAAGATCGAGGCGCTTGGAACGCTATTCTACGTTCGGCTAGTGGAACAAATATTTTGTCATAGCCAATTAAAGTAAGTAAGATACATTGAACGACACATTGATCAGCTGGAGATCACGCGTTCTGTGTTGTGCAGTGAGAATGTTGGAAAGAATCAGGATACTCTCAGCGTCGTGAGTATCCACACCATCAACAGACAAGCACTTAACAGCTTTTATTGCTTTTGTTACACGCCAAACGTTTTTGCTGCCATTTGGGAGTTTTTCGAGAGAGATTTTCCTATTTGATTTAACATCTTTTTGTATGTGAAAATCAATTAATTTAGTGAGTAATTGGATAGTGAATTTATAAGTTGATCTTTCTTTGGAAGAGCATCTTTGAAGCTTACGTATAAATCCTTCTCCGCGCTATTAGGTAGAAACTCAACTTGGACAATTCTCTTTCCGAAGAATGTCTCTGACGTACTGGAATTGATTCTTCAGCAGCTTGCAGCGTCCGAAGTAGGGATCCCTCGACTTTTTGATCATTTTTAATGACAACTAAAATTTTTTTTTGGCTTCTATCAACAAAATCCAAGCATCGATTCAAATCTTGGCTGATGTGGCAGAAATTGTTTGCGTTAAATACACGTATGTCCTTCGACTAAGTTCATATGTGGAAATTTGTAGCAGAATCCATGCTGGTGGGTTCTCAAGATTCGGCCCGTCCGAACTTTAACTTTTTTCGTTTTACTGATGTGCTTTGTGCTATTGTGGGTCTTTGTATTCTTGGGTATAGCGACTAGGCTAGTAATCAAGGTTGCTAGTCTTGTGCCCTCCTGAAAATTTGTTCTACTAATTGGTGTCGTCCAGCGGCTCGTCATTCAGACTCGGAGCCCCTGGAAGCCACAATTTTTGTTGGCTTAAATTTTTTTGGCTTAAATTTTGCTCATAGTGTTCTGTTACGACTTTCAACAACTGTACGTTCCAAATCAGTCTATAACCTGATATAGCTACCATATAAACCGATCTCCCGATTTGACTTCTTAAGTCCTTACAAGCCACAATTTTTGCCCGATTTGGCTGAAATTTTGTATGTGTTACGGCTTTCGACAACTGTGCCAAGTATGATCCAAGTTAGTTTATAACCTGATATAGCTCCTATATAAACCTGTCTCTTGATTATTCTTGTTCTATTCCTAGAAGCTTTAATTTTTTATGGTTTGACAGAAGTTTGATAAGTAGAATAAAATTATGCCCTTCAGCTAAATTTCGTTTGTAATTGTTTTCTTCTTTTTATTAAATTGCGTTAAGTTTGGTTGTCTACATTATATTTTTCTGATATAAAACTAAAATATATTTTTTACTACGATTTTTTATCAGTTATAGTTTTTAGCAGAATCCATAGTGGTGGGTTCCCAGGATTCGGAACACTTTTACTTGTTTATTCTCAGACTAGCATACACCTGGTCCGCTTCGTTACCTACCACGTTGGTATTCGAGATGACATTACAGTGGACTGCAAATTTTTTAAGTTTACAAATTTCAAAAGCCATGATTTGCAAGTTAAATAGTGTACTTAAATTTTGCGTGCCTATAAGTACAGAGAACGAATTTCAAAGAAATTTTCCAGTTGCCCCACATATTCTGTAAAGGTTAAGCTGTATCCCAAATTTCAGAGCTCTACCTCAATCCGTAAAGAAAGTACCATTTGGTACGTCTTAGTATCTATATGATGAACGAATTAAAAAACAACCTTCAAGTCGCCGATAAATAATGCCAAATTTGAGAGCTATAGTTCAATCCGTAGAGAAAGTACCAAATAGTAGTGTAGTCGACAATAAACTATTTCGAATTATTAGGTACTTTTTGGTACCAAAATTGACAATTTTTGAAAGAATTCTTTAGTCACCTAACATATGTTTCCTAGTTGTACATACACGCTAAATTGCACAGCTCTAGCTCAATTTGAAAAGGAAGTACGAAATAGTACCAAATGCGTAACTAAACGTACGTTTTACTCCTGTTTCCCACACTAGTTTTGTTATTTTTTCTACATACTCCCTTTATTTCGCAAGAACATTCATTTAAGTTAAATTTCTAGCTCTATCCATTGGCTTTGGGCAAATTTCACCCATTTCTTACCTTTTTGTTACTTAAATGTAGAAATGTCCAAAAACTAATTAAGACTCGCAACTCAGGTTGTCATAGTGTTCTTATGTAACAAAATTCATAGCTCTAGCTCAATTAATAAAGAAACCAAACGTACTGTTTCTCCAACTTTCGGTACGATTTGCGAAATTTTTTTTTGAGACTCTATTTAATTTGAGTCCAGTTACATGATTCTAGCCCTTCCTATTCACGCTGGGCAAACATTTACCATTTCGTACTTTTCAGTACCTAAACGTACGAATATTACTAAATCCCGCCTTGTACCGTGCCTATGACCCAAGTCCAACAATCGTGGAAAATTACATGATTAAATTAGTTGTTTAGACTGGACGATGATCAGTCAATCAGTCAGTCGCTCGTCCGCTTAGTCCGAGAACATCGGACTAAGCGGTGTTTATCTTCTCTTAATGTTGGCGACATTTGCGAGGTACAATGCCATGCATGGCCGACCATGTCTATATGGGACTCAAATGGGTTATTTAATCCATTAAGACAATATAGGACTCAAATAAAGGTATTTGAGAGAAGAAAACGAATTTGATATCCAATTTTGGAGCCAAGTGTTTTGGGGTACGCCCTTAAGCACCACCAAACTGAACTTCATTTCCGTTGGGAATAAAGAACGAATTTGATATCCATATTTGAGTCGAAATGTCTGAGGTGCCATTCCTCCTCTAATAAGAACATTACCCTAAGGAAGAACATTACCACCAGGAACCGAGAAGGGGCAAATTCTCACACATCAATGAGTGCTTTCCGATTCAAGTTTAAACTCAATGATAAAGAACCTTGTTTTATAGCCGAGTCCGAACGGCGTCCCGCAGTGCGACACCTCTTTGGGGAACGGGTCCGGTTCGGCTAGTTTACAAATAAAATCATGAACGACTTTCCTTAACAAAAAAGTTTTGTTCAAATCTTTATTTATTTTTTAAGTTAATACTAACGAAAATTCTGGGGTGTGTTACAGATTTTCTGGGAGGAGCTAAAAAAATGTTGAGGCATTTGCTATATATTAATAAAAACAATTCGCCATTTTTAGGCTTTAATTTTTTGTTTAGACCCTAAATACAATTTTAGTTAGCAGTTGACTTTCTGCTGTTACTTCAAGCATTTTTGGTGTTTTTACTAACAAATTTCTCTGAGTACAACAATCGTCCAGAAGATTTGTATATCAATCGCCCGAGTTAGCTTTTCGCGAATGCTTTTATTTTCACGTCTGGTGCGTTTATATCTTGTATTGAATTATGTTATTCGATGTTTTGTTTCGAGTGGACCACTTCCACAGCACCAAATAAAATTCTCACATGGTTTATATGACGATTGGTACTGAGTATACGAATGCAAACATTATTTAAGGCTTATTAGGTTAAGGTTATTTAAGGTTTTTCTTAGTAGATACGTTTTTGATGAACAAATATTGATATGCATTTGTAGATCTTCCAAGCGAAATACGCGCAACCCTTTTAGAATAATACTCGTAATCAATAAATATTCCAAAACACTCATTTGTTACTCGTCCAGGCGAGAAATTCGCAACTGTTATCTGTTGATCTATGCGGTAAAAAAAAATCTCCTAGACATTTTGCATGTATTTCTCTAGCAGATTATTTGGCATTTGGGATACAAAACCGACAAGCGTTGAGAAGCGCGGCAAAATACGAAGTTAGAATTAAAATAATACTTCCACAAAAAAATAGGTTTGTTAGTCACAATGTACGTCTTTTTTGCGTGCAGTTAATATTTGACTGAGCATAAGCTGAAAGAAAAAGTGTAATATTTACCTTGGCCCTAGATGTTTCCAAATCCTTAGGTAGCAAGTGCCATGGCAAATGTGATCGAGCAAATCGTGGTCTCTTCATATTTTGTACTGTATCAACAGTATTACCCAAAGCGTCTCTACAAGAAGATTAATTATTAATTTTAATGATGCTACAAATACAACAAATTACAAAAATTAGTACAGTTTATGTGCCAATTATATTCATGAAGCAAATCGGCTAAAAAAGTGATATCGGGATTTGGTTTATATGGGAGCTATACCTAATAATGGCGTGAAGGTTGAATAGCATATGCGTACTTCATGTTCCAAATTTAAGCCAATCAAGCAAAAATTAATATTCAATAGTCCATAGAAGACAGAAAAAATATAGACCTATATTTGACCGATTAAATGTTGTATTGACTTATAAAAAACTTTTCAAACTATGTGTTTTTTGCGTTAATAATTTTTGATACAGAAATTTGATTTTCTTATGTACGAATTAAATTGTTATTCAATAGCATAAATTGTGCATTGAATAAGATTACATTGTGTTCCTTCTCACTCATATCCATTGCGAAAAGAAGTGAGAATGAGTCAAACATATACGCCTCTTCTATGTGGCGTGGTAGACAAAAAGATATCAAGAAAATAGAAAGTAAAGTTTTTTATCTCTTCATAAAATATAATTTTTATACCCTCCACCATAGGATGGGGGTGTACCAACTTCGTCATTCTGTCTGTAAGTCCTTGAAATCTTCGTCTAAGACCCCATAAAGTATATATATTCTTTATCGACATGACATTTTAAGTCGATCTAGCCATGTCCGTCCGTCTATCTGTCGAAAGCACGTAAAATTTTGAAGGAGTAAAGCTATCCGCTTGACTGATAGACTGGTTCCCTGGCTTAGGGAGACATACTCTGCTAATATCAGAATGTCATATATACCTGTGCGATGGAGGGAAACGAATGTCATCTTCATTCCGAAAGCAGGAAAACCCTACCACACGAAGGCTAAAGATTTTCGTTCTACGACGACACCATCTGATGCACTGAATTGAATGCACATCTTATGCCTCTGGACATTGTCGCTTCCCAAATTACAGCGATTACTGTCGTGAGGATGAGGGTGCTTGCTCATTGTTCATGTGACGGCTACGGGCACTGTATTAAAAAAATTACTGTACCTCTATTCCTGATAGAACCGATTGGAACTATCATATCCCTGGTAACAGAAGTTACATAGATTTCTATACGGATGGTTCCAAAGTAGACGACCAGGTGGGCTTTGTGATGTACTCTAAAGATCTAGAACTGGTCATATCGAAAAGGTGATCCGACCACTGCAGTTTAGACTTGAAGAGGTCTACTGCTTTGCTGTTATTGGCCAGAAAAGACGTCTCAGTCATTGTGTCCTTCATGACAGGTCACTGTCTAATCGGAAACATTCTGATGATACCCGTGCGTTAATGGAGAATACAGGCGTCATATGAACCACAAGCTGTATGACGTCGATAGCATAGTTACACGTATCAAAATACAAGGGATGCGTTGGCGAGGTCATGTTGTCAGAATAGATAATGTAGCTCCAGCAAAGAAGTCGGGACGACCAAAAGCCCCATGGATTATAAAATGAGCGCAGAAGATCGAGACGCTTGGAACTCAACTCTACGTTCAGCTATTGGAACAACTGTTCTGTTATGGCCAATTGAAGTAAAGTAAGTAACGTATGTTTGAGGAACATTTTCATAGATACAAGAATGATTAAAATTCAATCATTTGGATTTTTCTTTAAGTCGTACTATCTTTAAGAGTAATCTTTTAGAAAATATATAAGTACTAACACTTATAGATCTGTAAAGGCTCAGTCCATTTGATTTAGTAAATAAATAAATAATTTCAAAAAGTTTTGAAGTCAAAAATAGTGAAAACGAGCTAAGTGCATTTGGGCCGAGTCTTGTACGCTATCTACCATTGATCGCTCTTGTCGTGTTTTTTATAGGCAGAAACTTAATATGCATATATTCTAGATTGTCGTTAAATGCATAGATAATTTAACTATGTCTGTGTGTCCGTGTGAAGTAATCACGATATAACCTTCAAAAATTGATATATTAGGGTGAAGTTTGACACAAATTCGTGTATTTTCTATACGCAGGTTAAGTTTTTGAAATAGCAAAATCGGATCATGTTTAGATACAGCTGTCATATAGACCGGCGTACCGATTTAAGGGTGCGTTTATCAATCGATTTTGTTGAAATTTAGAACTGTGACATCCTGTCGACATCCGCAACGAGTTTGGTCCAGAACGAACTATATTAAGATAAAGCTGCTGTATAGACCGATCTGCTATTTAAGGGTCTTAAACCCATAAAACCCCCATTTGTTACCAGATTTTGATTAAATTTGAAACTGAACATAATCCAGATCGTTTGGATAAAGCTGCCATATAGACCTATCTACGATTTAGGGTCCTAAGCCCATAAAAACGTATTTTCCTATTTCGCTGAAATTAAGAGAAATTTTGAGTTGAGCTAAACTTCCGTTTGTCTGTACCAAATTTGCTCCAGATCGGACCATAATTTGATATAAATTAAAACATGGAGTTGCACTAGGCCACCCGATATCCATATCACACCATATTTAGATATAGCTGCCTATGGGGTGCTGCATCGAGCTGCAGTTTGGGGATCTTAAGCCATAAAATCCTCATTTATAACATGATTTCCTTGAAGTTTTAAACTGTGACTTATATACACTTCTCGATACCTGAACCGAATATAATCCAAATCAGCCCATACTTGATCCAAAGTTTGGCACGGCTGTCAGTAATGCGTTTTTACTTGTTTTTTTTTTTTAAATTTGGTTAGGGTTACAAAATTTTAACCTCTAGAGGCTCAAGAAATCAATTCAAGAGATCGGGGCTTTTTAAGGATATAGTACGATAAAGACGGCGATCAAGAATACATATAGGTTTTAGTTAAATTTTCATTAATTTTTTTACTTTAATTGGCTATGACAGAATATTGGTTCCATTAGCCGAAAGTAGAATAGCGTTCCAAGCGCTTCGATCTTCTGCGCTCATTCTAAAATCTCTGACACCAAGTTTCGATGTGTCTCCCACAATTTGATTTTTCCATCGAGCTTTTGGTCTTCCCGGTTTGCGTATACCATCGTGACTTCTTTGCTGGAGCCTTTTCATCCATTCTGACAACATGACCTCGCCAACGCAGCCGTTGTATTTTGATACGTGTAACTATGCTATCGTCGTCATACAGCTCGTGGTTCATACGTCGCCTATATTCTCCATTAACGCAAACTGGTCCATATATTTTACGAAGAATCTTTCTCTCAAATACTCCAAGCACTGCCTCATCTGCTTTCACATGTACCCATGCTTCAGAACCATATAACAGGACGGGTAGTATCAATGTCTTGTATAGTGTAATCTTCGTCTGCCGAGAGGTGGCCTTGTTTCTAAACTGCTTACTTAGTCCAAAGTAGCATCTGTTTGCCAGCATTATTCTTCGCTTTATCTCAAAACTAGTGTCATTCGTTTCAGTTACGGCGGTGCCGAGGCAGATAAAGTTACCGACTGTCTCAAAGTTGTGCTTCCCAACCTTCTCCATTTTCTTTATCTGCTCGGTTGTGCAATGCTTTTTGCGAGTAGAAACCATCCATTTCGTCTTATCTTCATTTACTGCCAGACCCATTTTCACTGACTCTCTTTCGATTCTTTCAAAGGCTGCAGTTACTACTTCCGGTGACCGACCTATGATATCGATGTCGTCCGCATAAGCGAGGAGTAAGGGAGAATTAAAGAACTGACGATTTGGCAGTGGGGAGAGGACTGCCGTCAATAAACTTGGTTAATTCGAAGCCGAGTCAAGGCCGTGGGCGACGAAGGCGCACTTAATACTAGGGAACATCATAATGGTCGATAGGACGACGAAAATCCTATGCGGAGATCCGGTTCATGAGAAGATGAGGCTATTACTGAAAGGAAGTAAGAGAAGTTAGAATAGCTTTCGGTATTATGGAAAATAGGTGCGGCAAGTGATACCATGTGTAGGGCACGTGTGTAAGATGATGAGACGTTGGAACAAACAGGCACCGGCACTTAGGTGGGGTTGTAATACCAGGCACGAACCGACTTAGGGGCGTGAAATTGAGATAAATTAAGGATTTTGCTATTAACAAAAAATTCCTGCTTTAGATTTTTTCGAGATCACTTTTTAGTATTTGCAGCTATTAGGCTTAAGTTTATGTCCATAATGGCATGGGCGGCTTAATATCCGCGCCATCTTTTCCACCTGACCTAACCTAAGGGCAATGCGACCAGAAATGCAAAAAATCTGGAATAACATTTTTTAATAAATATATATTGAAGTTAGTGGTGTCACACTGCGACCTGTCGCTCGGACTCGCCTAAAAAAAGCTTAAACTTAATTCGGACAACACTCGTCGAAAAGGGATAAGTTTGCCCCTGTTCCTTAATGGAATGTTCATGGGCAAATTTGCATTTGCATAGTGAACAACAGAATTACAAATTAAAGAATTGATTTCTTTTATGAACAACATTGGGACTTTGTTTACAATAATATTGCACTATAAATCTTTATAGTGCAAAATATTTGGCAAGCGATCTTAAGCACTTCTTGTTCCATCCAGTCTGGAGCCGTTTAGTAAGAGATTTTTTGTTGTTGTATTGTAATTACGGACATTTTTTCACCTGAAGTAAAACTTGAAAAATGTTCAATTTCCAAGTTAACGTCCCCACACGATTGCAAAACTTCCAATACTTGTTAGATTTTCTGATCTTTATCCATGGGGGAAAAAGAGCATTTTTAGCTATATCCTCTACCAAATGACTGAAATCATTAAAATAAAATGCCGAAAGGTTCACAAGATATAAATAAAATAAAAGAAACATCTTTTTCGAGTAACAATCGTATTTTGCTGTAAACAAATCATTTTGGCTTAAAAGAATTTTTGCTATAAAGAGCCTTTCTTTACGGCAGACGAAGTTCATAAAAGTTTTTCTATAACCGAAGTGACTTTAACTTCACATTTTACACATTTACTATCAAAATAGTGGTTCCCCAATAAAACCAATTTCTTTGTAGAAATATGTTGTTTGTCTTTGATAATATATCATTGTATTACGTTGAGTTTTAAGATAATAGTCATCGCAAGCACTTTTATCTTGTGGTTAAAATACGTAACGCCTTTGCGGAAAAAAGAGCAAACAATTTTTTTTAGTGCGAACTATTTTCACTTTTGACTGGCGAATCTCGGGGAATCGGGAGGTGTTATAAGGTCTCTAATTATCGTATATCTCTTTGAATAACTTTACACTTACTATAACAAAAGCTTGTTTTCAGTATGTAACATCCGTTAAATCTAGCCATATATGAACATGGAGTGATGAGAAAATAAATTGCAGAAAATTCATGACACCAATATGTTAAAATATATTTATTTTAAAATATAAAAAAATAAAAGCAAAAAAGTAAAAAAAAAGATCTAAAATGACTCAAGAAAGTCTATCAATAGGTAGGTCAACATAACTCCTACATCTAACCATGATCCCATCCATATTCGCCAAGGAAGAATGAATGTTTAACGCAATTCAATCCTACAATTTTAGAGAAAAAGGATAAAAATATGCCTTTAATGAGTTCAGGATCTATACTCGGAAGATGCAACTAAATGGCAGCTACGTCCAAATATGGTAGGGTCTAGACAATTTTGTGTAAACGGGTTTCACAAATCATTTTAATGAGTCTCGGCGAAGTTGGATGAAAAATAGGCGTTTTATAAGCTCTAGGATGGTATATGTATATGAAGATCAGTCTCTGTAGAGCAAAATCAAAATATAATCCGTTAATATATAGAATAGAATAGAATGAGTTTTTAGTTGAAAAAAAAAATTATTTAGGAAAAAAATGTAAATCAAAAAATTTCTAAAATGCTAAAAATGAAGCATAGATTTTTTGAAGTGTTAAGAAATTGGGGATGGAATAATGTGCATCAGATGAAAGAAAATTATGTAAAGTTTTTTGTCAAAAATTATTGTATTATTGAGTTTTCACATAAGCAATTTTCTGGAAATCTCAAGGTAGGAATTTAGATCGTTCACTGTGGAAATTTGTCAAAAAAGCATTTATTGCAATAGAAAGACATATAGGCGACCTTCCTATCATAGGTTTTTCCACCAACATTATTTTGGCAAATTGTGTTGTTTGCGTAGTTTTATCATAAAAAGTAAAAGTGGAGGAGCTATATTTGCTAACAATTGTTATTTATATAAAAGACAATGAACGAAAATCCCTTTTATGCTGGCCCAAGTTAAAAAAGGTTTCGTCGTCGCTTTTAGTGAATGTCTAAATTCCACTCAGTGAAGAACTTAGTTCCGCAAATGAAAAAGTTTCCACAGATTTGTTCGCTATTTTTTATATGGAGTTTTACAGTGAAAACTGAATTTAATATACATCTTAAGATTGGCGAAAGACCTGCAAAATTCGCTAATTGTAACGGTAAAGCCCGTTACGCTAGTTCAATGTTGGCAATACCTATAACATGGATTGATGTTTCAATAAAAGAAAAAACATTGCACAAAGATCTTATTAAGTGTATTATTTAAATACATATTTTTCCGAAGATACATTCGTATATTTCAGTAGAAATGGAAATTTGTGGCAAATTTATCTACAATCAAACTAACGATTCCTAACTTTGTAAATTGATATTTCTTTAATTTGGAAAAAAATCGGCTCAGATTAAGATATAGCTCCTGTATATATCATTTATCAGATATGTACTATTACGGCCACAAAATCCATAATTTTGCGCCAACCTTTTTAAAATTTGGCATAAAATATTCTCAAAGATATGTATTCAAAATTTCATCCAAATCGAATTAGATTTAGATATAGCTTCCTTATATATGTTTTATATAATATGTTTTTTTTTTTTGCCGCAGTAGCCACAATTTTGGTCCAATCACTACAAAATATGGTACGAGAAGTTCTTTTTGATGTCTCATAACGTGTGCAAAATTTTATCAAAATCGGTTTAGATTTAGATATAGCTCCCATATATATCTTTCCTCCAATATTTTGGCCATTAAAAAACATTAAGTAATTTAAAAAAATCCGCTCAAAGTACAAAGTAACGCCAGTTATCATAATATGATCTTTCTCAGATCCATATTAATAGATTTTTGAGTTGTTTATAGGCCCACAGATTCTTTCCGTGTCTATTTCACCCTAAATTTAAGTGCAAACGTTTTACTCTGATGCCTACCAAGGATCATTTGTTGGAATCCTACTTCGTCCACAACAGTCTACCAATACGTTTTTTTTTTGTTCAATTTCGATATCATTTCCATACTTTTATAAACTTTCTACTAGACCATTCCTAATGGACCAATTAGGCTTTTTTACAGACGTCCTCTTATCACTCGGCTTAAATTTGGATAATAAAGGGTGATTTTTTTGAGGTTAGGATTTTCATGCATTAGTATTTGACAGATCACGTGGGATTTTAGACATGGTGTCAAAGAGAAAGATGCTCAGTATGCTTTGACATTTCATCATGAATAGACTTACTAACGAGCAAGGCTTGCAAATCATTGAATTTTATTACCAAAATCAGTGTTCGGTTCGAAATGTGTTAAAATTTTGACAAATTTTGTTCAGCGATGAGGCTCATTTCTGGTTGAATGGCTACGTAAATAAGCAAAATTGCCGCATTTGGAGTGAAGAGCAACCAGAAGCCGTTCAAGAACTGCCCATGCATCCCGAAAAATGCACTGTTTGGTGTGGTTTGTACGCTGGTGGAATCATTGGACCGTATTTTTTCAAAGATGCTGTTGGACGCAACGTTACGGTGAATGAACACATTTCGAACCGAACACTGATTTTGGTAATAAAATTCAATGATTTGCAAGCGTTGCTCGTTAGTAAGTCTATTCATGATGAAATGTCAAAGCATACTGAGCATCTTTCTCTTTGACACCATGTCTGAAATCCCACGTGATCTGTCAAATACTAATACATGAAAATCCTAACCTCAAAAAAATCACCCTTTAGATTTGTGCTCTATTTTCTGGAGGGGAAGACTGTCCTACAAACTCTGTGTCACCCAACTAGTCACTCGACTCACGGCCAAGCATCTGTGTTTCCATTATGAAACCATCTGATCTTGACATACAAATAAAGGAAAATCGCTCATTTACAGTGACACAAAGTTAGTGCAACAGGCAGTTAGTGCCAAATAAAATATAAAGTTTGGCATTTAAGGGCCAAACGCTTATATCAAATTCGTATTCTGTTCTTGAATGCCTTTGATGTGATAACTATTTTGCATACCATATTCGTATTCCAGTCTCACATACCTTTTATTTGACACCCATATTGCCCCAATAGGTAAACATGTCCTGGTGTCACTTGAGGCCATTATTCAAATCAGATTCTTACTCTACTACTCTTAAATACCTTTCATTTGACACCTATAACCATTAAACAGTTTATACCAAGATCCTGGGTTTTGGTACATTGTCGTAAGATGGAGGGATTTTTAAGGGCATACAATTTTTATCTCCTTTATGTAATATGGCACAATGAAATAAAAAAAAAATATACTTACGAAACCCACTCATGATGATCCACACTAAAAAGGGCAGATAACTCCACAACAGGTGAACGAATCTGTTGCATTTTTTTTGCGCCTTCAAAGTCCAAATGATTGCCCAACAACCATATCATTTCTTGCGCCCAAGTGGAGCCCGTTCTTGGGTATGATACCACCCAAACGTCATCGGGATAAGTTTTTAAATTTCTAATAGACTCTCCTATTTCCATATATTTTCGTGGCACAATTACGTTACCCGGCAGCACTTCAATAAAACAGTTTTTGTCAATATAGAATGAGTCTATTCTTTCAGCGATGTCTCTATTCAGCTCCTTATATGTTAATTCCATGTTTACACTGTATGGCTATTTGATTAAGTTTTCGACCACTTACGCTTACGACCACTGAGAAACTGACGACAATCGATGGAATGTTTTTCCAAATGGAAGCGAATATCAACATTCATATAATAACCAGACAGTGAAAGTAAAAGTTTTCCTGTTGTTGATGCATTTCCTGTTATTCGCTAACACATTACAAAACTGGTACAACATCGCATCAGGAGAAAGCGGTATGGACTGATAAGGAGTCCGGCCGAATACTTTTAATACGCTTCGGCTTAAAATTCCGCCTGAGTTTTGGATATAAAAAAGGACTAAGCATATATTTTCATTTATTTATAGGATATACCCAGAGAAATAAGTTGTGATATCAGCACATACAGTCTGCAGATTTTAAATAGATTTTGGTAACTTTTGTAGGAAATGATTTAAAATTTTGGAATTTCTAAACCGCAGTCCTATATTGGCACACATTTTTGCACATGTGTTGTTATTTGAAATCATAAGGATTCTGAAGCGTAATATACCCTTAAAATTAAAAGACTAGGTATAAAATAAATCGATGACTCCCAGATATGTGTTAGTGGAAACGGGACAAATGCGTAATATAACAACAGAAAACCTGTTAAGAAGGGGAAACGGTAGGTATGTGCAGTGGTGGAATACCGTTTTTTCGTATAAATTTTCAATTTTTCTTTTCTTCGATATTTAAATACTGAAGTAATTTAGATTAAAAAAAAAAACGTTTTGTGTTCCACTAAACAACAAAAACAAAAGGTAAAATCCTATATTACTATCAGTAATATAAAAATTTTAATACGTTTGGTGCTGCCTGACAAAAAAATTTAATTTTTTATATTTTTATGCTCTATCAAAACTTTTTTGAACTTTTACCTATAAATTCGGCAGACATATGCCTATTTCGAACTGTTTCAACAATTTCGGGACTTGGTGGCTTCGTTAACCGTAACCTTCTTTGTTTAGAAACAGAAATCAGACTTTACAAAATGCTTCTTTTGAAAAATCCGAATTCGCCAACCAAGAGAGTCTGTCCAAACACTTGATTTGAAATATTTTTTTTTTTTTTTAATTGTGGCTCAAAATCATAGTTGGGATTCGGCGACTATTTATGTGTATACAAATTTTGTCTGAGATTGTTGTCAACCGTTTTGTCAATGTACTGGCCGATGTTATAAATATTGTGTAAATCTATGGGACAATTAGCCGAATTGTGGGTTTCATTAGAAACGCCCGGTTCTATTGGTGAAGAAATAGGGGTTAAAAATGTCTCTGTGGTAGAACTGGTTGCGTTTTGGTTAGGCAACTGGTCCACATTCTGAAAATACATTGTTACAAAAATCATATTTTCATTATAAAAATTAAGTTCAAGTTTAAATGTAAATTTTAAGAAATCAATATAATCAACCATTAATGGTTTTAAAAGGATCACGGAATTATTTCCCAATGGAATTTTTTATTGTGATCGAGGCTGCCAGCGTGCCGTGAGTCTAACTTATTTGATTGCCAGAATAATAAAAATGATTTTGATGGGCACTAATAAGTTAAATGATCAGGTTGATTTTTAAAAACCGGGGTAGGGTTTTTTTATATTTAGTTTTAGAGAAAATTTCGGTAAATTTTTAACTTTGAAGAGAATTTCATTAATCATTAAAATGTTTGCTTGAAAATTTGTCTTTAGACAAATTTGTGAACAGATAAAGATATATTCACAAACTTATATATGGTTATAGTTTAAGTGTTATTCAAACAGGGCCCAAGAAAGCCTGGGGCCCATTGGTGGGCCTGCAAATGGGCCACTTCGGCTCTACAAAATTTTGTTCAGGCTAGCAAAAGCTCATACAAAGATTTTCTTTATTAATTTCTTGATTTGAAATATTTTTTTTTTTTTTTAATTGTGGCTCAAAATCATAGTTGGGATTCGGCGACTATGTATGTGTATACAAATTTTGTCTGAGATTGTTGTCAACCGTTTTGTCAATGTACTGGCCGATGTTATAAATATTGTGTAAATCTATGGGACAATTAGCCGAATTGTGGGTTTCATTAGAAACGCCCGGTTCTATTGGTGAAGAAATAGGGGTTAAAAATGTCTCTGTGGTAGAACTGGTTGCGTTTTGGTTAGGCAACTGGTCCACATTCTGAAAATACATTGTTACAAAAATCATATTTTCATTATAAAAATTAAGTTCAAGTTTAAATGTAAATTTTAAGAAATCAATATAATCAACCATTAATGGTTTTAAAAGGATCACGGAATTATTTCCCAATGGAATTTTTTATTGTGATCGAGGCTGCCAGCGTGCCGTGAGTCTAACTTATTTGATTGCCAGAATAATAAAAATGATTTTGATGGGCACTAATAAGTTAAATGATCAGGTTGATTTTTAAAAACCGGGGTAGGGTTTTTTTATATTTAGTTTTAGAGAAAATTTCGGTAAATTTTTAACTTTGAAGAGAATTTCATTAATCATTAAAATGTTTGCTTGAAAATTTGTCTTTAGACAAATTTGTGAACAGATAAAGATATATTCACAAACTTATATATGGTTATAGTTTAAGTGTTATTCAAACAGGGCCCAAGAAAGCCTGGGGCCCATTGGTGGGCCTGCAAATGGGCCACTTCGGCTCTACAAAATTTTGTTCAGGCTAGCAAAAGCTCATACAAAGATTTTCTTTATTAATTTTTGCAGAGGCTGGTCACTTATTTTGTTGCTTGAGAAGGCATTTCTGAATCTTTTTTTTTCATTTTTGACCGATTGGAAAAACTGTTAAAATTTACGATATTTTTGCGGTGATATATGGCAAATTTTAATTCTTCAGTCAAAAGGTATGCAAATCAAAAACTCTAATAAAAAGTTAGTTTTCGTCAAAAAAGTTAATTTCATTGTTTCGTCTCTATAATAAAAATTTGAACTCACACTTTCAATTTGGATTATTGTACCAATTTGGCAAATTATATGCATTGTATTACAATTTTTAAAAATTGTGTTGACTCTAGTAGTAGCAATAAGGAGTACAATATTGGCAATTTCTCATAAAAAAAACTCTAAAAACCCCTCGAGTTCGTAAAACGCAAAGATGAAACCCCCACTTTTATACATAATTTTGTATCTAAACACGTGCAAAAAATTGTTTGCGTCATCCAAGGATTGAGGCCCCTACGGCCATTTTACTACAAAATGCCAATGCCATCAACAAATGTGGGCAAAATTTGCACTAATTTTTTTGATGAGATATTACTTTTATTATATGGAAATCTCGTTTTGATTTTTTTAAGACGATATGCAAAGTTTCATGACCCCGAAGATCCTAAGCTCTATTTGTTGGCGTAGTCCAACAAAAAAATAAATTTTGGAAACCTAATCACTAGGTTTGGGTTAGGTTAGGTTGAAAAGAGAGTGCATATATTAATCCGCCCCATGCCACTATGGACATACACCTAAGCCAGTAGTCGGCTTGTTGTGCGCTCTAAAAACTATAAAGTAACCTCTAAAAACAAATTTTAAGTTACGAATTCCATGCTATTTACAAAATCCTTAAATGTTTTTAATGCCACTCCCCTAAGTTGGTTCATGTCTGATATTGTGTCTCCACCTAAGTACCGGTATCTGTTGGACGCGAAAGCCGGGCAATGACAAAGGAAATGCTCCAACGTCTCATCATCTTCCCCACATGCCCTGCACTTGATTTCACTTGCCGCATCGATTATTCATAAGTGAGCTCGTAGTCATATGTGTCCCGTTAAGATACCAATAGTTATACTGACCTCCTTCTTGCTTCCTTTCAGTAATAGTCTCCTCTTCTCACGATCTGGATCTCCATTTTCGCAGTCGTTTCGCTGTTCCACAATGTTGCATGCGCATTTGTCGCCCACTCCCTTAACTCGGACTGCGTCGACCCGAAAGGCTTCGGATTAACTAATTGACGGCAGTCCTCTGGCCTTCACCGCCAAATCGTCTGATCTTTCATTTCCCCTTACTCCGTTATGAACCGGCACCCAAAAGATGCGGATTTTCCTATCCTCAGAGAAGGCGTTAATCTCCTTCTTACACTGCAAGACTTTTCGTGACCTTACCGTCCTGGTCCTGGGTGATCTTCCAGATGGCAATACTAGGGTTCCGTCAATCCAAGACGTCAATCCGATGGCAGCAGTGCGTCGCACTCGACTTCAAGGTTCATCTCAGGTATCCGATCGGAAACCTCTTCTCTTCCTTCCAGGTTTCCTATCGTCGCCTCGATTATAGCGCGATGGTATGAGCTGCTCCTCAATCCATTCTCACATCGTCTTAAGTCGCATAGTTATAGTCATAGTATGTCAATAGGTTGGATATCTATTGTAGAATAGTCTCCAGTGCCCTAGTGGGCGTGGTCCTCATCGCTCCGCCTATACTAAGACCACATGTTCTCTGAACCTGTTGTATGGTCCTTATGTTGCACTTTTTCTCCATAGTAGTCCACCAAACTACTGAGGCGTAAGTAAGTATTGGTCTAATCACGCTCCTGTAGAGCCAGTGGATTATCCTAGGATTCTGGCCCCATTTCGAGCCTACGGCCCGTCTACGTAGTGCCCAGGCATGCTGTTTGTATTTGAGCAGTTCGCTGGATGTCCTACTCTTTATCATGGTGTCCACAATACGTTCCATGGTTTTGAGTAGAAATGACGGAAGGCTTATGGGTCTGTAGGCCCTTGGTGTCGCATAACTTGCCTTGCCGGGCTTGGGTATAAACACCACCCTTGCCTCCTGCCAGGCTTTCGCAGTATATGAAAGTCCTATGAACGTTGTGAAAATTTTGGCCAGACGAGGCGCCAGATAGTCTGCCCCTTTCTGTAGTAACGCCGGAAATATCCCATCAGGTCCGGGTGACTTAAATAGTTTGAAGCTGCTCAAGGATTCCTTCACCATAAATTCCGTTATTATAAACCTTCGATCAACGTCATTAATCCAAGATACCGGTGTCTCCGCGATTCCCGTCGTATCCTGTGGAAAATGGGTTTTCATCAAAAGCCTCAACATGTCCTCCGTTGTCTCTGCTCTCACACCCATATCGTCTACTAAAGTTTCCGATTGGACATGGGTTTTTGAGAGAAACTTTTTTATCTCGGCGGCATCACTAACGCTATGAACCTGTTCGCAGAAAAGCTTCCAGGTGTCACGTTTTTCTGTTCTGGTAATCTTATTGTATTCCTTGAGCCATGTTTAATACACATCTCAATAAACATCCGCTTTTTTTACGACGTGCTCTGTTAAAAAGTCTGCGGACCTCTTTCCCAATATTGCAAATCTCCCCGGTCATCCAGGGTTTTTCTTGAGCTGATTTCCTTTCCCGAAGAGGACAACTATCTTCGAAGGATCCCACCAGTGTAGTCGTAATCCTGTTGACATTCTCGTCAATCTATTCTATGCTTGGACAATCTAAATTATCTTGCCCAAGTCTTCTTCTGAGTAGCCTTCCGAATTTTGTCCAGTTGGTCATCAACTTATTCCGGAAGCTTATCGGATTTTGCGCTGGCTGTGCTATTCTAAATCTAATGTATCGATGGTCAGAGAAAGAGTGTTCCATGGAGACCCTCCAATCCTGAGCATCATCGATCAGATTTTCGGAACATATCGTCACATCTAATACCTTCTCCCTATTAGGTCGTTGGAATTCAAGAACTCTGCCAGGGCTTGGCCCTGCTTATTTGTGTTGGTACTACCCTACGAAATGTGGTGAGAGTTTGCATGGCACCCTATTAGTACCTCGTTTCCTGTCTGTTTTGCTTTCCTCATCAGCCGTTGCAGCTCCGACGTGGGTGGCGGTGTCGGAGAATCGAAAGGCAGTTAAAGTGATGTCAGGTATGCTCCGCCGTCTCCCTGTCTCACCACTATTGCATCCGACCTTGACAACTCTGGGGAAAATTTCTAAATTTCAAATAACGCAGGTCCTCGGCCGAGTACCAGTGACAGCATAGAATAATTTGTAGTTGATATGGTTTAGTCAAGAGACTTTGTTCCGTGTCGTCCATGGCTCCTGAATTAAATCAATACGAACTTGCGTGTGTAGCAGTCTCGCTCCGGTGGAGGTTTATCTGGATTACCTCAATCATTGGTCCTCCAGTAAATGGGCATCTTGGGAGTAGGTGATGATCTCATCGTCTGCTCCCTGTTCTTTAGACTGCATTGACTTTCCTGTCCCTGCACTGCCAGATGTCATCATTTTAGGTTCATTGCCTAGTCTAGTCTTCCGACTTTTTATAAAGTCGGTAACGGTTCCCTGTTCGTTGGGTTGCATTGAGTCTTCTGTAGCTGCGCTGCCTAATGTTTCAATATTAGGATCTTTACCTATCCCAGTATTCCGAATCTTGAAGTCGAGGATGGGTCCGTCGTCGGGTTTCTATTTGTTAGGCTGTGTTGGCTGCGAGAGACCGCCACTGCACTGCCTGCCTGCCTGTCTCGTTGTAGGCCCCCTGTTTGTTGGGCGGTGTTGAGTCACCTGCCACTGCAGGGCCTGGTGTCGCAGAATGAAAATTTCTGCCTATCCTAGTCTTCCCAATCTTGAAAATCACTAATCACTATCTATTCGATTTTTTGTAACTGAAAAAATAAAAAGATTTTTTTAAAGGCCAATTCGAAATTTTCGTATCTTTCCTATGGTATTTAGAAAATCTGAAAATCGGCCAGATTTTATTTTTGTGTTTTTTAAGGACACTTTAATCTGCCAAATTCAAAAAAAATAACAAAGATATCTCCATTCGTTTTTTTTTATTTGTGCAATCTGTATCAGAAAATTCCAGTTTTTCCTGTATTTGTTGTTTTTAAAACGACTCATTGCAAAACCAAAAAAAAGTCACGTTCAAAAAGTGATGAAATCACACAACCAAAAAAGGAAATAATTAAAAACAAATTCAATAAAATGATATTTTTCCTAAGAATAGGGGTGTTATTGGTTAAAATTGGAATATATAGTTGTAGTCGATATATTTGTAAAGCATATTTTAAAATATGTGATATAAATATGCACTTACCTTCCCTTGACATATGCAGGCATGCTGTTTGTATTTGAGCAGTTCGCTGGATTTTCTACACTTTATAATGGTGTCCACAATATGTGCCTTGTCGGGCTTGGGTAAGCACGGTACCAAACCTAACCTTCGATTAACCTCATTATTCCAAGATTCCGGTGTCTCCGTGATTTCCGTCGTATCTAATGGAAGTGGATTTCATCAAAACACTCAACATGTCCTCCGTTATCTCAGCTCTCATTCCCATGTCGTCTACTAAAGTTTCAGTTTGAACATGGGATTTTGAGGGAAACTTTTTTATCTTGGCGGCGTCATTAACGCTATCGAGCTGTTCGCAGAAAAACTTCCAGGAGGCACGTTTCCTGTTTTGCTTTCCTCACTAGCCGATACAGTTTCGACGTGGGTGGCGGTGTTGGAGAGTCGAAAGGCAGATAAAGTGATCCCCGTCTCCCAGCCTCACCACTGTTGCATCTGACGTTGACAACTCTGGGAAAAATATAAATTTAAAATTTTTATGACAAATAATACTGGTTCTCGGCAGAATACCAGTGTTAGCAATTTACCAATTATTCTGGTAGTTGATTTGGTTCAGTCCAGAGACTCTGTTCCGGGTCATCCATGGCTCCTGAATTAAGGCAATATGTAGCAGTCTCGCTACGTTGGAGGTTTACTCGGATTACCTCAATCATTGGTCCTCCAGTAGATGGGCATCTAGGGAGTAGGTGATGTTCTCATCGTCTACTCCCTGCTCTTTAGACAGGATAGACTTTCCTGTCACTGCAGTGCCTGATGTCATCGTATTAGGTTCTTTGCCTACCCTTGTCTTCCGAATCTTTATATAGTCGGTAATGGTTCCATCATCGGGTCCCTGTTCGTTAGGCTGTATTGAGTTTCCATTCCCTGTACTGCCTGATGTTTCAATACTAGGATCTTTGGCTATCTCAGTCTTCCAAATCTTAAGTTAATGGGCTTATTGGGAGTAGGTGATGGTACCATCGTCGGCTCCCTGTTCGTTAGGCTGCATTAAGATTCCTGCCGCTGCGCTGCCTAGTCTTCCGAATCTTGAAGTCGGTGATGGGTCCTTCGTCGGGTCCCTGTTTGTTAGGCTGTATTGTGTCTTTCGCCTCTGTACTGCCTGATATTTTTGTATTAGGATCTTTGCTTATAATAGTATTTTCCATATTGAGAGAGGCGGTGATTCTCTCGTCGTCAGCCTCCTGTTCGTTGGCCGGTATTGCGTTACCAGCCACTGGACAGCCTGATATCTCAATAAGAGGATTTCAGCCTATCCTAGTCTTCCCAATTTTGAAAAAGATAGCCTTGCTCCCGTAGTGCGCCTTGTCTTTAACCTTAACCAAACTCGTCACGGAGACTTGATCAATGCCAACCACAAGGGGAGTTCCTTCCTCCTTCTCCTCCCTGTGGAAGACCTCCCACTTCTCTGCGACCAAACCTTGGTTTTGCTTGTCAAAGAATCCCAACATACGTTCCGTCGCAAATTAACTGCCCCGTCCCTTTTTTATTTATTCAAGTCTATAGATAATAAATACCCTTAGAGACTAATGACAATATATTACAAATGTAGTAACCTTAGAATTTAAAATGTATAATAAAATGTTATTAATTTGAAAAAGACCAAAATTTTACAAATTGCTAATGCATTCATAAATCCAGTTAACTTGAGGAAGATTAAAATCACCAAGAGCGATCAATGTGTCTCTTGGTCGAGATGACTGAAATGCTGATGGGATTGCAGATAGATGTTGTTTTAAATAAATATCCTCACATGAGGAGGGTGGGACGTAAGAACATGAAATAAATATTAAAACATTTTTCAAAAATATCTTTACGACCTCGATCACGCCTATATATTTGATATTTGGAATGTTATATTTCAGAATCGTATAACTTATTCTGAAGCCAATTTTCAGTAAAAGCGATAATATGATAATCGAAATTAAAGCTATCTGAGTAAAGAAAGAAAATGAAAAATTCGGTTTTTTGGAATAATTCCAGAGTTAGAATTAGTTGGGAGGTAAACAATATAAAAATAAACAATAGCGGGCCAAAAATTAGGTTTTATAACGACTTCAAAAGTCTTCTGGAACAATAATTCGGAAAGAAGCTTTGCTACGCCTTTCATGGTACTTTGTAAACACTCAATTGGACATCAATGTCAATCTTTGATTTAAGATAAAATAGCATGTCATCGGTGGAAGTTTCAGCAGCGAATTTGGCTTCAAAAATCGCTTTCTTATTCGGGGCAACTTGTAGTTTAGTGGAGTCGTACCTGGTGGCTTGTGGAGTGTAAAATGTTGTTGTGCCAGACGAGGCACAGGCACTAGGAGCACTTGATGAAGCAGATGTGTGTCAGCTGATGGAGTCAATGGGCCAGAAGTCGGCAGAGTATTAAGTCTCGTGTAATCGATGACTAAAATGGTTGATGGTTGCTTATTCATTGGAATTTCAATGTTAGGCTGAACTGCGTTCACATTAGGATTCAATGGTTTTTTTCTTTTACGCATTTAATCCATGGGTGATTGCAGAAAATTCCCCAGGCATGATGCATTTTCAAAAATTTTGTATCTTACACATTTTTCCATTGAGGCAATGCGTTCATTATTAATTGTTTCGAATTCACTGCGAGTATTCTTAAGAAATGCATAAAACTCATCATCGAATACTTTACACTTTGGACAACACCAACGAAGTCCTTTCTCTTCTTTTATGTTATCGGCAGTCCTTACAGAAAGTCCGACGCACTTTGCGTTATAAGTCGTATAACATAGCCAGCAAGATACCATGATACGAATGGTTTATCCATCTCTTCTTGATTAATTAGTCTGACGGCTAGTTGTACGCTTGAAGCATTACTCTCGGCAAAATGTGCCAAGGCACTCACACCTATAGGAGGGGAGAACAAGACGCTACGATCTAACGCCACCACCGCAGCTGTTGGGTCTTTGGAGTTCATTTCTAGCCTATTCCAAAAGACTTAAAAATTCTTCGTAATAGGCAATACCTATTCCGAGATACGGATATTTTTTTCTTTGAGGAGCTTTGTCTAAAGCAAAATGAGCCCGAATACATGCAATGCGCAACGTGCACTCACTGAAATCTGAATCAATCTTTTTGAATTCACTCATCTCGTTGTCTTCGTCTTTTTTTATCTGTTTAGCCTAGTCCTTTATTGTCTCATACAAAAAAATTTACTGAAAGTCGTTTGCGTACTTTATTTGCCAGCGGAAGAGAGCGGGAGAGTTCGTGAGAGCAAGTAAATTTTGAGAATTTGGCAATTGAGAGCTTGCAAGTTTCTGCTTGAGGTATTTTTCCCAACAGCAATTTGCAGCATGGAACAGATTTTTTTGAAAACCAGCTGTTTGATTCAAGCAAATATCAAACGAGAATAAGGACTTCTTACTCTTCTGCAATTTTTTACTGGGAAAGTACGAGAACAGACCTAATATTATATTTTTAAATAAAGAGTTAAGTTCTTGAATCACTCTATGGTTGTTATTGTGCCCTGCAAGCAGAAAATGGTCTTGCGCTGGCCTTCGTTTGTGTGTTAAATACAAATATTTTTATGTAATAAAATTGCAACGCTGTTTAAATGCACTTTCGAATACATTGAAGTTATAAAACATGTTAAAAGCAAATAACATTTTTAACACCAGTCTAGATGTTTCTCTTTCATCCATTAACTTTTACTCCTAACTTCGCATCCCTTATTTGGTTTCGCCGCTAGCGTTTTAGAGCTGCAAATTATTGATAATTGCAAATTCCATATTTGTAATAATAAAAATTGAAAGTTTCGAAACTACCGTTAATTTCCCATCACCCAATCGAATGTATATTGCGCCCTCTATAGGCGCAATGTATGCCTCCCCGGATGAATTACAAGCTGTGTCCGATAGATTGTCCTATATACCTGTGGGATGGAGGGACAAGAAGGTCGTTTTCATTCCGAAAGCAGGAAAAACCTACCACACGAAGGCGAAAGATTTTCGTCCTATTAGTCTGTTTTCCTTAATGCTCAAGACTATAGAGAGGTTGATGGAAACATATCTTAGGGCAAGGATCGCCTGTCTCAGCAATAACAAGCATATAGTAAGGGCAAGTCTACTGAAACAGCCCTTCACGATCTAATCTGCTACATGGAGGGTTCTCTCGCTGTCAAGGGATGTACAATGGTAGCATTTCTTCACATTAAAGGTACTTTCAATAATGCAAAACCGACGTCAACCTTGAAGTAGCTTGAGTTTTTAGCTCTCAACACTACCGTAAGATAGTTGATTAATAGCTTAATTGTTAAAAGATGCATTACGACAGGCTTGGGATCTATAGGTCTAAAATGATGGGTCAGCAGAGGAACACCTCAAGAAGGTGTACTGTCTCCTCTACTTTGAAATATAGCCATTAACAATATATTATTGTCTCTGGATGTAAAAGGTGTAAAAGTGGTAGCGTATGCTGATGACGTGCGATTAGGGGAAGTTTCCAAGAACTCTTAGAGATATACTTCAGGAAGACTACCGAAAGTGACGTTGGCGTAAATCCGTCTAAGGCGGAAGTTGTTCTCTTCAGCAGGTGATACAAGCTACCCACAGTGGTACTTGTCTTCGGAGACTCTTCATACACCTGCAAGCGAGCCATTGGCAAGAGTTGGGGGATTTAACCGAGTGTAATGCACAGGTATACGAGGGTTGACTTTTATATTTCGGGATTGGAGAAGACAAAAACAAATATTAATTATTATTGTCTCAATCTCACGATAGGTCACATGACGTTGTTGCAATATCAGTTGGCGCAAAGCATCAATGGTTTTTCGAACAACAACTGATTTTGTACGACCTCCACGATATTCGTCTTGGAGTGAACTCTGATCTCGGCTAAATTCACCATACCATCTACAAACACTGACCCTTGATGGAGCTCCATCGTCAAAAATTTTATTAAATTCATCAATGCACTGTTGTTGAGGTAATGGACGTCGAATGTTGTAAAATATAATCGCACGAAAATGTTCACGATTTCATTCCATTTTTTGGGTGAGATGCATTTTTATACCCACCACCGAAGGATGGTCGGAAAGTTTAGCCTCTACGAGATAATGTCCAGTAATGGGTTGAGGCTGATAGATTTCGCCGCGGCAAAAAACATGATAGTTAGTAGCACCAGATTTCAACATAAAAACATTCACACAAAACACGAGAAACCAAATTGATCACGTTGTGATAGATCCAGCGTTTTAGATGTACGATCGATCCGTGGAGCGAATATAGATTCGGATCATTACCTTGTTGCAGCAAAGGTTCGCACCCGTTTGAACATGGCGAGGAAAGTACGATCTGACACTGCACGGAAGCTGGACATTGAAAGCTGCAAACACAACAAATGGCAGGGCATATTCAACTCGACTGACCCAACTGCTTGATGAAAGCACTCCTTGTTCCGATGATATAATGGCGACGGGTTACCCGCTGAACTATTTAAGACCGGAGGCGACACGCTGATAAGGCGTATGCATCAGCTTATCTGCGCAGTCTGGCAAGAAGAACGCATACCCGATGATTGGAACCTCAGCATACTGTGTCCCGTACACAAGAAAGAAGACAAGACGGAATGTGCCAACTACAGAGGAATACAAGGAATCGCATACAAGATACTCTCGAGCGTACTGTGTGAAAGATTAAAACCTAAAGTCAATGACATAATTAGGCCCTATCAATGCGGCTTTAGACCTAGTAAATCCACCCTGGACCAGATATTCACACTGCGCCAAATCTTGGAAAAGACCCATGAAGGACAAATTAACACCTACCATCTCTTTGTTGACTACAAAGCCGCCTTCGATACTCCTTTACGTTCAAAGGTATTTCAAGCCAGGTCTGAGTTTGGTATCCCTGCAAAATTAAGAAGACTGCAGTATGACACTTGCTGATACGCGTTTCTCAGTAAGAATAGGAAAGAATCTCTCCGAACCATTTAATACCAAACGAGGTTTCAGACAAAGAGACAGCCTATCGTGTGATCTTTTTAATATTCTGCTGGAGAAGATTATAAGAGATGCAGATGTGAATAGATATGGCACACTAATCACAAGAGAACACATGCTACTCGCCTATGCCGACGACATCGATATCATAGGTCTGTCACCGGAAGTAGTAACTGCAGCCTTTGAAAGAATCGAAAGAGAGTCAGTGAAAATGGGTCTTGCAGTAAATGGAGATAAGACGAAATGGATGGTTTCAACTCCCAAAAAGCCTTGCACAACCGAGCAGATAAAGAAAATGGAGAAAGTTAGGAACCACAACTTTGAGATCGTCAGTAACTTTATCTACCTCGACACCGAAACGAATGACACCAGTTTTGAGATAAAGCGAAGAATAATACTGGCAAACAGATGCTACTTTGGACTAAGTAAGCAGTTTAGAAACAAGGCCACCTCTCGACAGACGAAGATTACACTTTACAATACACTGATACTACCCGTGCTGTTATATGGTTGTGAAGCATGCACAACCATCTTTTGAAGGCAAACACGGTGGTACACGCAAACCGGGAAGACCAAAAGCCCGATGGAAAGATCAAGTTGTGGGAGACACCTCGAAACTTGGTGTCAGAGATTTTAGAATGAGCGCAGAAGATCGAGGCGCCTGGAACGCTATTCTACGTTCGGCTAGTGGAACAAATATTCTGTCATAGCCAATTAAAGAAAGAAAGACCACTATTCGTGATAGAACCAATTGGAATTACACTATCCCTGGTAATAGAAGTTACTTAGGCTTATATACTGATGGTTCCAAACTAGACGACCAGGTGGACTTTGGGGTGTACTCTGAAGAACTAGGACTGGTCATATCGGAAAGGTTATCTTACCTCTGTAGAATGTATCAAGAGAAGATTGCATTAAAGAAGTGGTGGAATGGCCAAGATGCAATGTCATAACGACAATTCGCATTATTATCTTCTCAGACAACCATTAAATCACTGGAGCTCTTTTTCCTGAATTCAAAAACCTCCTTCAGTTATCGCAGATCTCTCAGCGAGATGGCTGAACAGTTAAAAATTCACCTGTTTGGGTGCCGGTCCTAAGAGATATCCCGGGGAATTGTAAACCAGGTGAACTTTTGAGACTAGGATCTACCTTACACATTCCAGGGAAACTGGAATATGTACTTATGCCTCTGGCGACATGTAAGCTAGGTTTTTAAGATCAGGCTCGAAGGGCAACGAATGATATATGGTCACAAAGGCGTGTTGTGAACATTCCAAAATTATGTGGGCAAATCTAGAATTAAAGAGGTCTACCCTTCGCTGCCGCTGGCTAGAACAGACGACTCAGTTATTGTGTCCGTCATGGCAGTTCAGTGTCTGATCGGTAAACATGCTGACAGACTGAAGGTTGCAAGTAACGACTTCTACAGAAGCTGTGCGAAAGTCGTGGAAGAAGAGAACTATAGAACATCTTCAGTGTGTCTGTCCCGCATAGGCAGTAAGAAATGGTTCCCTTTAGCTTTTGATTTCTTTGACAACTTGTCCGATTTAGCGGATGTGAACATTCGCACTTTTTTGGGCTTTTAAAGCTTCTTCCATATCATGTTCCTGAGGCATCACGATAACGTATATGTGAGTCTGATGGAAGAGTCAGCGTCGGCTCGCTTATTTTTGTTAAATCAATCGATATTCAGGCAAAAAATAAAATATCGACATTTAACAACTCGGACTCTCAAGGCTTGTTGTGTTTATGGCTTGGTGTTTTTTGTCGTTAAACCAGAGTATTCTGTTCAGCTTTTGGAATTTTTACAATCGAATATTATCCGGCTGCAGATCATAGGGTAATCTGTTTCTATTATAAAAAGACAACAAAAATCCTTGTTTTTAAAGTTGGGCAGAAAAATGTGGCTTTTGTTTTGTAATAGCATTTGAGTGGTTTCCTAGAACTCGATTTCGTTTGGCACCACCCAAACTCATTGGTAGGATTTGTCAAAATGGTATATCCTCTTGGTTGAAACTATGCTCTTTAGAGTATTTTCATTTGTAGCGCAGCAAGAAAGAAAACTACTCCACATCATATATTTCTACCAAATGAAGATATCCAACCATTACAACAAAACACAGTTGCCCCACTGCTACTCTAAGTAATCGCCGATTGCCAAAAGAGTAAGTTTTCAATGTAAATATATTTGCAGCCTATACTGTTTGCGGCGTGTCTTCCGTTCATTCACAGGTTTTGCGCTAACTTTATTCGGTCTTGAAATAATTCATACGATTTGGCAGTTTAGGCCGAATAATTGCCGTCAATAAACTTGGTTAACCCGAAGTCTTTGGGGTCGACGCTGTCCTATTTAAGGGCGTGGGCGACGAATGCGCATGTAACACTGTGTAACAGCGAAACGGTCGGTAGGACTGCACAAAACCTATGGGGTGATCCGGATGGTACAGCTTTTGGTATCATAACGTGACACATAGGACTACGAGCCCACTTCTGCAAAATCGGTGCGGCAAGTGAAATAGTGAATAGTGGCATGGGACGGATTAATATCCGCACCCTCTTTTCAACCTAACCCAAACTTACTCAATCTTACATTCATATTTCACTAGGATTAATGGTTTTTGGAATGCTCTCTTTAAGCCATTAGCTTAAAAAAAGGCATTCATTTATTTCACATGTTTTTAGATTATATGTTTTTTATATGGAGTTTGACAGATGTTCACGTAAAAGCCGAATAGAGTACCAACTCTAAGTGTGGTGTGTACGATAGCCAGTGCTGCCACAACATAAAACATTTTCCAACCAAAAGTTTTCAAAAAACCTACGAAATACTCAACTAGTTAATCAAAATTGAAAATTTCTTAAGTAAATAAAACAAAATTTTGATAGTTTCTCTAAAAAGACAAAATTTTGATAAAATTTTCCCTTAAGTCAAAATATGTATTTGATTAAAAGAACAATATGTTCAAAAAATTGTCTCCAAAGACAAACTTGCCATTAGAAACAAAATTCTGATAAAGTTGTATGTTAAGAAACCGATAACTTTATTAGTCTAAACTATAAAAACAAATCGAATTAATCACCCTATGATTTAACATACAATGGAACGCTTACTTTAAGTGACACAGCAAACTGGCTTAAAGGCCATAACAGAATATTCCAATGGAGTTTAAACCTTAATTCAAAATCATACACTCAAGCTTTATTTACCGTTGCTATCCTAAAAGAAGAAGCGTTGTCTTCTGTTATTTAAAATACTTTAACTATTCTAGGAAGATATATACAAATATGCTACTATTAAAAACAAACTGTCGATCACATTGAAAATCTACCAAATCAATCTGGGCTGTTCATCCAACCAATTTATAAAATTTGTAAATTCAACCCACCAAATTTGGTGGAAAAAGCCCAAAACGGGAACACTGACGATAGCAAGAGAATAGTTACTTCACACATAGCTACATTATACAAGACACAGATACTAGTGGTGTAGTTATTTGGTTATTTCGACTTTACTGTATTCGAACCCGAGGCCGTGAGGGCCGCTATACTGTTCATATAAATTCTTAGATTAAAAGGCGGTAAATCCCTTCCCGGTAGTTCATTTGCGGCTATCATAATGGCACAGACCTCTGCCTGAAAGTTCGGCAGCCCCGTAGACATACCGATGTCGAGTGTAGACCCTCAAATCCGTTTCTATTTCTATCTTGGAGCCATCATAGGTCTCATACTACTACTTACCTCTCCCGGGAAAGCGAATCCAGGACATACTATCTCGAATAGGTTGCTGTGTCAGGAAGTCTGAGATCCTACTCAGTCTCCCCACCGCATCGATAGTATCCGGAATGGTACTGTGTCATATTTATCATCGCTTCCCAATCCGCCTTTGCACCTCCTTGTTGCAAATTCCGTTCACCACAGCCCTTACCGGGTTCGTTCCACATTTTTTCCAAATCGAAAATTACCAAAAATTTACTGTGAAATTGGTAAAGATACCAAAATTTTTTTTTTGAAAGCTGTCGTCGCTACTGCTTGCAGGAATTGGCCCATTGACGTTGACATGTGGTTAAATCAGAGCTGAATTTTGTACGGCTTGCCAACACACTATTTTCAGGCCAATCCTAATCTTTCAACACCTTCAAAATGTGCTTGTCTTTGGGAATATTTTAGTTTTATAGATTTTTTGGCGAGTTTTGCGAACCAGCTTCAGTATTTTGATGAATTTTTTTCTTTTGCGTTCATTTAAATTTGTACTAGTTTTATGATTTCAACATTGTTTTCCATAAAATTATTGTTATTGTTTTCCATAAAATAGTACTTAAATAAATTAAAAAAACTAACGAACAATAAATGTAAAATATTTACAAGAAAAATCTTGACCAATTTTTACGACGAGCCATCTACGTTCTCATCCCACGGCGAAACAATTAAAGGTGGTCTCATTTGTTTAACAACCACAAATCATATGGTGCAATCCGCCATCTCGTCATCAAGATGTCATTCCAAAATTGGCACTGTTCCAACACAACCAAAAAACTTGCCCTCGTTGGCGTACGTGTGCCAGTTAAATGAGAGAAAGAGAAACCCAAACAAAGAGAACGTGCAAAAAATGGACTAGTTTGCCGAGAATGTAAACACAGAACTGACATTTTAAAACCGTCAAACTGGCAGGTTGTTTTCACCTGTTCGCGTGAGACCACCTTTATCCAAATATTGCCGTATATGGCTATAATTTGCATCATGTCTTAATAAGTCCTAAAGTTTTCCTAATTTATTGGAGATAAAATAAGAAAAAAGTCAATAATTCAAAAAGTAAATTTTACAATTTTTTAAAAAATATTTCATTGTGTCCATCCCTACCGTCAAAGCTTACAGAACTAATAAATTTCTACTAGAATCAATGTCGCTTGCTATTGACTGATAAACTTCGATCCTAAATCACGCTTCCTATCAATTGCCTTAAATGCTATATTGGGAAATTCCAAGGTAAAACAGATATACAGGGTGGCTGATGAAAGCCGCTACCAAAAAAAAATGTAATAACTTTTTTTCTATTTAATAATAATAATTTAATAATTAATTTAATTAATTAATTAATTAATTTAATTAATAATAATTTAATAATTAATTTAATAATTTAATTTAACATGAATAAAAGAAAAATGTATTCCATACACCGAAAAAAAAATGTAGCAATATTCATCATTGTAGCAATATTCATCAGCCACCCTGTATGTAGTTTCATTTCAAATGATTATTTTAAAATGTAAATCTCGGTGACACGGTCTCTAAAGAAAATGTTATTAACCCATTAAATACGAAAGGGCAGAAAAATACCCAAGAATGGAGCTGTCTTTAAATAATTCCAGCTCGAGCTAGGAAAGAGGTATTCTAATGAAATTGGGATTTGGCGTAAATTGGACGACTAAAACTAGTTAGAAACAATTTGTCCTGTGATATAAGGTCATTTTTTTGGGGGGAAATTGGCTTGTCGAAATTTTTTTCTCAAAATTCTTAGGAGTAAGATTTCTGGAATCCATTTTTCTTGTCTTGTTGCATTAGATGGTTTCTATATTAAAAAAATAAATTTATGACGATAAATCAACAGGCGCTATTTTATCTCAATGTTATTAAATGTACCTTTCTTCGCTAAATGTTATAAGATAATAAAAGCATTGTGTACGTTGTGGCTTAGGAAATAAAAAAAAATATTTTTTTTTCAAAAATGTTTTCAAAATTTTCTTAAAAACAATTTTTGTTAAAAAAATTAAAAAAAATAACTACTTCAATATTAACGCTCTAAATTATGAATTTATGAAATGTTATTCAAATTGGACAAGGGAGTCGAGGGTCAAGCGTAATGGGTTAAAATTTTGTCTTTAAAAATATTTATGAAAATTGTCTATAGAAAAAATGCTATTGAAATTTATCGAAATCTTTTAGAAAAAATAATTTCAAGAATGCCCGGGCCTGAGCAACATTTTGCCTTTAGACATATTTCATTAATATTTTGCATTTAGAGAAAAATGTATTTCATGTTTTATCTTTACATAGAAAAACTTTAAATTTGCATTTTATTTTGTGAGTTTTCACTTTGATTTTATTTCTAAATGTCGCAAAATGCATTTAACAGGTGCAATAAATTTTATTGAAATTTTTACTTTTTAAAACAATTTCGAGGTAGACGCGGCAAAAGTTTGCCTTTATAAAATTTATCATAAATATAGTCTTTAAAAAAAACATTAAAATATAATTTTTAGAAAAATTTTGTCCTTAGGTAAAGTTTAAATTATATTTTGGGGACCGAGCTGATGAGAATGTTACTCAGAATTATTACAATTTATTTACTTTAGGAAGAAAAACGGTGATGAAGTTTTGTCCTTAAAAATGAAATTTTGTCTTTAAAAAAAATTTACTAAAATTTGTTTAGAAAAAATTTTCATTAAAATTTTGATCTAAAGAAAAGTAATTTTAAGGTGGTCCTGGTCTGATCAAAAAACATTATAAATATGAAATTTATCGTTTAAAAAAACTATACTAAATTTTTGTGTTTACAATAAATTAAATTTTTTTCTACAGACAAATTCTTTTTTGGGGGAGCGGGCCCGAGCCCCCCGGTACCCCATGGCTATGTCCCTGGTCCTTTCTCTTCATCACAATTTTTAAAAATGCTTCATATCGGAGGTAGGTAAAAAAATTTTAACGAATTTTTGCACTTTTATATGTATAATAAGCAAACCTCTATCGTCATGCAAAGCACAGTGGATCAAGACCACTGTTGTAGAAACATTTTAATGACTTTTCGTTACTGGATCCAATGACGGCCTTTTTCCATTTGGTACCATCGAATTCCGTGAAGGGGCCATCTTTGTGTTTTAGCTGGCTTTCGATTGAATCCGCTCCTCAATCATCCTCCCTCGTGACACCTTCTTTTTATCACAATTTTTAAAAATGCCACATACCGGATGCCAAGCGTATATGAATACAGATCTTAAGAACTCGAAAGTAGGAAAAAAAATTAAGGCCAAGTAAACTGGGCTTGGGCCCGCTTATTATCGTTGGTACTACTCGACGAAATGTGGTGAGAATTCGCATCGCACCCTATTAGTACCTAGTTTCCTGTCTGTTTTGCTTTCCTCACCAGCCGTTGCTGCTCCGACGTTGGTGGCGGTTTCGACTCCCCGACACCACATTTAGTGGGGTAGTACCAACACTAATTAGCAGGGCCAAGCCTTGGCAGAGTTCTTGAATACTAACGACCTAATAACACTTAATATTGGCAACACCGCTACCTTTGATAATAGGATTAGGGAGGAGGTATTAGATGTGACGATATGTTCGGAAAATCTGATGGATGAGGTTCAGAATTGAAGGGTCTCCATGGAACACTCTTTCTGTGACCATCGCTACATTAGGTTTAGAATAGCACGGCCAGCGCCAAATGCGATAAGCTTCCGGAATAAGTTTAAAACCAACTGGACAAAATTCTGAAGGCTACTCATAAGAAGACTTGGGCAAGATAATTTAGATTGTCCAAGCATAGAAGACATTGACGAAAATGTCAACAGGATTACGGCTGCAGTGGTGGGGTCCTTCGAAGATAGTTGTCCTCTTCGGGAAAGGAAATCCGCCCAAGAAAAACCCTGTATGACCGGGGAAATTCGCAATATTGGGAAAGAGGTCCGCAGACTTTATAACTTTAGCAACATAAGGACCATACAACAGGTTCAGAGATTATGTTGTCTTGGCATAGGCGGAGCGATGAGGATCACGCCCACTAGGGCACAGGAGACTATTCAAGATATCCGACCCATTGACATACATATTAAGTGTGAGGCAGCCACTGCGGCTATGAGACTTAAGACGATGGGAGAATGGATTGAGGATGGGAGCAGCTCATACCGTCGCGGTATAATCGAGACTACGATAGGAAACCTGGAAGGAAGGGAAGAGGTTTCCGATCGGATACCTAAGATGAACCTTGAAGTCGAGTGCGAGGCACTACTGCCATGGGTACAGTCTTGGATTGACGGAACCCTAGTATTGCCATCTGGAAGATCATGTTACACGGATGGATCAAAGCTAGAGGACAGAGTGGGCCTGGGGGTATACATTATGAACCCAGGGACTGAGATCTGTTGTAGACTGCCTGACCATAATACGGTCCTGCAGGCGGAGATCCGGCTATCACGGAATGCCTGAAGTGTTGCGGTGCTAACGCGAGGACGTCGAGTGGGAACATCTTTACCTACAGTAAAATTGCCATAAGGGCAAGGGGAAGATGATAAGACGTTGGTGCATTTCCTTTGTCATTGCCCGGCTCCGTGTCCAACAGATACCGGTACTTAGGTGGAGACACAATATCAGACATGAACCAACTTGGGGGAGTGGTATTGAAAAGAATTAAGGATTTTGTAAGTAGCATGGAATTCGTAACTTAAAATTTTCTTTTTAGAGGTTACTTTATAGTTTTTAGAGCGCACAACAAGCCGATTACTGGCTTAGGTGTACGTCCATAGTGGCATGAGGCGGATAAATATTTGCACCCTCTTTTTAACCTAACCCTTACCTAACCTAAACTGGGAATAAGTGAGAAATTAGTATTATCTAGAAGTGCACCTATGCTAACGATGATCGGAACAGACGAAGGAGTGTTTATTCATGAAAATGCCTATTTGCCCATAAGCAATGAAAAAGAAACAGAATCAAACTTCTCGCATATCAAAGAGTGTTGTCCAAGTAACTCATAAATGTCACTAGCATTGGGAGGGACAACCGCCGCTGAAAATGATCTTACCAAGATTCGAATTCAGACGTTCAGCGTCGTAGGTGGACATTCGCAAATGGACAACAAACTAAGATTTGCCAACAAATTTACGAAAAACCAAGGTGACCAGATTTAGGGGACTGTCAAAAGGCGCACGATATCGCTAGTACCTCAGCTCTAAGCGGCACGGATCGTAAATCGATCGCCATATTTCATATTCCCGAACGCTTGACCCTTATTTGGATACCAGATTCGTTCTCTTCACAAATACCTTTCATTTGAGTCACATATGTCAAGATTTGTCTCAGGGGTAGGGCGATTGCCGTAGCCACCCCACCGCAATTTTGTATACCAAATTTTTGTTTTTATTTAACTTCGAACAAAATTTCGCTTGAATCACCCGAAACATTTCCGAGATCTAGCGCATTCAAAGTTAACGGAGTCCTTCGGGTTTCAATGATGGTGGTATCGTGGGGGTGTTACAATTCTCATCACCCCTTTCCAACACCCCGAAATATTGATCAGCTAACCCATAATGTATATACTCGTATACAGGGTGCGCCAGAGAAACTTACTTATTTGAAAACACTCCCGAGCGGTGAGTTGGGTGGAAAGAAGGGGTGCATCTGGAGGGGAAGTCCCCATATTTGCTTGTCTCTCGAGTCAGTTGCAAAAGCCATTGTGACGAAAAAAGCCATTTGTGACGAAACATAAATGGTACAACAAAAAATGCAATAATGCAAGATTAAAAAGTTTTAAACTCTTAAATATATACAGGACAACAAGGGAAGTAGAAGACAAGAGACGTATATAGCCGCACAAAAAGAGTGCAAAACTGCATGCAGTACTAGTAAATTTGTGTATTACAATACAATAGCTAACAAGTTAAATTATATTAAAAATTCCAAAGAATGACGGAAAATGGCGAAAGAAATTCGCAACCAATGTAACCTCGTGGGATCAGATATTACCCCAGTTACTTTTAAAGCTTATTACGACAACTTATTAAATAATTTCAATGAAACCACTTTTATGTATTATGCTCCTCCTTATAAAAATGATCCGGATTTGGATAGACATTTTACTATGTCGGAATTGCAGAAAATGGTACTGAGTATTAAAGAAATTAACAGAGAGGAAAAAAGTATATTCATTCTTTATGGACTTCAAGGCAGCTTTTGACAATATACCAATTCAAGCCCTTAAATGTAAACTATTTAGAATAGGTGTGTCATATAAAATGGTCTTAATAATAGAGAAAATATACAGCAATAAGCAGTCAGCAGTAAGGAATGACAGGGAGCTATCGGAATACTTTAAAACAACCAAAGGCGTAAAACGAGGATGCCTTTTATCGCCGTTATTATTTGCTCTCTACAAAATGACCTGCACGAGTTCATCGAACGTGGTTTGTTTGTGGACAATATGGACGTTAGGTTTCTCTTGTATGCAGATGATATCGTTTTGCTTTCAGATAACATAAAAGTTTTACAAAAAATTATAGATCTGGAAATATACTGCATAATGTGGAGTTTGGAAGAAAATGTAGCAAAATCTGAAATTATGGTTTTTAAAAATGGGGGAAAGCATTTAAGCTATTTGGGAAAGCATTTAAGCTATTTGGGAGGTATTTTATTTATCTATTTTGTGTATAGGCTGCCGAATAAACTATCAGAGCTTATTTCCCAAAAAAAAAAATCATTTTGGCCAACAGAATTAACGCGTTCACGCGTTCAATGGCCGCGAACGATGTCGTCACAAAGAAACTGGAACGTTTTCTGCAAAGATTTATTAAGTGGTATGAAACAAAGGCTACACGAAGAAAGAATGTTGATAGAACAACACAGCCAGAGCCTGCGCATATATAGATATTTAAACTCATGCAGATCTCATCTCTATCTAAACTGAAAGTACTCCCAAGCGGAAATTGTGTGGATATTTAAAGCGCGTAGTGGAATGATCTCTCTTGGGTATAACAGTTTTGATTCCGATGTCTCAAACAAAAAAATTTAATTGTGTAGTATGCATGAAATTGAAACAATGCAACAGTTTCTGGGCATTTGAAACAATCAACATACTTGATCGCAAAGAAGAAGAAAATTGGCTTCATTTAATAAACTATCTCAAAATAAGCTATACATATAGGCAACTTTTAATTAATTAATTCAATTAAATAAGCTTATATCAATTATTATTGTATATACTTATATTTAGAATGCGATAGACGTTTTTTACGTTGTCGCTAATTTATAAAATTACTTCTTAAGTTGATTTAACTGTAAAAAAGGAAAAAAATGTTTTTTGAAGAAAATATTTATTCAATAAAGAAGTTTATTAAATAAATATTGTCCCCGACAATGAAGAGAGTCTCATAATGGAAACGACAATTTGTCTTCTTCTTTCGAAGCCTGGGATCATTAAATAAATAATGTATTTCTATTTAAGCAATACATATATCATGTTTATACGCTATCTAATCCAATGAAATAAAAAGTTTTTTATTAATATGAAAAATATCAATTATTTAACACTAAAAAGAGTTGCTTAAAAGAACGGGATATGTTCATATAATTGGTATATGGGGTTAATAATAATTTTAATTGATTTTTTGAGCTTATCATAAATCCAAATTTCAAAATTTTTAATCAATAATGCAAATTGCTTTATAGGACCTATTTCAGCAAATTTTTTATTTGAGTGTACAATTTTTTCAATTAAACCTAGTTTTTATTTTTTCCTGTGTATATAATTTGTTATATACATCACACAAAGTGCGAAGCGAATTGTATAATTCTTAATTAGATCTCACTATAACTAGTCTGAGAGGTATAATATGCCGAGTATCTCTGGAAGGAGTATTAAAATTTAGTTAAGAATTGGGAATCAATCTGATCACTCAATAATATCACAACAAATACGGCTTTAAACATGAAGAGTCTCCTTTCGAGCATTGGTAAATCAATAAGTTTCAGCGGTCCTCATAGGAGGTCCTCAATCCTATCTGAATATCACATGTAGAATGGGTTCCAAACCACACAGCCGTATTCCAGACTACGATTTTAAACTAACGCTTGGTCATATGAGTACCATCAAACTCCTTGGATCACCGTGTTGTAAAACCCAATAACGACTTCGCCTTTTTGATGCACGAGTTAAAGTGCAAATTAAAATGTAATCTACTATCCAAAATAACACCACGATAAGTAAAGGAATCTGGATTAGGTTAGGTTGAAGGAGGGTGCGGATATTAATCAGCCCCATGAAAGATCCTTAGAAAGAACATGATTAAGGTAAACTTTCTGCGTACGGTCATGCAAATAAGAATATATCCAATTCAAAAGAACTGAACCCATCATGTCAAGTTTAAACAGTAATAAGTCGTGCACCACGGTGTCAAAGGCCTAAGTAAAATCATTAAAAATAATATATGTTTGAAAATTATTACAAAACCATTATATACATGAACCAGCGGTTCAAACAGCTTTGGTATTGAACTTAAGTAGGCAATAACCTATAATCTCAATAATACATCTGCCTCTAGGAATGAGGAAAATATTCTGAAGAAAGTGAATCTTTGAATATTTCCGTGAGTGGCCTAAATAACTCATACCCAAAAGATTCGAGAATATTCGCCGGTAAACAATCCGCCCCTAGTGTCTTGGAACTTTTTAATGATTTTAAACTATTCAGCACCGCATCCTCAGTAAGAATAATCCGCTGGAAATAATTCGACCTATTAAGTATATGAAAAACGAGCACTCACAGTAAAAGCTTGTTCGGTTGACTCATTGTTGTTCGCTGAGTTGATCGTTCGGTTTGTAGTGTCTGTCATACAAACACATTTTAGTATTTTCTACTGTTTTAGTGTGGCTACCACTGAGAAAGACCGATCTAATAAATTAAGGTAGCAGGTTCATAAGCCACATTTAATTAGGCGCAGCGAGTTGTGTCAGACCCGAACATATCTTTCTCGAATATGATGCAGATCATTTTTGGATATCTCCGATCACCCGATTTATGGGTTTGACCACATATAAGGCTCAGACAAATTCACTGAAATTTGGAGCAGTGAGTTGTGTTAGACCTTTCGACAGCTGCGACAAATTCGGTCCAGGTCGGGCGGAGTTTTGTTATAGCTGTCTATGGGTTCATAAATGGTGCATTTTTCACCGGATTTTGAGGAAATGGTTGGTTTTTATACATAACCGAGGTGGTGGGTATCAAAAGATCACCTCGGCCTTTGACAGCTGCATTACGTTTATCCCTTAATACCCCAGATATTAAGTTGATCTCTTGATTTGCTTCCTAATGGTGGTGTTAGACGGTATGTATTCCCATATGTCTTTGGTAATTTAGCAACTCTGGAAGCTCGTGTGATATGTGCAAATTGCCCATGAACATTCCATTATGGAACAGTGGCAAACTTCTCACATATCAATGAGTGCTGTCCGGTTCCATTTTAATGTCAATGATAAACGAGCACACAGAAAAAATTAAAATTTTAATTCAATTAATAAATTTGTATATTCAATTAAAAATTTTGATTAAATCGGTCCTATAAACAAATTTTTATTATTAATAAATGATTTTGCAATTTTTATTTATGACAGGCTGAATAATTCAACTAAAGCGGTTATCAACTCAATAAACCAATTTATTGGAAAACTGTTAATTCTTTAAAAAAACACGTTAAATTGACGTAATTAAAAAAATAATGGATATTTTCCCCACAAATAAACAATTTTATACCTTAGTCGATTAATTGCGGATACAAAAAACAAAAAATACTTATGTTTACAAGAGGAGACGGTCATAATGGTACAGCAATATGGATCTCATAGTTTACACATTGTTGCGTGCACAGAAAAAGTACAGACCCAAATTTCACCAATTAAATATGCTATTGCCTTTTAAAAAACTTTTCGAACAAGGTGTTAATTGCTTTAATAATTTTTGACATAGAAATTAACTTTTTTTTACGGCAAGTGATTGGTAAACAAGTCGTCCGTTGATCATATTTTTAATTGCATGAGTTAATAAGTTGAAGTTAATTAATAGTAGGAATACAATTATTCAATACAAAGATTAAAATAAATTTGTTCCCTTTCACACATATATAATGCGAAAAGAAGCTAGAATGAGTCGAATATATGTCTCGCATCTATCATACACAAAGTAGCGTGGCTAGACAAAAAAATATCAAGAAAAAAATGTGTAATTTTTATATCTCTTCATAAAATATAATTTATTTAATTATAATTTTAAATTAAATAAAATTTATTGTGAAAAACGTTACGGAGAAATGTGAAAAAATTATAATGTGAGAAAATAGAATAGATTATTTCCATACTCAACGAATTGGAGGAAATTGTAGAGTGCTAATGTGACATGTATAACATATAAATATTAATAATATTATCTTATTTTTATAGTTTAGAAATTGTATTGACTTGTAAAACGGCGCTAAGGACGGAAGGTGTGAGTTTCAAAAATTTGTGGTACTGTACATAAAACCTTGGTCGAACATTTTATGTACAGTACCACATACATATATATATATATATAAATATATATATATATATATATATATATATATATATATATATATATATATATATATATAAATAAATAATAATAACGCTCCTAGTGCTACTAAGTCGTCGTCGTCATGCTTCTACAGGTGAGTATGCTCGTTCCGGTCCAAAGGAACGATCGCCGCGGGAACAGTATGGCCATGGGCTATTTAAAGGCGCCAATGTGTAGTGCTCACAGCTAACCCGTGCCGGGAGTGCTACTAAGTGCCGTCGCTTTGCGGTAAGCTATTCGGAGTCGCCAATAAAATGGAGGTTCCATATTATTTAGCTTAACGGCATTTTTATCAATAGTAAGATTAAATAATGAATTTTTTCTATTACAAATAAGTTCTTATTCTTGAACTTCATCGAATGTTGTATATAATGACAGTTGTACTACCGGTAACACAGATGGCATTCCTGTTGATAACTTGTTATATTTTAGCTGCTAGTAAATCTGAGGATAATGAGTTATCCATTATATTACATGCCAAAAATAATGACATGTCCTTACCAAATTTTGCGTTGGGTGGGTTCGACCAAGGTTTACAGGAAGTTGGCGTATCAGAAAAGGGACACAATTGCCGGCGCCGTGTCTGTGTATAATAAGGAAAATATTTTTATATATAAATGAATGAAAATGGGTACCAATCTTAGCATTTGGGGTATAATATCTCGAAGCATTGATCCACGTGTAGGGATGCTGTTAGGTTGTTGTGTTTCTATCAGTCAATATAAGGAAGTTTATTTTTTTATGGGTTATTACATATTTCAACACAATTTTACGTACATAAATACCTCATTTTATTTATACAATATTTTCCATCTTTTGCGCAAGGACGCACGAAATAAAAAAATATGATTGTGTTATATTTGGGTCTGTACTTTTTCTGTGCACGCAACAATGTGTAAACTATGAGTTATTTTTGTATTCAGTGGTGTGTAGGCTTAAATACACTTGGCTCAATTGCACTTCTGTCCGGATTACATCTGTGTGAAAGGGAACACTATCTCATCTTGCTTTTTGTGAAAACAGATATATGCCGTTTATGCTATTAAATAATTTTAATTCGTGTAATTAAAAATTTGTTTCTCTTTCGAGACGAGCTCAATGATCAGAGATTTTCTTTGCAAATGGAAAAGGAAAGTCAGAGATAGCAACAACACCAACCACTATGGGAAGCGTTTCGTCTTTGGTTAGAACACTTTTCAACCATAATAGGTGTGATGGCTCTACTAAACAATTACCACTTAAACTACGCTACGTAATGACATACTTTTTTTCTGTGACAATTACACTACTTCCATGAGCGCCCCGGTAGCTGGAAGTGGTAGCGTGCTCGGATTACCATAGCAGGGTCGAGGGTTTCATTTCCGCCAGAGGCCTTGGTCTGTCGCTACTATGGTATCTCAATGGACATAAAATTGTCTAAGTGAGTCTGTCAAATGACTGCCACTCTTACCTAACCAAAACTAACCTACACTACTTCTATAGTACACTTGATTCCGTGCATCTGTCGGAAGTTGAATTGCTCTCGCTGTTGCTCCGTGTGCCCAGGTTCGAATCCCGGCCGGGCTCTGCCGAATCTTTCATTTTCAAGCTTTTGCCTGTTAAGGCGAAGATCATTAAATTTTTCAATTTTTGTTTGTTTCTCTTTCGAGATGAGCTCAATAATCGGAGATTTTCTTTGTAAATGGAAAGGAAAGCCAGAAATAGCAACACACACCAACCACTATGGGACGCTTTGGTTAGAAGACTTTTCAACCATATTAGGTTTGATGGCTTCAAGGGCCGTGCGTTGGTATGTTGTATTTGAACCGTATTAATTGCGAAAACGTCTCTACGATACAGTTACCACATTCACCAAGCTCGACAACGCAGTCTATTAGCTGTACTTTTCCCGATGCATGTTTTTTTACTCATCACATGCCAAGATTCAATGGATAATAGAATATCAATGTAAAAAATTATCAAGGCAATTAAACCCTTTATTAAAATTGCTATTACCATGTTTGACTGGTAAAGTCGCTTGCCGCAGTGCGACACTTTTTTCGCGAGAGGTATAACCACCACTGAACATTTTTCTGATGTGCGGGCCTGGATTCATAGTAATAGGCGGACGGCCTCCTCGTATGATGTGTACGAAATATTTAATGTGAAAAATAGATTTTGGAATATATAGGCAACTAGCTTACCAGGGCCCGCTCCGCTGCGCCTTCTATTACTTTATATGGAACAAAAGTTTCTTTGGAATATTTATTTTCGACAATTAAAGAGCTTTTAGTGAAATACCATGCTACAAAAATAGTATATCGCTTGACTAACAGTTTAACAATATAAGTGCCTTTGTCCGAATCCCATATGATCTTTATTGGTCTACGAATTTAAGTTTGGATGTAAGGTGTACTCCATTCTTAAAATACTTTATTTCAGCCCGCTACTCTCATGATATCTGATTTAGGGGTGTTTTCGGGGGTAAGGTGGTCCCCCAGGCACTTGGCCCTGAAAAAATATCAACATCGTGCTCTTCTTTCAAAAACCATTTATTTAAATCCCAAACACATGGCCCAAAATAGGTTATCAAATTCGTTTTCTAATCTTAAATACCACATATTGGCATGGTCGAAAATTTTTTACCCTTTGCGGAGTGTTTTGGGGAAGGGGTGATTCCCTAATACATGGTCCTAAATTTGGATATCAAATTCGTATTATACTCCCAAAAACCTTTATTTGAGCCCAATTTTGCGAAGGACACAAAAAAATTGCTGCTTGTGGGGTATTTTGGAAAAGGGGTTGACCCCCAGAAAATTGGTCCCGAAAGTGGGTATGAATTCTTGCTCTACCCCCAATACCTTTCATTTAAGCTCCACATTGACATGGTCGATATATATGGCCGATTTAGGGGTGTTTTGGGGATTAGGGTGGTCGCCCAAACACTAAGGCCGGAAAATATATCAGGAACATGCTCTATTCTCATATATCTATATATCATTCATTTGAACTCCATATTGCCATTGGCCTCAAAATTGGATATCAAATTCGTGTTCAAATCTCATTTAAACTCCTTATTGCAAAATTCAGCAAATATGTCCGGTTTGGGGTATTGGCCCTAAAAACTATAAATATTTAGTTCCACTCTCTTTACGACCCAAATTGTCTTAATGAGCAAATACTTCCTATTTGGGGGTTGTTGTGGTGGTGGGACGTCCCCTAGACAGTTGGACCCTAATGTTAATATCAGATACGTGGTCTACTCCCAAATACCTTTAATTTGAGCCCCATATTTCAATAGTTGGCAAGTGTGACCGGCTTGTGGGGGTGTTTTGGGGGATGGGCGGCCACTCAGTGAGTTGGCCTTGAAAATGTATATCGGATTTGAGTTCCGTGTGGGGGTCGGGTGGCCCCATAGACACTTTTCCCAAATATTGATATCAGCTTCGTGCTTTACTCCCAAAGACCTTTCATTTTAGCCCCATATGGCTATGGTCATAAATTTGTCCCCTTCGGGGGATGTTTTTGGGGAGAGGCGGCCCCCTAAGCACTTGGTCCCATATTTGGATATCAGATTCTAATTCTGCACTCAAATACCTTTTATTTAAGCCCCATGTTCCCATGGTCAGTGAATATGTCCTGTTTGGGGGGTGTTTTGGGGAAGGGGTGTACCCCAAGAAACGTGGTCCCACATTTGGATATCAGTTTCGTATTCTACTCGCAAATACCTTTCATTTGAGTCCCATATTGCCATGGTCGGTAAATATGTCCGATTTAGGGGTGTTTTGGGGGTTGGGGTGGTCCCCTTAGCACTTGGTTCGACAATTGGATATCAGATACGTTTTCGTATCGTAAATACCTTTATTTGAGTCCCATATTGTCTTTATTGGTCTAAATATATGTTTGGTAGGTTTTAGGGTGGGGCGGCCCCCCTAGGTACCCCATCCGAAATTTGGATACCAAATTTTTATTTTTAGGGTACTATATGAGAGCACAAAAAATGTCGCTTAAATCGCACAACCCATCTCCGAGGTCTGGCGTTTCTGAAAATTAGGGTAAGGGGGAGGGTCCGCCCCCCTTCAGATATTAAAAAATGTAGTATCCTATTTTCACCACGGGGTTATTATGCACCTTCTGTGAAAATTTCAAGAAAATCGGTTCAGCCGTTTATGAGTCTATAAGGAACACACAAACATACAAACAAACAAACAACCTTCAAACAAACACAATTTGATTTTTATATATAAGATTCTTTCGGCTAAAGCGAGCTCTTAATTCATTGAACATAAAATTTTCTTTAAGCTGGCGTTGATCCTCAATTAACACGTACTCTTATTCTCAGCGGTTGTTGAGACAACAACGAATGAACACACGCATGGGTGTACGCATCATTTGTTTGTTTGCGACCTTAAAACAATGTTTTGTTCTGATATAACATTAGACAGGAAAGAAAAAGTTATTTAATTTTCTTAACATTATGTTTACTTTTAAAAAACTTCATTAGTTCTAGCCATTCACTTTTACAATTCATTGTTTTTATACTCTGTGGCTCTCTCTCTCTCTCTCTCTCTCTCTACTATTGCCTCGCCTTTAAGAAGCACACTTTTTGTTCGCATTTTATCGCAAATCAAGAAAAGTATTGTTATTGCATATTTGACAAATTTGATTTATTTCTCAATTTTCAAATTTATTTCATTGAAAATATATTTTTTTTAATTTGCAGTTCTATTTTATGTATCGGATTCGATGTAATTTTGCTCAGCCAAATTGCCCGACTCCGCAGTTTGAAAAATTTAATGTCTTTCAAATTACACTTGTGCTTAATTTATTTTTGATCTTCAACAAGATAATACTAATTATTTACATTTTACAAATATCACGCTACAGGAACGTGTTAAACTAAATCCATAAAATAAATTTCAGCTACTATAGGCGAACTTATCTATTTGAATGTTTGTAATCGAGTAAACACTATGGGCTTAAAAAGCATATCATGCATTGTTTACGCTGGAACTTTCATAACCTCCCGTAAAGACATTACTGAAGGTCTTTGATATTTTGGAGAACCACATCTCATCTTCCTGGTCTAATCCATTCACTCTTACAATTCGTTGTGTATATACTCTGTGGTTACTCTTGCCTCGCCTTCGTGAAAACCACTGCAGTCAACAGGATATTTAACCTACAAATCGTGTAATGCGTGAGAAAAGGAATGGTTAATTGATTTAAAATGAACAATCCATTTGGAGAATAATGGTGAAACGTTTAGAACTTGTTTAGCCGCTTTGGTTGTTTGTTGCAGCGCTACGACCGTAACAGCCACCAAAGCAACGTTCAAACAAACGCATTTCTCCACATTTTTGGGCCATATGTATGTAGATATTTTGAAAATACTCACCTCACAGCTTGATGCGGATGTAACAACGCTGAATAATGTCCAGAAGGGGGTTCCCGTTTCTGTGCTGATAAAAAAAGCAGCTCCCATACTTCCAACTTTCACAATTTTCGGCATAACGTTCGATATGAGGCCAAGCGTTTCTTCGTCTGAATACTGTTGTGGATCATTCAGCTTACATAGAACGTAGCGATCACATTGTGGCTGTTTAGACACGTATCGGTATGCACGATGCACTTTTAATATGGGTTCAATGACCTATAAAGTTTTTCATAATAAATATCCAAAGAGAATATAACTACGTGTTAATCTAAGTTCACATACATACCTCCAAATTGAGAGTATCTGTAAGTTTGTCACTAATTTCGGTCGAGTTAAATTGCAAGAGTCCGCGTGCTTTGCCCAATTTTAAGATGTCCTTAGCATATCCAACAGCAGGCTTCACATATTGTCGCGACTGGATTTTCACATTCAAATGGTGTTTTGCAACATGATCCAATAAATTAGAAATCGTCTCCGTAGGTCTATTGGCATCGAAAAAAGTGCTTTTTGGATAACCTTGAGCTTTTAGGAATCCATTAAACATGAACTGTGCCGTCTGGAAATACCTGAAAATGTGGAAGAGCACTTCTTAATAAATAATTTCTGTGTATGACATGATAGCATTTGTAATAGTTGGAAGTTTTATATAGAATGATCTAAAACGGATATTTTTCAACTTTGGACATTTTTTAAAAGCGGCGGAAGAAACCGTCATATCCATAACAAACGGGGATTTAGCAGTTTTGTTAAATTAAGTATAAGAGAAACTTCTTTTATACTCGCAAAAAAATCCGAAATTTTTTAAAATTTTAATCTGTCATTTTGATTTCCAGACGCGCTCTAAATCAAAGTTGTATTAAAATAAATTAGAAAAGAATTAATTTGGAGATACTATGTTTAATAAAACTGTTACACCTTATTTAGATTTTTGTCGAATTCAGGTTAACTAAAATTGTTAACATTTGAAAAATTACTTAATTTCTCACATGAACTGCATAATTAAAGAAAAAAACATCTCAAACTTTTTCCGTCAATTTGTTGTTTTATTTTTAACAAATATATTTTCTTTATTCTATGAACATACTTGTTTCATATACATATACTAGCCGAACCGGGCCCGCTCCGCTGCGCCTTCATTAACTCTCTAATATTTTTTAGGGTTGGGACACTTCGCCTTGAATGTGTATATCGAAATCGTGCCACTGTAGCCTATGTCCGCTTACAACGCTGCACGCCTGCGTTCAAATCCTGGCGATAACATCGGACAAAATTTGAGGGTGGGATGGACCCCAGGGACTTTGTCCCAAAAACGAGTGCCAATTTCCCGAAAATCAATCAGTTTAAACATCAAATAGCTTATATATAATATGGAGGTGTTTTCGGGTGGGGCAGTTCCCTAAACACATGGCTCTTCAATTGGATATCAAACACATGGCTCCTCAATTGGATATCGTTTGAGCTCTATATTGTCATGATTGGCCTATTTACCCAATTGGCGGGATTTCGACGGCCCCAAGGCACCCCACCCCAACATTTGTGGGAGTGCAAAAAAAAAAAATAGAACGAATTGCATTTCCAATATCCGAGATCTGGTGGTTTTGAAAATAAGCGTATTGAGAAGTGCTTTTTAGGGGAGAGATGGCACTCAGACATTTCGACTAAAATAAGGCTATCAAATTCGTGCTGCACTCCCAAATCCATTTAATGTGAGCCCAATATTGCCATGGTCAGTAAATAAATGTTTGGAGGGTGTTTTGGGGTTGGGGCGACACCCGGTACTTTGTCCTGAAAATAGATATAAAATTCCTAAATACCGTTGATTTGAACTCCATATTGCCATAATCGAAAATGAAGTTTAGTTTAGGGGATGCTTTTGGGCATACCCTCAAACACTCGGCTCCAAAATTGGATATCAAATTCGTTTCCTTCTCTCAAGTACCTTTCATTTGAGTCCCATATTGTCATAATGGGTCAATCAACCTATTTGACTTAATTTTGGAAAGTAAAGCGCCACCTAGACTTGAACACAAATTTTAATGTCATATTCGCAATCTACTCCCAAATACCTTTCATTTGAGTCCCATATAGACATGGTCGGCTAATATGCCCATTTGGGGGTACATGCGGATGGGGTGATCTCCCATTACTTGGACCTAATTTTTTATGCCATATTTGTAATCTACTGTCGAATACTTTTCATTTGAGACCCATATTGACATGAACGTCGAATATATCTGTTTAGAGGTGTTTTTGGGTTGGGGAGGCCCGCTGGGTACTTGGACCCAAATATTAATACGATATTCGTTTTCTAGTCGCCAATGCCTCTCATTTGATACCCATATTGTGCCTATTGGTCCACTTTTGGTTTTGGATGGTGTAGTTCGGGTAAGGGGGAGGGACCAGTCCATCCGATATCTAAAAATTATATAGCCTATGTTTCCTTCCAGACAAACTTACACTATCTGTGAACATTTTAAGAAAATCGGTTCAGCCGTTTTTGATTCTACGGAACAAACAAAAAACCCTAGAGCCATATAGTCATGATGGGTCATACGCCCATTTAAGGCGTTTTTGGGGGTAGGATGACCCCCTATACTTCGATTTAATTTTGTATGTCAGGTTCGAAATCTACTCCCGAATACCTTTCATTTGCGGCCCATATTGACATGAACGCCCAATATGTCTGTTTGGGGGAATTTTAGGGTTGGACCGGCCCGAATTTAAATTTAATCAAATTATAATGTCTATTTCGCCTTCCTTACCATATTCGCAATCTACTCCAGAATACCTTTCTTTTGAGTCCCATATTGTGATAATGGTCCAAAAAACCTATTTTAGGGGTTTTGGGGTTGGGGCGGCCCATCAGTTACTTGGACCCAATTTTAATATAAAATTTGTACTCTACTCCTGATTACCTTTCATTTGAGGTCCATATTGTCGCGATCGGTCCACTTTAATTTATGGGTATTTCGCTATCAAAAAATTATATAGCCTATGTTTCCTTCCGGACCAACCTACACAATCTGTGAAAAGTTTAAGGTAATCGGTTCAGCCGTTTTTGGGTCTATACGGAACAAACAAACAAAAATTCAATTTAATATATATAAAGATGTTTTTTTAAACTCCTTGAACCAACTCTTATCAAGCCAATTCCAACTTCAGCGGAAGTTTGCGAACTGCATACGCTATACGTACATATATGTGTGCCAATAACTTTTTATCTGCTCCAGAAGAAGCGTTTAAAATTATAAAACTATTATGCTACATTATCAATATTTGTTCTTAAGGGCGGTATGCACCTCAAACGAAATTTCCGTTGCCATAAGACATATTCGCAAAATGTTCGGTCTATTTTGTATTACAGTGTGACATTGAAAGCATTGCACATTTTGTCATTCAAAATGGAGATCAATTCAGGGATGCGTCCGATCTTGACGACAATTAAGAAATTTCTTTTTGTCTAATAGTCGCCTTTTTGTTATTATTATCGTCAAGTACCTTGTCGGACTGCAATACAGCAAAATTTTCGAATTTGGGGCTTGGAGAACCCCACTCAATGTGTGACGGTTTGGTTTATGGTCTGACGGCGTCATTATGGTGAATGGGTAGTACTATCGAGAGGTGATTAATGGTTTGATTTTGGTCAGAGTTGGATCATATTGATCTAGACAACTATTACTTTCAACAAGACGGCGCTACGTGCCCCACAAGCAACGAAATCATTGTTCTTTTATGGTAAAGTTTCCGGGCCGTATTAGCTCTGGAGGAGGAGATCACAATTGGCCACCAAGATCTAGTGATCAGGTACACCTTATCTTTTTTGTTAAAGATAAGGTGTACGCCAACAGCCCAGCGTAGATGCAAGACCTCAAACATACAATTCGTGAGGCTACCCAGTACATAGGGCAGCCACTCACCGATTCTGTTATTTAAAGTTTCATGGAAAGGAAATGATCCTGTTATCGTGGTTGTGGTGGCTATTTGGCTGATGTTATTTTTCATTTTTATTATCATAACTTCCTTATTATTATGAAATAAGCATCTTGCATTTAACTCAAAAAATTTAATTTTTCTTTGATTACCAAAAAAAAAACATCTCTTATTGGAAACTTTATTATTTCTGATAGAACCGATTGAAACTACAATATTCCTAGCAATAGAAGTAGACATCGAATGATAGAGGGTCATAAAGAGGGGGCTGTGAGCATTCCAAATCTATGTGGCCTAATCTAGACTTGAAAAGGTCTACCGCATTGATGTTACTGGCTAGAACAGACGTCTCAGTCATTGTGTCCGTCATGACAGGTCCTGTCTAATCGGAAAACATGCTTACAGACCTCCTGAAGTATAGATTAAACCACAAAGTTTTGGAATGCCCATAGCCCCCTCTTTGTGACCATCTACCAATCGTTTTCCTTCGGGCCTCGTCCTGAAAACTTAGCTTAAATGTGGAGTGTGTAAGGTAGTTTCTAGTCTCGCAAGCTCGTCCGCTTTACAATTCCCTGATATATCTCTGTGGCCCGGCACCCAGAACAGGTGGATTTTGAACTATTCAGCCATCTCGTTGAGAGATCTGCGACAATCGAGGGCGGTTTTTGTGTTCAGAAATACGTTCCCCAGGGATTCATATCTTAGCCTTCCCATCACTTCTTTAATTGCAAGGATCTCCACTTGATACACACTACAGTGGTCCTGGAAACCTTTTCGATATGACCTGTTCTAGATCTTTAGAGTACACCCAAAGCCCACCTGATCGTTTAGTCTGTATACCTTCTATTACCAGGGATATCGTAGTTCCAGTCGGTTCTATCAGGAATAGTGGTACAGTACTTTTTTTCATCAAAAAGCGGCTCAGGTAGGGTGTAATCCACACTGCCTGTAACAGCGGATATTGTATCAAAGAAAACTCAGTGTCCGTAGCAGCCACATGACCAAATAGATAGCTCCCTTACGGCAGTGGTCGCAGCAATCTCTCTACCCATAGTGTCCATAGGCATTAGATGTAGCATTAAATTCAATGCATCAGATTATGTCGTCCTTAGTGTGGTTGTGATGCACAAGCAAGTCATCCTTCGGATCCAGTTGAGTATTGAACAGTAGGTGGACGTTTGAAACGCTGCCCTCCAGATCACAATATCATATAGCATTATTGGTCGGACAACTGCAGTATATACCCAATGCATGACACGCGGTCCAAACCCCAACTTTTGTCAATGGCTTTCATGCAGGTGTATAGGGCAGGTGTCCTTTCCAAAAAGTTGGATTTGAAGTTCAATTTCCTGTCCAGTAAAACTACCAGGTATTTTGCGCTTTCTGTTAATGGAGCATTCTCTCTACCCAAGGAGACAGGTTCCACAGTAGGCAACTTGTGTCTCCTGCTGAAATCTGTCTTGCACGGATTTATACCTAGACCACTTTCAGTAGCCCACTTCGGTGTTGCACGTAGCGCTTCCTGAAGTATATCTTTTAGAGTGCTGGGAAACTTTCCCTAACCGCAATTGCCACGTCATCAGGATACGAGACAATTTTTACACATATTTCTTCCAGAGACAATAATATATTGCAAATGGCTATATTCAAAGGAGGCCACCGTAGCGCAGAGGTTAGCATGTCCGCCTATGAAGATGAACGCCTGGGTTCGAATCCTGGCGAGACCATCAGAAAAAATGTCAGCGGTAGTTTTCCCCTCCTAATGCTGGGCACATTTGTGAGATACTATGCAATGTAAAACTTCTCTTCAAAGAGGTGTCGCACTGCCGCACGCCGTTCGGACTCGACTATAAATAGGAAGTCCCTCATTGAGCTTAAACTTGAATCGGACTGCACTCATTGATATGTGAGAAGTTTGACCCTGTTCCTTAGTGGAATATTCATGGGCAAAATTTGCAATTTATATTCAAGTAGAGGAGCGGTACACCTCCTCGGGGTGTTCCTCTTCTGACCCATCTTTTTAGATCCATAGACCCCAAGTCTGCCGTAATTCATTTTTTAGTATGTATGTTTTTAATAAACTTTCTTAAGGTAGAGTTGATGCCTAGAAACTCCAACTCCTTCATTATTGACCTAGATTTTACATTATTGAATGTACCTTCAATGTCAAAATATGCTACCATTGTATATTCCGATTAGGTCGTGAAGGGCTGTTTCAGTGGAATTGCCTTCTCCAGGGATCTTCGCCCTAAGATATTTTTCAATCGACCTCTCTAAAGTCCTCAGCATAAAGGTTGGTAGACTAATAGGACGAAAGTCTTTCGCCTTCGTGTGGTAAGGTTTTCCTGCTATCGGAATGAAAATGACCTTCGTGTCCCTCCATCCCACAGGTATATATGACATTCTGATACATGCAGGGTATGTCTGCCAAAATCAGATTGCCGGTCCTCTTCGATTTTGGTAGATTTTTAGCGAAATTTTATATTTATTCCCACTACCATAGGATGGGCTGTATGTCGTATTTAGTCATTCCGTTTGCCACACATCGATATATCCATTTCCGACCCTACAGAACATTTATATTCTTGATCATCGTAAAATTCATAGATATCACGATTTCCGTTTGTCTGTGTGTTCCTCTGTTGAATCACGCCACCCGCCTGTGTTGAGTCAAGCCCTCGAAGATGGTGGTATGGATCTGAAATTTGGCACCAATCCATATTTTTTTCATACACAGGTAATGTTCTTGAATGGGTCAAATCGGACTTTATTTGGATATAGCTACCTTATAGACCGATCTGCGTTTATTCACCGATTTCACTGAAATTTGGGCGAATGCGCTGCAGTATGGTCCCTGAGGACCAAACAGAACACGGTCCATATTAGACCATATTTAGAAATAGCTCCCATACATAGAAAAATATAGACCTACATTTTACCGATTACTTTAATTATTTTTGACATTGAAACCCGATTTTTTTTTTTGTATCATGGCAAATGATTGATAAAAAGGCATATGTTGAACATATTTTTATTGGTACTTTTTACAGACGGTATCCACGACGATGAAGAGGGGTTCATAAAGAAAATGCAATTTTTTCTTCTTTCTTTTAGAAAATATAAATTAAAAAATAAATATTTTAATGCTATATATTACAGGGTTTATCCACAATTAAATCCAATAAAATAAAAAGTTTTTTTTTTAATTTTTTCAATGCAAAATATATCAATTACTTCTTTTATTAAATTGGTAAAAATGTTATTTGAGATTTAAATTTATTTTAAATTTGATTAAAATTTATCAAATATTTTGTTTCTGTGCTTTTGTTAAATTCTGTTTTATGTTACTATAATCTTTTTAGTTATCCTTTCCCTGATGACGATTACCGGCGGTAATCGAAATATTGGAGGAATTTAAACAATTAATAAAAAAAACACCGACATCTGTTTTTAATAATTGTACATGACCTCAAGCCGAACTATCCACGAAATTATAATCAAAAAGGTCAACTTAATCAAGCTTATCAAAAATCCAAATAACAAAATTGTTAATCAATTATACAAATTAGTTTATAGGTCCGATTTCAACGAATTGTTTAATTGAATGTACATTTTTCATGGTTGAACCATGTTTTTAATTTTTTCTGTATAAAGATCGATCTGCCGATTAAGGGCCTTAAGCCCTAAAAGCCGCATTTATTGCTTTAATTTGAAATTTTGAATATTCGGACCGAATATGGTTAATATTGGGTTATATTTAATTATAACTGTGATATAACTGATCTGCTGATATGAAGTTTTGAGCCCGTAGAAGGTGCATTTTTTACCCGATGTTGCTGATATTTGATGCAGTGAGTTGCATTAGGGTGAAGATCGTGTATGGTGAAGATCGGATCATATTTGAATAAATATGGCAGATAGACCAATCTTCCGATTTAAATTTTTGGGCCTATAAAAGGTGAATTTTTAACCGATTTCGCGCGAATGTGGAACAGAGTTGTATTAGACCTATCAAACCGGATCATATAAGGAAATATAGAACATATAGACAGATTTTCTAAATTAGGGTCTTGCGCCCATAGAAGGCGCATTTTTTACCCTATTTCGCAGATATTTCGAACTGAAGAACTGTAGACCCTAATGAGGCCATGGGCCGAAATTAACAAAATTTAGAATAGTGAGTAGTTTTGGACCTCTCAACATTTGTATCATTTGTATAGCATGATCTCAAAGATAAATGGATCAAAGTTAGAGTAGGCCTGAGAGTGAACATTGAGAACTTAGGAACTGATATCACTTTTAGACTGCCTGACCATAATACGGTCCTGCAGGCGGAAATGCGGGCGACCACAGAATGCGTGAGGTGGTGCGGTGTTCACGCGAGGACGTCGAGTGTGAACGTCTTTACGGGCAGTAAATTAGCTATGAGGTCACGAACAGTCTTAAAGTATAGGAAGGAGATTAACGCCTTCTCTGTTCGCGTCGTTTGAGTGCGGGGTCATAGCGGAGTAGGGGGTAAGGAAAAAGCAGACGATTTGGCAATTTGGCCAGGGGGCGGCCGCCAATATATTTGATTAACCCGAAGCCTTTCGGCTCACTTATGCAAAATCGTTGCGGCAAGTGAAAGCATGTGTAGGGCATGCGGGGAAGATGATGAGACGTTGGAACGTTTTCTATGTCATTGCGCGGCTAACAACCACTGTCACTTATTAGGCGACACAATACCAGACATGAACCAACTTAGGGACGTGGTATGAAAAACAATTATAGATTTTGTTAGTAGCACGGAATTCCAAACTTAAATTTTCGATTTCGAGGTTACATTATAGTATTTAGAGCGCACAACAAGCCGAATACTGACTTAGGTTTTTGCCCATAGTGGCATGGGGTGGATGAATATCCACACCACATTTCAACCTAACATAACCTTAGGTTTGGCATTTTTGTAAGCATGAAATTTTACGCTTCAAATTTCGTTAAAGTTTTTCATTAAAAAATAATTATTAGCAAAATCTTTTCATTGCAATAACCTTTTCTTGGAAGAAAATTCAAATAACAAATTTTGAAAATTTTTACGAACTTTACGAACTATGCCCACACAGGAAAAACAACTCTACGAAAAAACCAACTACCAAATTTGTATGTAAAACTTTAAATTCGCAACGACTTTTAGCATTGAATTAAAGACTTTATTTGCTGAAGTAGGTTTGTTGAGACATGACAGGCAAAATAATTGAAATTTTGTGGATTTTCAACAAATTTTTTTGTTAAGTTGGTTGTTAAAACACGCGTACTACCATGTTGCATAAAAGACTCCCATGCCATTAAGTATTTGCAAACCCAAGTTCGAGTCCCCCGGCCGATTAAAAAAATATTTTTTAATTTTTTTGTTTTTCCTTAAACTTATCTTAGAAGATTTGGCTAAAAAAAGTATTTCGTAAGCAAAAAATTTGTTTAAAGTCATTTTTACATTTTAAAATTGAATTCGATTGAGACACTTCCTACTGAGAAATAATGTTTATAGTGTTGTTTCATCGTGAAAATTGATGCGTGCGAGACTTTGAAACATAAGATGCATGAGTGCAAATCACACGACGGGCAAAATTAATATAATTATGAAAATATTGGGTTGCCCAAAAAGTAATTGCGGATTTTTCATATAGTCGGCGTTGACAATTTTTTTCACAGCTTGTGACTCTGTAGTTGCATTCTTTCTTCTGTCAGTTATCAGCTGTTACTTTTAGCTTGCTTTAGAAAAAAAGTGTAAAAAAAGTTTATTTGATTAAAGTTCATTCTAAGTTTTATTAAAAATGCTTTTACTTTCTTTTAAAAAATCCGCAATTACTTTTTGGGCAACCCAATATTAGAAAGAGGAAATATTAGAAATACAAAACACCACCACACCGAAGTTGTGCAACAAAGCACATGTGGTGGCTAGTTCAGTGGTTTTTGTCTGTTTATGTATACATTGTTGTTGTTGTTATATGTTGGCTTTCAAAGAGTGCCTTTCAACAACAAATTTGTACTTTAGGTCGCTGAGATTCAAAATAAATTGCTGCAGGAAAATTATCAAACTTCGTCGTTGTTTTTTTTCGGCAAAAGGTGTTGTTTTTCAAAATTATTTTTATCTATGCAAATCTAAGGCCAAAGCCTAAGGAACTTATAACTACGAGAATCAACGCTGCTCGCTATTAATCAATAGAATTTTGACCCTAATAACTATGAGCTCCATATTAATTGCATGAAATACTGGAGCCAAATTACTGCATCCGTAATAGACTTATTTTTTTGTTTATAACAACTTCCAAATTTTATCTTTTGCAAAAATTTGAAAAATGTTGTCGTTTTGAACCGTTGAGTGGAGCAGACGTTTTTTCTTTTCCTCGGCAAGAATTTTTCTGTAACTCGTAATAGGTCATTATTTTTGGGAGAAAAATTTAAGTCACTCAAGGATAGCTGCGATAGAGTTATCCATTAGGCGGTTGATGATCTGCGTTTGTTTCCAGTGGAGCTGCAGATCTAGAGCCCGGGAGTAGGCTTAGATTGAACTCCAAAGATCCAACAGCTGCGCTGATGGTATCAGGCCGTAGCATGTTGTCTGCTACTGAAATCTCGACTGGTGGAGCGGCTGCTCCAGGCTCCACTAGTCGACAGACGACTGGTCAGCAGGGGCTTCGAGTCTTAAGGACAAGGGCGCATCTATTCTTTCTTCACAGGCCATCGATCTTCCCCGGCAAACCAACACGCTCTATAAGAGGTTTGAATAATAGATAGATCCCTAAAATAACTATATAGATCCCTAAATCTCTAAAAGAACTAGGGCTAAAAACAGTAAGATGGGTCCAGAAACCTTTGCAAATGTCGCTAGGAACAGTTTGATGATGACAGTTGTCGACAAGGGAAAAGAACAGGGCTGCATACCTAGGAATAGTTGGAGTGGGATAGTCAATGGACTGCCATCAGTATACTCCGATGTCCTTGTGGAATTTCCTGGGTCTCCTCCAGTTTGTGACGATACAGGCTGGTATCGGGGCCGATACAGACTAATTGCCTTCGGGGATCAACGCTCAATTGAAATGTATCGTTGTGCGCTAAAATGATTGGTGAGATCTGGCTAGGTGCAGCACTAGATTAAGTCAAGAAGGAAGATATTCCTTCTCGACCAATGGCGCATGCTTAGATACAAAGGATTCCCTCAGATCCTGAATCGATACATGCAAGAATAAGGGAATGTATTCCCAATCTTTCAACCACCGACTGGAAGATGGTAGATTGGATGAGGATGATGGTGAGCAGAGATATGCAGTATTCGTGCTTAACTCCGGCTGCTCAACAAGTCTGTAGGGGTTGTGTCCTACGAATTCAACAAGTCTATAGAAGCGGTGGGGTTGGAGAATCAGGAGACGACTCAGCAATTGTTGCTGAGTCTTGCTTGAGAAACTATCGACCACATCGCTAAAGTCTGGCGGATTGCAGGAGACTGAAAATCCTCCTGCCTCCTGGATGAGTACGGAAGCTCATCATAACAAGATTTTGTGAGGATGAACTCCTGGTGGAATCAGACGACGAGGCTAACCCAACAGTGGTGGACTATGATCCGGTTTCTTAAGATAAATCTCCACCACTGTAAGGCCGCTTCAGCGGCACTAAAGGTCTTCCTGATGGCAGGGGGATTTGAAGTGGTTCTTATCAAGGAACCATAGGTGTGTGGAGGAATGGTTCGTGAACTAAGAATTCCGCGATTCGAACCACTGAAAGGGAATGGGACACGGAGACTGTATTCTTGCAAAGAGTAGCCTAAATATTTTTCTTCTTCCGACGCTTAGCACTGAAGATTTAGTAGTAGCCAGCCTTGAAATATACAAGTCTCATTACTGGTTGGCTTCCCTTTCAATGGTACACGATTCAGAGATGCCGCCTTGAAACCTTAAGTCACTACTTGAAGCCGCTTCTGTAGGGAAGAAGAGCTTCATTGTTGAAATTCATGCTAATGCACATCACCAGATATTGGGAAGTTCGAAAGTCAACAAAAGGGGTGAGCTGCTTATCGAAGTTGCAATCTGGCGATTTGTAATAAAGGGGATAAACCGACCTTTATTACCAGGAAAATGGAGGAGGTACTAGATATTGTCTTTGTATCGAAAGATATAAGTGGAAGAATATGCGACTGGAATATGTTGGATGACCACAGTTTCTCTGATAATCGTTACGCAAGTTTCAGCGTTGAAGAAAATACTGCAGTATTGGCTAAACAGAAGAAAAGCGGTATGGGATAAATTTCGGCACAAATTCTGCATCACTATCCCTTCTAGACCAGAAAAGGAAGTGAAAACTACGGAGGATATTTATATAGTGGACAAGCGGATCATAAAGGCATTGAATGACTCGCTTGTGTCAGCATGTCCTAGTGAAAAGCCAAGGGGCAAACAGCGATCTCCATGGTGGACCCCAGAGCTGGTTGGTCTAAGGAAGACTGCAGAAAACTCTTCAACAGAGTAAAAGCCATAAGAGCACCACACGATTGGGACATCTGTAAGGCTGATCTAAGAAAATATAAGGTCGAGCTGAGAAAGGCTCAGAAAAAATCCTGGGTAGAAATCTGCAGCCCCATGAAGGATACATCTGAGGCTATATGGTGTTGTGGTCTGGTGGACGGGACTTTAAAGTCCACATACTGCTCAATACTTACCGGATCCAAAGGATGGCTTGTTTGTGGATCACAGCCGCACTGAGGACGAAACCATCTGATACACTGAATTTAATGCAACATCTTATGCCTCTGGACATTGTGGCTAGACAAATTGCAGCGACCACTGCCGTGAGGTTAAGGGATCTTTCTCATTGGTCATGTGGCGGCTACGGACACTGTGTTATTCTTGATACAATATCCGATGTTCCAGGCAATGTGGATTACATCATACCTGAGCCGCTTTTTGATAAAAAACGGCTCAGGTAGGGTTAGAACCGATTGGAACTACGATATCCCTGGTAACAGAAGTTACATAGACTTCTATACGGATGGTTCCAAACTAAACGATCATTTGGGCTTCGGGTGTACTCTAAAGATCTATAACTGGTCATATCGAAAAGTTTACCGGACAACTGCAGGGTGTATCAATCGGCATCCTTGCAATTAAGGATGTGGTGGAATGGCTAAGATATAATGTAATTGCGACAACTGGCATAAATATCTTTTCAGTCAGCCATCAAATCCCTTGAGAACGTGAGATATCCCAGGGAATTGTAAAGCGGCAAGCTTGCAAGACTAGGAACTACCCTACACATTTCAGGGATACTGGAATCTGTGGGTATGCCTCTAGCAACATGTAAGCTAAGTTTTCAGGACCAGGCCGAAGGACAACGAATAATAGATGGTCGTAAAGAGAGGGGCTTTGAGCATTCCAAAATTATGTGGCCTAATCTAGACATGAGGAGGCCTACCGCTTTGCTGTCATTGGCTAGAACAGACATCTCAGTCATTGTATCCATCATGACAGGTCACTGTCTAATCGGAAAACATGCTGACAGACTGAAGGTTGCCAGAAGAAGAAGAGACTATAGAACATCTTCTGTGTGTGTCCCGCACTAGCAGTCAGGAGTTCCACATTAGGTTCTCATTTCATTGAAAACTAGTATGATTTAGGGGATGTGAACATTCATAAATTACAGGGCTTTTTAAAGCGATCTGCATTTCAACGGTAGGAACTAGAAGGCTTCTTCCTTCTTCTGTTCCTGTGGTATCACAATGGACGAAAACGTCTAAATGAGTCTGATTGCAGACTGCCCCTTAAACCTTACCTAACATAACCTAAACATGTTGCCGTTTGAAAAAAATTTTACTGAATTGTTTCAAGGGGCCCCAGGCCTGAGCAACACTTTTGTAGTTTGTCTTTAGAGAATTTAAATGAAATTTAGTCTTTAGAAGAAATTTTATATTAAGAAAAAATACATTAAATTGTTTTCTTAGAAGAAATTTTAATGAAAATGTATCTTTAAAAATTTATTTCGTGTGCGTCCGGCACTGGCTGATAATGTAAACTTCAAATTTTGTCTTTAGAAAAAATTTTATTAAATTTTTTTTTATAAAAAATTGCATTAAAATTTGTTTAGGAAAAAAATTTCATAAAAATTTTGTTTTCATTACAATTTTGTCCGTAAACAAAATTATTTTGGACGGCCCAGTCTCGGTTTATGAGTAAGTACGCTCACAAGAAATTTTGCTTGAAAACTTGATTCAAGGTATGGTCAGTATTTTGCAGAAGTATTTGTTAACCGATTAAAAATTTTAAATACACAGTTGGGGAGGTTACAAAATTCTATAAGTACGGTCAACACCGCATTGCTGTAATATGCTTTAGTGCAAAATCCCGCAAAGGTGAAACTTGATGGAAAAAACAAATAATTTTTGATGTTTTCGCTTAAACGAAAATCGCTTAACTGAAAATACCGCTAAACTGAAAAGGTTTTTACACCCCAAATTCTGTTTTTGTGTGAAATTGAAAACGCATAAGTGAATCTCAATGGGAAACTATCTGAAATTTAAAAGAAAGTCGCGTCATCAATTAAATTCGCAAAAACATATTATCATAAAGAGTACGCTGGCCAATCAACTACAATCTGGTCCGAGTATCTGGAAAGTCTATTATTTCCATCAAACATCTTGAGCTCCTGCTTACTACAAACTGACCTGCTTGCTTTCTTTAAGCAATAGCCGAAAGGAAGTAAGCAAAATTAATTTTGAATTTAAAAAAAAACAACAAACGAGAACAAGAAAGGAACAAAGGGAAAAATTACTAGAGGCAGGGTAATGCAAATGAATTCCATCAATTGATAAGAATAAATGAATGAAATATCAACCTCATTTAATATTCACGTCCTCTACGAAACAATCATGCTAATTTTCAATTGACCTAGTTTTTACTTTGTTAGTTTATGGCATAAACTAACACAAATGTAATCACCTCAATTGTGACCAGTAGCTACTGCCTGCCGGTTGTTTACACTCGGATTTTGTTATGCTGCCAAAACACCTTCATCTGAACCTGTTTCGAGCCATGGATAAACACACATAAACCCGTTATTAGTAACATACATATACATATAAACTGGAATGAGTTTATATATATAAGTACAAACATGCTTAGTCGTATATGTTTGTATAAACAGAAAGTTCTTTCTTTCAAATCCAATGTGTTGTGGATAAATCAACACGAAAAATATATGTACATACTTGGGAGTTGCAACGCAACCTTAATACCATATTGGTAATACACGTATTAAGAATTGTTAGAACTACACATCGGCACGATTAAGGTTAAACATGTTGGATGGTTTGGTGGGTTTATAACTCGCATGACAATACTAACACTGCAGTATTGATCAATAGATGGAGAAATTTGGGTCATTAGGCTTTCTTACCGAATGAAAATTGTGATTTCTCTTTACATTTCTCTCAACATAAAGTTCTACATAAAAGTTCAACTTACTTTATGGTCCTTTTTTATCCCGTAGGATGGAGGCTGTACCAGTTTTATCATTCCGATTGTATTCGATATATATTCTTAAGCATGCGTGTGCGTATCGCTTTTCAGTTTTTTAAAATCAATGATATTTTTTGATTTAAGGATTAGAGGGAAGAAAAAATTATTCAATTGTTTGTATTTTATGTTTATATTTGAAAAACATCAATCTTCTGACCAAAAACTAATTTTTTCATAAAGAGATGATTTAAAAAAAAATTAAAGAGAGCATCTCACACCTACAATGTTGTTCAAAATGGGGATTATCAGTTGCATGTTATTCCTAACATTGCGTGAACGGCATTTTATTAATCTATACCAATTTTTATATTTTGTTAATTAGAATAAATTATTACATATAATGTATATTTGGAATATGTGTGATATGCTGCTAAATTAATATAACATAAAGCAAAATCAAAATGGCGAAACGCGTATGCAGTATGAGGTATTCTCTGATAAAAACGCCACTTAAAAGTAATGGTAACTTTTTTGACAATTACGAGTACATACAGTGTTGTGCAAAACAAAAGCAAACCTTTTTCACGTTGATAAAAATATTCCTAAAATTCGGCTAGCGCATTTTGTACATACAATGTTGTATAACCACTTTACTTGACATACTGAAAGCTGTCAAAGCCATATAAAAAATTGGGGTTTAAGAACCCTATTTTTATATAAATGAGGTTTTGATAGACGTTAATTTATGGTTCATAGCAGTTGCACCATTTTGATCATGGTTGTTATACATCTAAAAGACAGATTATTGTTGGTGTATAATAACTGATACATATATATAAATCTTTTTCGTTTGGCTTTAGAGCTTTATCCATATGTAAGAGATCATTAGAACCTTTACTATTTTCATCAATAAGCTAAAATGAGAGTTTTGTATCCAAAGATAGAGTTGGCTAGTGACGAACTTGTAATAACTTGGCTTGTACGAGCTATTAATTGAATTTTGAAGTATGTTTCTAATAATTTCTATCTAAAAACATCGATGGTTAAGACCAGCCACAGTCAGCATCTACAAATCTTGGCGTCCTTAAAAGTATTTCTCGTTAAAAAGTTATCCATAATTTTTTCATATTGTCAAAATTTGCATTAAAATTTTGTTAAAACTGAAGGAAAAACAAGTTAAAACATTTATACTAAAATTTCCTTGCTTCAAAATAATCTTATAGTAGCTGGGATATGGGCACTTGTGTCAAAATCGACTCACCGTGATCATTCTATTTAAATTTCATAAATAATACACTCAGAGAAATTTGTTAGTAAAAACAGCAAAAATGCTTGCTGTAACAGCAGAAAGTCAGCTGAAAATGGGACAGCAGTAATTTGTTGCTAAAACAGCAAACATTTTCTGCTGTTTTCGAATAGCAAAACTGTCACAAATATTTCAAAAATTTTTATAATCCATCTTATCTTTCAATTTTTCAGGCATATTACGTAAAATTGTTTCCAAATTTTCTACAATCTACCTCAAGTGTTGTTAAGAAGTTCAAAAATGTTGAATAGATTTTTTCAAACATTTAAAACTTTTAATTTAATATCAGCAGAATAAATATCTTAATTTCTTTAATTTTTCTGTTGAATTTGAATGGTTGGAGCATAATAGAGAAACAAATGTAAAATTAAAATATTTCAATATGCCATCGATCTTTCGAAAATTAATACTCTTCTTTTGGGTTTTTCCCGCGATATTTTGATTGATGTCTGGCGTATAATTACTTCTTCTCGGATACATTGCTACATCGTCCATGTCGCCTACTTGAATATACGGACGTAACAATTTGTGTTTGCTTTACTTTTGCCTAAAACTCACACATTTTACTACAATTACGCCTACAAATAAGATACTGATGAATATAATACTATTTTGTATATCAATTTAAATTGATGGTCTGAAAGATTGAATAAAATTTTACGAGTTTAAAAATTTTTCTCCCAGGCCAAAAGCAAACAAAACTACTTCTATTTGTGTAATTCGTTGCTCAACAATCCGTAGTACAAAAATTAAAAAAAAAATCATTAAAATTCTTAAATTTTTTCATTCATATTAAAAGTATAAAGCGTTGCTTTTATTTTGCACACTCATTTATTGACTATTTGCACTATCTACAAAAGCGGCAATCTCCCATCAGTGCACAAGTTTTCTAAAAATGTTCATTGATCTGTGTTAATATTCGTTAAAGAATCATAAGTTCGTTTTAGATGTAAAAAGCTTTGCCTTTGTTTTGCACAACACTGCATAGTTTAGTATAGACGAACACGGAGAGAGGGTGGCTAAGTAGTACTTTGCAACTCTTACAAATTTGGCTGTCCCAAAATTTTCTTTGTGGAGTAGAAAGGTGATGAAATAAGGAACAATTTTATGTAAGTTTGAAAAAAAAAAATCGAAGGGAACATAAAGGTTTAAAAATTTAGGGAAAAAATTATATTTTTTCAGGATTCTTAATGGCTTCATAAATAATTAAAAGATTAACATCGTTTCCAAAGCAAAAAACCTGGGTGTTATATTTAATAGCTCACTGACTTAGTCAAATCATGTGAATGTGGCTGTTGGCCAAACTTATGCAAATTTGCGATCTTTATGAATCACACATTCATTCACACCTCTTAAGAATCTATTTCTGCATGCGAAAACTTTCCTGTCCAAGGACTGATATATACGGATGCAAACTTTTAGCTGCGATCCATCGAGTCAACGCAAATTAAATGTTGCTTTCAATAACATTATTCGTTTTGTATATGGATATGGACCGATCACATTACACAGTTTGTTAATTTGCGTTATGGCTACAGTTTTAACACTCTTCTTAAAATTAGATCTTTATTGTTTACGCAGAAAATAATTGTTACATATCTACATATCTGAACGGTAAACCAAGATTTAACCGATCAAGTCGAGGAAAGGGTTAGTTCCATTTAGACCGCGTAGTCTTATATCCGAATGGCAGTTCTTCATAAACACAAAGCGTATTTGGAATACACTACGACATGGGATACAATTCATCGAGACAACGCGTTAAATTTTAAGAAAAAACAATATTCATTTTTCCATGTAGCCGTTTATTTTTTATTTTTGTTTATTTTCCTTTTTTAATAATTTTCATTTTTATTATAAACTCAATTTTGTTATTTTTATTTTAATTTATTCCCCTTTTCTAATATATCTCTTTTTTTTCCTAGAACATTGAATAACATACGATCTGGGTTTGAATTGACTTCAAAATAGTGGGTTAGGTTAAATTGGCAGTCTACCATCAGACTCACTTAGACGTTTTCGTCCATTCTGATACCACAGGAACAGAAGAAGGAATATGCCTTCTAGTTCCTATCGTTGAACTATCCAGATCGCTTTAAAAAGCCCAATAACTTGCGAATGTTCACATCCGGTAATTCAAATAGTTTCTTAAAGAAATGAGAACCTAAAGTAAAACTCCTTCTGACTGCTAGTGCGGGACACACACACAAAAAGGGGTTCTATACTCTCTTCTTCTTCATGCTGGCAACCCTCAGTCTGTCAGCATATTTTCCGATTAGACAGCGACCTGTCATGATGGACACAATGATTGAAACGTATTATCTAGCCAGTGAAAGCAAAGTGGTAAGCCTCCTCATTTCTAGATTAGGCCACATAGTTTTGGAATGCTCACAACCCCCTCATTGCGACTATCTATCATTCGTTGTACTTCGGGCCTGGTCCTGAAAACTACATGTCGCTAGAGGCATAGCCACAGATTCCAGTTTCCCTGGAATGTGTAAGGTAGTTCCTAGTCTCTCAAGCTTGTCCGTTTTCCAATTCCCTGGAAAATCTCTGTGGCCCGGCACCCAAAACCTGGTGAATTTTGAACTGTTCAGCCATCTCGACAGTCGAGGGCGGTTTTTGTGTTCAGAAATACGTTCTCCAAGGATTTAATTGCTGCTCGGCTGTCTGCGAAGATATTTATGCCAGTTATCGTTATGACATTATATCTTAGCCATTCCATCACTTCCATAATTGCAAGAATCTCGGCTTGATACACATTGCAGTGGTTGGGTAACCTTTTCGATATGACCAAATCTAGATCTCTAGAGTACATCCAAAGCCCACCTGGTCGTTTAGTTTGGAACCATTCATATAGAAGTCTATGTAACTTCTGTTACCAGGGATATCGTAGTTCCAATCGGTTCTATCAGGAATTGTGGTACAGTACTTTTTATCAAAAAGCGGCTCAGGTAGGGTGTAATCCAGACTGACTACAATATCGGATATTGTATCAAAGGTAACACAGTGTCTTTAGCAGCCACATGACTAAAGAGAAGGAAGAACATAAACACAACAACACAACGGTTGCTCTTCATGAACACAATACGTGTTTGGAATACGACATGAGATACAATCCATTAAGATATTGCGATAAAGTTTAAGAAAAAACATTATTAATTTTTCGATGTAGTAATCAAATTTTTTATATTCGATCGGCGTAAGATTCTAACATGTTTGTCTGCAGGTAGTAATTATGACATTTTGCACAGACCCATATTTTTGTTGTACCCAGTTAAAGTTCTTGAACGAGCAAAAACGGAACATAATAAAAAATAACTGGAATATAAACCGTCATTTCGATTTTGGGTCTTAAGCCCATAACAGGCGCCTTTGTTACCCGATTTTGCTGAAACTTTGAATTGTGACTTCTATAAGACCTCTCGAATCAGGCGCCTAATATTAACCAGATCCGGTCATTCAGAATAAATGGGCGCAAGACATGATTTATACACGTTTAGCACGTTTTAGACGTTTTTGCTTTTAATGTTTTCTCTGTATTTCCTCGACTCTGCAAGTCGAAAAATAGCAAATTCAAAGCAAGGAAAATGTAATAAAACTAAATACTGATAGTTAAGAAGTTCATATTGATTCATATAGCTTGGCTTGCTTTTAATGCTCTAACTGTTTATTTAGAAAGTTCAATAGTTGTTTTTTTAATTGCTTTTGCTGGTTTATTTTGCATAGTCACAGTTAAAGCAAATAGTCAAGCACTGAAAAATGGTCGAGAAATTCAAACCCTGCATACGATAACGCAAACATTATAATAATATTCTTTCAGCTGGACGTAGAAAGAGTAGCTCTTATAGTTTTCCTACAACTTTCCATACAGCTTGTTTGCTAGCTCGGATCATAGGGGGATTCTTTTCATTCTCGGAAATTCCCCTAAAACCTTTCCTTGGCCTTGTTTGATCAGCCGGGCTGTAGGACGATTTCTTAACAGCACATTCTTTTTTGCACCCTCTTAGGAGCTTGTTCGCATAGTTCGGATGTAGGGGGAGACTTCTAATTTAATATAATTATTTTTGTTGTTATTTCTTACTTCCCTAGCCCATTAAATTTATTTCTACTTGAAGTTTTCCGTGTCGAGTTTTTATACCTTTTAAAACCTTTAAAATGATGTACTTTTCATTTTAACTGGTTCATGTACTTGATTAACACAGATATGTATCTAAACTTAAAATTCGTTACTGTAATTTATACGACTTTTTATCTTGATGTGTAGGAATAACAAATAAATAAATAAAACAAATTTTGTCATACAATAGACTCTCGCAAATTCAAACTCTTACCAATTCGAACTGTCCAGAAATTAGAAGAGGCATTTTTATTACATGGAACTTTCTGAAATTAGAATTCTTGTGTTCCTATTTCTGGACATCTTTTTCTTATAATTTTTTTTTTCTTTTACAGCCTTTTTTTCGTTTCTTGTGTGTGGCAGCAAACAGTTTAAAAACACATTTAAACAATCTACGTCTCTAAAATTTTTTAACGAGATCTTTCTTTTTTTGAGCGATTTTTATTTCAGTGAAGCTTTGCGAATTTCGTATGTTTTGCTCTCTTATTTTAAGTGTAGTTTTCGAGAAAGTGTTGCACTGCTTCACTCTTTTATCTCTTGGTGTAAAAAAGTAAGGGAATTTTACGTGTAATTTTTGTGTTTGTTTGAATAAGAAATTTGATACTATTTTACGAATTTGGGTAATTTTTTTAAAATTTCAAACAAACGTAGAAAAAACATATTGTCTTTACAAAGAAAAAATAAGTTCTTAAAAGACTTGATGATGCCATGCGAGCAAATAATTTGCCAAACGTTTTAATGTGACAAAATTATAGGCTCTATCACACTACATGTTCTTGTCTTATGACATGTCACTTTTTATGTATCATTGGTATTTCATGATGTTACCATACTAGTATTTCAATTTTGCCCGGCACGGGATAGCTGTAAGCACCAGACAAACTGGAACATTGAGATCCGATTTGTGTGGTGTTAATTGCTGTTACGAGAAGCTTAGCTACAAGCTACCGGGCGCGTCCACAGGTTGTGGATATTGGAATGCTCCAATCAGCGGTATTGAGCGGAGAGTCTCAGTAAGAGGCCATGCGGCACCGGCTCTTGCACAAATACTGAGTGCCTATGATTCTCGATATGACAAAGCGAGTTATTGGCGCCTTTAAATTACCAATGGCAACTTTGTTCCTGCGGTGATCGGTCCTTTGGACCGGAACGAGCTTGCTCACACAGAAGCTTGGCGAGGATAGCCACATCCACATGAAAATGTGGCTACAACAACAACTACAACTACATGTTATTTTTGTATGATATTACCTAAAATTTGAGCAAAAGCTGATTTTTTATGGTAACAAATTGTTAAAGTTGTGGAAACAATTTAATTTGGGTTTGCCTTCATTCAACTCACAACAAAAACAACAGTTTTCGTTATGTTTTTGTCAGAAGGAATAGAGGACTGCTCTAATCGAAAGAATAACAGTGCTATTTCGAAAAGTGATTTTCATGTGTTATTTTTATTCGTATCACACTTTGTGTGCAACTTTAACTATAGCAAAATTTGACATGTCGTAAGGCAAAAACATGTCAAATTCAACATGAGCCTTAAAAAGCAAAGAAAGAAACTTTGCAGAACGTCGAATACGAGGAAATGCACAAACGACTTTATGCTTGATTTTTGAATCAGCGGGAACAGAAAATCACAATGACAGGACTCATGCTTAGAACAAAAGCCTAAAAGTAATTTTACTGCTAGTGATAGGTGATTCACGATATTTCAAACGCCTTGAAATCAGATTTTTAAATATACATATGTGGCGAAGTGCTTTCTTCCAATGTGAAAGAAATCACTTTATCCATACACAAATTTCCGGCAAAAATAATAAAAATGGGATACAAGTTGTCAGAAATATGCAATGCTGATGGAACTGGATGATTTTTCCGTTGACTATCAAATACATTTTTAACAGCATATGGAAAAACTTCTTAAGGAATTTAAATTCAACAATGTCAACAGAATAACGACTACACTAGTGGGGTCTTTCGAAGATAACTGTCCTCTTCGAGAAAGAAAATCGGCCCAAGAAACTCCAAGATGACCGGGGAGATTCGCAACATTGGGAAAGAGGTTCGTAGACTTTATAATAGAGCACGTCGTAAAAAAGCGGAAGTAAATTGGGATGTGTATTACACAGGGCTCAAGGAATACAATAAGATTACCAGAGCGGCAAAACGTGCCTCGTGGTAGCTTTTATGCGACCAGGTCGAAAGAGTTAATGACTCCACCAAGATGAAAATAGTTTCTCTCAAAAACCCATGTCCCACGTTAGTAGACGACGTGGGAGTGACAGCAGAGATAACGGAGGACATATTGATTCTTTTGATTTGATTTTAAATCCAGTATCTTGGAATAATGAGGTTGATTGAAGACTTTTCGTAACAGAATTTATGGTAAAGAAAGCCTTGAGGAGCTTCAAACTATTTAAGTCACCCGGACCTGATGGAATATTTCCGGTGTTACTACAGAAAATGACATACTATCAGGCGGCCCACCTGGCCAATATTTGCACGGCGTGACTAGGACTTTCACATACTCCTAAGCCCGGCAAGGCAATTTGTGCAAAACCAAAGGCTACAGACCTATAAACCTTACGTCCTTTCTACTTAAAACCATGGAACGCATTGTGGATACCATGATAAAAAGTGCGACATTCAACGAACTGCTCAAATGCAAACAGCATGCCAATGTCAAGGGAAGGTCGGTGGGGACTGCCCTGCACGAGGTTGTGCATAAGATAGAAGAACCCTTCGATGCCAAAACGAGGGGGCTTTTAACCATGTATGGACCAACACACTGATCCAAACCTTAGACCGGTCCTTAGAGACTGGATAAACCATATGATAAAGAACAGGAGGATAAATTGTGTGTCCCATGACATAAATATAAGGGAGAAAGTGGGAAATTTAAAGACATTTTCTAAAGACAACATTTTAATGGAATGTTTTCGAAAGACTAAATTTCAATCAAAAAAATTCAATTAGTTTTCCTGTAGACATAATTTTAACAGAAATGTGAAAATGATTTTGACATTTCTCGAGACAAAATTTCTGTCTAAAGACAGAATGTAGCTCCTCGAAAGTTGTTTTTTTCTAAAAGATAAATTTCAATAACATCTTTTCAAACGACATTTTCCTAAATTGTTTTTTCTAAAGACAAATTTCAATGAATATTTTTATAGACAAAATTTTAATAAAATTTTCTTTAAAACCCGAATTATAATATAATTTTTTTAAAAGATAAAAATATTGAGATTGTTTTAAACAAACAATTATTAAAGTTTTCTTTAAGAGGCATTTGACTAAACTTTCTGTAAGACATAGTTCAATAAGAATTTTCTCTTACTTCTAGCTCTATTATTTTAATTAAAATTTTATCTATAGAAAAATATTATTTAAAAAAAAATTTTTCTAATATTTAAACACAACTTTAAAACCCCGAAACGAATTTCGGAATTATAATATAATTTTTTTAAAAGATAAAAATGTTGAGAATGTTTTAAACAAACAATTATTAAAGTTTTCTTTAAGAGGCATTTGACTAAACTTTCTGTAAGACATAGTCCAATAAGAATTTTCTCTTACTTCTAGCTCTATTATTTTAATTAAAATTTTATCTATAGAAAAAAATTATTTAAAAAATATTATTTCTAATATTTAAACACAACTTTAAAACCCCGAAACGTTTTCTCCGATTAATTTACATTTTAAACTAAATTTATCAAATGAAACCATTTCTTTTTTTTCTTGGAAAGTTTTGGCCGTAGATTCGGGCACAGTGAAATACTTTTTAAAAAATATTCTCAACTGACTTTTTGAGTTTTTCCCAAGAAAATTAAAATGAAAAGATTTTACGAATAATGATTTCCTAAATAGTAACCTTTGAGTGGAGGATATCTTAACGCTACGCTTTGTATTGATACAGGAATGTATTGATACTGTCAGAAAGCTAGTTGGAATTATCCACAATCCCTGGGCCACAAAGCTCGACCTGGTGAGAAAGATGGACATCCCACAGCTCATAAAGGCGACGCTCTTCATCAAGGATTAGGGCGGCGAAATCGCAATGGAACGGATGATGGAAGTCTTAAACAAGGCAATCCACAGGGAGGAGAAGGAGGAAGGAACTCTGCTTGTGGTGGGAATTGATCTAGTCTCCGTGACAAGTTTAGCTAAGGCTAAAAGCTTGGCGAACTACGGGGCCGTCGTCCCTTCTTTCATGATTGAGTAGACTAGGATAGGCAAATATCCTCATACTGAGCCATCAGGCGGAGCAGTGGTGGGACACTCGCTATCGCCTATCGGACAGGGAGCCGACGACGAGACAATCACCGACTGCCTCAATGCTGGGAAGACTAGGATAAGCAAAGATCCTAATATTAAAACATCAGACAGTGCAGGGGCGAGAGACCCAACACAGCCTAACGAACAGGGACCCAACGACGGAACCATCAATGACTTTCTCGAGATTGGGAAGACTATGATGGATGGAAAGGTCCTAATGCTGAAACATTAGGCAGTGCAGTGCAGATAACTCAATGCCGCCTAACGCACAAGGAGCCGATGATAAGACTATAACCTACTCCAAAGAAGCCCATTTTTCAAGATTTGGAAGACTAGTATAGGCAAAGATCCTATTTTTGGAACATCAGGCAGTGCAGGGATGGTAGAGACAATACAGCCTAACAAGCAGGGACCCGATGATGGAACCATTACCGACTTTCTTATGATTCGGAAGACTAAGATAGGCAAAGAACCTAATATTAAAACATCAGGCAGTTCAGTGACGGATAATTCTTGAATACTAACGACCTAATAACACTTAATATTGTTAACACCGCAACCTTTGTTAATAGGATTAGGGAAGAGTTATTAGATGTGACAATTTGTTTGGAAAATCTAATCGATGAGGCTGGAGGGTCCTTATGGAGCATTTCTTCTCAGACCATCGCTACATCAAAAGAAGGCTTGGACAAGATAATTTAGATTGTCTAGGGCACTGGAAACTATTCTAGATATCCGACCCATTGACATACATATTAAGTGTGAGGCAGCCACTGCGGCTATGAGACTTAAGACGATGGGAGAATGGATTGAGGATGAGAGCAGCTCATATCATCTCGGTATAATCGAGGCGACGATAGGAAACCTGGAAGGAAGAGAAGAGGTTTTCGATCGGATACCTGAGATGAACTTTGAAGTCGAGTGCGATGCACTGCTGCCATCTGGAAGATCATGTTACACGGATGGATCAAAGCTAGAGGACAGAGTGGGCCTGGGGGTCTACATTGAGAACCCAGGGACTGAGATCTGTTTGAGACTGCCTGACCATCATACGGTCCTGCAGGCGAAGATCCGGGCGATCACGGAATGCGTGAAGTGGTGTGGTGCTAACGCGAGGACGTCAAGTGTGAACATCTTTACGGACAGTAAAATTGCCATAATGGCCAATAACAACCAGGACGACAAGGTCACGAACAGTCTTGCAGTGTAAGAAGGAGATTAACGCCTTCTCTGAGGATAGCAAAATCCGCATTCTTTGGGTGCCGGTCCATAACGGAGTAAGGGGAAATGAAAGGGCAGACGATTTGGCGGTGAAGCCCAGAGAACTGCCGTCAATAAACTTGGTTTACCCGAAGCCTTTCGGGTCGACGCAGTCCTAGTTAAGGGAGTGGGCGACGAATGCGAATTGACCCAAACTGAGAACAATGTCATTTTTGAAATGGCATCTTGATGACGAGATGGCGGATTGTAGAAATGAGACCATCCTTAATTGTTTCGCTATGGAAGATTGCAGAGATGCATAATAATAGAAATTTATCACTATGTATTACTTCATATCAATATTAGTTCATATCAGTGTTCACATACACTCTTATGTAAAATGCTTTGTTTAGATTTTAAAGTTTTGTTTTAATTCATAATTTGTACGTTTGTAATCACAAATCTTTTATTTGGACAATGCAAATAAAAACTTATACGTCAATTTGACAGTGAACAGAAGAGAGGGAATTTCTATCCCCACAGGGTTGTATCGTTGTTGTTTGGCAGGTGACGCTACCTTCTATAATTGTACAATGTTTTATCTATTGAAAATCACAACGAGAAGCTTTCATATACAGCTAGTAATTTCTCATATCTCACTGTAGCGGCGACGAATACGAGATTAAAATACTCCCAAGCACTGAATAGTGGTTGTTTTTCCAAATTGTCTTCTTAACAGCAGCTTGTTCGTTTTATTCTATCTTCAGTATCTCGTTCTTCAGTTGTCTTGAAATAATGTGGGTTCAGCGTTCAAAAGCTCAGCAAAAACAGTCATCAATGAATAGTGCAGGCTTTTGATTGGGGTTCATTATCGATCGGATCACTAATTTTTTGTTATATTTTACAAATAGTGTAACTTTGCCGATAGTGTCGGTACGAAAAACATCAATCGATATTGAGCCAAAAACTAATATCGACAGTGCCATCCATATTTTGCGAGCTCTAATCTTTATAGCTACACTCAACCAATTAATTTGTTATTCAAAACAGCAAACATTTTTGTTAAAACAGCAGTTTTTGTCTGCTGAAAATAGGAAAGCAGATATTACAGCTGTTTCTGTTTCTTACTGCTATTTCAACTAACAAATCTACTGTTTGAGTACACAAGTCTAATGAAAAAAATTTGTATCCTACTTTTAATGGTTGCCTGTTACTTGTTTATAGGGTTATAGAAAGTATATATTCAGTGGTGATTATACACATCCATTGAGACACCTTGACATATGTGTTAAATTTTTTCTTCTTACCTCCCCTTCATAATTAAGCAGCAGTCATTTTCAGCAAACAACAGACTTTTCATCAGTAAGCCTGCTGCACTGAAATTGCAGTACTACTGCTGTAATAGCAGAACTACTGCTACGATAGCAGCAAAATTAACTACTAACATTCAGCAGACACTGTTAACTATTTTCAGCCAACTTTCTCTATGAGTGTATGGACACCAGCCATAGGTACGGATGTTTCTGTCGTTACTGTTGGCATTGAATTCGTTTTGGCTGAGCTTCAAACAATTGAAGGCAACCACATGAATTCATGTGTCCTTCGTCTTCAAAAAAAATTACAAAAAAATGTTCATCTCTTTGTGCTTCTTTAGTTTTGTCACCACAATTATTATTATATTTTGTTGTTGTTTTAAATTTATATAAAAAATATTAAGGACATTTTCTGTAAAGACGAAATTGACTCAGAATTATTTAGCAAAAAACTAAAAGGGGTTCGAAAAGTCGACCTGAGTATCCTTTATTACATCAACAGATGCATTGTAAATACCTTCCTTTTTAAAAAACATTTTTACTATTGAGTTAAGTAAATTAGAATCAACTTCCGGTTCATATTTGTGATGCGTTCTAAGACAAATAAGCGCCAGCACGTAATGGGATATAAAGCAAAATGACGTAAAATTGTCACGCTCAGCACCAGAACTGGTTTTATTTTAAATAATTAAGCAGTTTTCGAATAATTTTTTAAAGATAAAAATAAATCCCTAATGTTGGGACATATATCATATTTTCTCAAAGAAATATATCGATTAAGCTCATACTTTTGCAAATCGGCCCACATATATAAATATACAGCCCATATAGAAATCTGAACAGAATATCATAAAGTTCGGTGATAGTATTAAGAGATCGTGTTAGTGAAGGTCTTTTGACAAAGATACATAATAAAATCAAAATGGGCCAAACATAAAATAAAGCGATTTTTGCCGATTTCCATAGCCTATAATGAAATGTTTGCTGAAACTAAAAGTCAGAACAAATCAACAAAAAATAATGTAATATAGTCTTCAAACAGAGAGACTAACATGGCTATGTTAACCCAAATTAAAACCATCCCGCATTACAATAGTGGTATTGGGTATAGGGAATATAATGGCGACTGTTAAACAGGAAAGTAAAGTACTAGTACTCCATAGCTACTTGAATAATAATAATAAAAAGCAAATATGCTCCGTGTGTGGAGGTCGAATAAGTTTTAAGGTTAAGAAAGAACAATGACACAGCTGCATTGTCATTTCGTTCTAGAATAGTTGAAAGATGAATAAGTATTCCAGTAACAGGACATGTGTCAGTATACCGATTCGAAATATATTGATTTGACAGATTTACTTTATGGAACTGTCATTAGGTTTTGTGAATAAGGCCGTTAGTTTGAAACAAGATTTTAATAGGATTAGTTGTACTCGAATAATAAGAACCTTCGCAACGTACTGCGTTTCTGCCCAAGTGGTAAGAGACTTTCTAAAACAAAGCCAATAATGGGAAAATATTTAAGTAATACCAAACTTAAATATAAGAGTATAAATCCCCCCCACAACTATTTTCATAAGGTTACATACAGTGGTGAAAAAACTAGGGACAACAGCTACTAAAAATAACATTAAGCAAGGAGAGTAAACAAAAGTGTTTATTTTTTATAAAAGCTTAAAGTTGACTAAATGTTGACCTGTTGAGCTTAGAACGGTGAACTTAAATTTGATACTAAATCTCATTTAATTCCTCGTTATGGTGATATCTTCGGGCAATACTCTTCGACAAAATTATACGGACACTTATTAAAGCTTCTAAGAACAAACTTTGTGTTGTGGATTACGACGATACCTTAAGGAATAAAATGCTTCTATTAACCAAAAAATAAATGTCACTCAAGTTACAGTTCATCTAAGTTAACGACTCAAAGCACACTTCCAGCCTAGCGAAATTCTTACTCCAAGAGCTTACTGTAACGCATTTGGAAGGGCTATCGAATTTAGCGGACCTTAACCTTCTTGAAAACCTCTGGGTAGGAAAAAATTAAGATTTTACATTTTCCTTATGGTCTTTAGTTTTTTTTTTTAAATTTTTTAATAACTTTTTTCTCTTCTTCAGTTGTGTGAACTCTGCGAACCCTTTTTAGTAGTTAGTGCTTTAATTAACGAAACGAAATTTTGCAATAAAACATGTGCATGAATGTGAACCATTTGATTTCCCCTCCTTTAGATTTTGAGTTACAAATAGAAAAGAATTCATAATTAATAACAACGTAATATAATACAACGTAAAATAATAATAAGTCTTTCTATAATTTTTTCCAAGAGAATTTGCCGAAGATATCAAAATAACGAGGAACCGTGAATTAAATGAGATTTAATATTAAAATTAAGTTTACCGTTCTAAGCTCAACTGGTTTTCATTTCGTCAGGTTTGGCCTTTTACCGAAATAAACACCTTTGTTTATTCTTTTTGTTCAATACTATTCTTAGTAGCTGTTGTCTCTATTGTTATTTCCAACACTATATGTATACGTTTAGGAAAATGGAGAAACTGCTTCTATTCAACTTTCCGTATGTTCCTTAATGTTGGATGAATTTTAGAATTTTAACTCAGTAGCAGATGATATTTTTGTTAATTGCAAAATGTTTCCAAGAAATCAATCATTACATTTACAGGGACGAACATGCACAGGTATGAAAATTATGTTATACTTACTTTAGGTAGACATCTGGGTTCGCCAAATAACTTGCCCAATCAGCCAAATACAGTGTAGCAGATTTTATCCAGCGCCGCCTAAATGACTGATTGTTTAAAGATTCGAACAACTTATCGTAGTCGACTTTACCATCACGCCCTTTGAATCCCTGTGTAAGAGATTAAGCTGAGATTTATATACACCTGCTTTGGTTTATCATTACCTTTAGAATCTTATTTATTCCAGATTTCTCATACAAAGCATCGGCTAGTTCAGAGTTCGAAAAATGATCCCACATAACGTGCATATGTTCCAAAAATGGGGGCAAAACCCACGCGTGATCCTTATGTTTTTCTTGTGTGTGTTGGCCTTCGGGTCCAGCAAAAGAGCTAATAGCTTGCATGACTAGTGGCAGTAAACTCATAAGCCCATTATCTTCCTTATGTTCAGTTGGTGGATTTTCGTTGTTCACTGAACGTTTTTGCTGATGGTTATGGGGACGTTGAGATGACTGCTCGCCATTTTGTCCCATAAATGCTGATGCTATTTGGATAATGGAGCCGAGATCTATGCCCGATTCATTTTCACGCCTTTTTCGGTGATAATCACTACTGTCGTCGTCGTTGTCGTCACCTTGGGTAAACATTTCAATAACGTTTCCTATGATGGACGGGTCAAATCCCCCACTGCGGCCATTATTGTTACCAGCGTTAGCCAACAGGCTTCCAATACCAGAGAGAATTTGCAAGCCGGCATTTTTGCCTCCGCTCCCGCTATTTGCTTGCAAAAATGATCCAATTAATGATGCTACTGCGGACAAGCCTGGTCCACTACTATCGCCTCTGCCTCTTCCATTATTTTGATTGGTCATGGCTTCTTGAATAAACATCGAAGCCATATCAAACAAGGGATTCGAATCATCATCATCAGTGGATTTATCAGATTGTTGTGACGCTTGGCCGAAAGATGCGTTTAGGCATACCAATAATAAAAAGAAAATGGCCTTTCTAAGCGACATTTCCTAGGCAATGACTTTCAACAGTCTTCCAGAAAACACAAACTTTCACAACCACCTTTATCACAGTTACAATTTCACGCTCGTGAACTCGTTTTTCTCTTTTCCAACAAATGTTTCTTCTACACTAAATATGGGTGCCGGCTACACAAAGCAAACGTATAATTTGTGTGCGTTTTCTTACTTTTAATTTTGTAAACCGTAATATCTAAAAATATTTATTTAAGACGCTCTATTAAATTTCACTACCGAAGATTTTCGTAGTCGTTATTTTCCGACAGCACCAGCGACTCGACTGAAGACTTTCTTTCTTCTGATCAATACAAAAGTGCTGAAACTTTCCTATGGTCACAAGGTTGATGTTGTGTTAGCCATTCTCCTATACACACTTAAGCTACAACACTAATTCATATATGTCTACTTCCCAATTACTTACCTGTTGCTTATCTCAAACATGTTGCAAAGTTCTCAGCAGTTGGAAGAGTTGTAAGCACTCAGCACTGGCGTTGCACGCTGGTTTAGTGGCTTCTGGAAGGTACACGTCAATAGCGGTTGGGAGTCGTCCAAACCATCTACCTACTTTCTTTTCCGTCATTCTCATTTTGGAAGAGAGCAGACGCAAACGTAGTACCAATACATTTAATTTGCCATACGCCGTATACAAGTCATTGTATGGGTGTGCGCCCGAGAAAAAATGTGTATTAAGCTACTTTATTTATTTAGGCTCAGAAACAATACTACAAAGGGAACAGCAATAATTCTACATAGGAAAAAATATGTGAGTCCAACAAATTTTTACATTTACGGTGTGCTGAACATCTTCAATGCAACTATATAGCGAAACTTACAAAATTAGGTTTATTCGTCCTAAGTTCATGAATAAACAAAGAAACATGTGAATATGATTGAACAGAAATGAAGCGTTTATTTGGTTGTGAAATATGAAGTGATTTTCATTTGTTATACTTACCGCCATAGGATGGTGGTACACTAATCTAGTCATTCCTATTGTAACATCTCTAAATATTGATCTGCGACCCCATAACATAAACGTTCTTAATCGTCTTACCATTCAAAGTCGATCTAGTCATGTTCGTCCGTTCGCCTGTAGAACGGTGGAACGCATAAGGCCAGCTGCTTGAAATTTTGCACCCATTCTTCTTATTGATGTAAGTCATTGCAGAGATTGCAAATCGACCATTTTGGTTCAGATTAATATATAGAACCTACAAGCCGCACTTCTTCTCCTATTGAAATGTTTCTTCGAATGCTTCAATTTTCGCCTGATTCGGCAGAACATAAAGAAGACATATGACCTTCAATTAAGTAAATTTGTTTTCCATTCCACGCCCCTAAGTTGGCTCATGTCTTGTATTGTATCCCCACCTAAGTGCCGGAATCTGTTAAATGCAAAAGCCGGGCAATGACATAGGAAATGTTCCAACGTAACATCATCTTCCCAGCATGCCCTACACATGCAATCACTTACTGCACCGATTTTACATAAGTGATTTCGTAGTCCTATGTGTCCCGTTATGATACCGAAAGCTACACTGACCTCCTTCTTACTTCCTTTCAGTAATAGCCTCGTCTTCTCACGATCTGGATCTCCCTATAGAATTTTCGCCGTCCTACCGACGGTTTCGCTGTTCCACAGGATTACATGCGCGTTCGTTGCCCACACCCTTAACTTGGACTTAGTCAATCCGAAAGTCTTCGGGTTAACCAAGTTTATTGACGGCAGTTCTCTGCCCTTCAACGCCAAATAGTCTGCTTTCTCATTCCCAGTTTCTCCGCTTTGGCCCGGCACCCAAACGATGCTGATCGTACCATCCTCAGAGAAGGCGTTAATCTTCTTCTTACATTCCAAGACTTTCGTGATCTTAAATCACGTTTACACTGCTCTTTAAATCCGGATTAAATGGCTCGATCATTTGCTTTCCCTTTATAAAATCAGCCGACGAGATCTTTATTTTAGATTTAATGAGCAGTGTAGACGGGGTTTTACAGTCCTGGTTACAGTTATTGGCGTTATGGCCTGTTTACTGTCCGTAAAGGTGTTCACACTCGATGTCCTCGCTTAACATCACACCACCTCACTCATATCATGATAGCCCGGATCTCTGCCTGCTGGACAGTATTATGGTCAGGCAGCCCTAAACCGATCTTAGTCCACTCTGTCCTCTAGCTTTGATCCATCCGTGTAACATGATCTTCCAGAAGGCAAAACTAGGGTTCCGTCAATCCAAGACTGTGCCGTTGACATCAGTGCTTTACACTCGACTTCAAGTGTAGTCTCAGGTATCGGATCGGAAACCTCTTCCATTCCTTCCATGTTTCCTATCGTCGCCTCGATTTTACCGCGATGGTATGAGCTGCTCCTATCTTCAATCCATTCTCTCATCGCTTTAAGTCTCATAGCCACAGTGGCTGGTCTACATCGCTTCGCCTATGCCAAGACAAAATGTGTCAGAACCTGTTGTATTATCCTTAAGTGCCACTTTTTCTCCATAGCAGTTGACCAAATTACTGAAGCGTAAGTAAGTATTGCTCTAATCACGCCAATGGACTATCCTTGGACTCAGGTCCCCCTTGGGGCCTACGGCCCGCTACATAGTGCCCAACATTTGTGCGCTTTCTCGTTACGCTGCTGAATGTGACACTTCGAATTCAGTTTCCTCTCCAAGATCACACCTAAGTATTTGACCTTGTCAGATATCGAAATCGTTCTATTGAGGAAACGTGGGGCGCCAAATTGATCCACCATCGTCTTCCTCGTGAAAAGGCAGATTTCAGCCTTCTCTGGGTTAATATTGAGACCCCTCGGTCTAGCCTAGTCCTGTGCCATCTGCAAGACCCTTTCGGCCCTTCTGCATACCTGGTTCGGATCCTTATCCCTTAGAAGTATTATAACATCATCTGCGTAGCAGATGGGTTCTAATCCCTCCTAATGACAAAATAACAATTTCATTAAAATTTTTCCATAAGTATTGAGGGAATGTCCTACTGAATGAAATCAGCAAGTTGTTTTGCTGTAAAATCTATTATCTAAAAAAAGTACTTGCCGAAAAAGCGAATTTAGTACCAGGCTTAAGTCAGCATCCGTAATAGGTTATTGATGGTGGTCATCCATAGGGGTGGCGATAAAATACATCCTGTGGGGTGCCTTGTGCCACTTTCTCCCTAATAAATGGTGATGTTTTAAGAGCTATAGGAAAGTTTTGAAAAAAACATCAAATTCAGAGAAATGCATGAAATCTTTATTTAAATCGATAGTACCGTCCATATAATTTTATATTTGAAGATTATTTCATGCAAATGTTGACCTTGACTTCGCCTCAAATGTTCCATCCGCTTAGTCCAATTTTGGTATACTCTTTCCAACTTTTCGGCCGGTATCTCACGAATAAATTCTTCAATGTTGTCTTCAAATGCGTCGATTGAAGCGCCTACAAAAAAGAGTCTAAAGGCGTTAAATCGCACTATCTAGGCGGCCAATTGACCGGTCCCGAACGTGAAATAAAATGTTCACCGAACTCGCCTCTCAACAAGACCATTGGTACGCGTAATGTATGGCATGTAGCATCGTATTGTTGAAACCACAGGTCATGAAAGTCAAGCTCTTGCATTTTGGGCAAAAAAAGTTGGATATCATTTCACGGTAGCGCTCACCATTCACAATACGGCCAATTGATGTCACCAGCCCATAAACCACATCAAACTGGGACTTTTTCTGGGTGCATTGGTAGTTCTTCTTCTGTGCTTCTGACTGATCTTCACTCCAGAGTTGACAATTCTACTTATTTACGCACTCATTGAGTCAAAAATTAGCTTCGTCGTAAAATAGAAGAAGAGCGCTATAAACTTGATTAACAGAGTGGGCATTTTTATAATAAAATTCAATAATTTGCAAGCGTTGTTCGTTTGTAAAACGATTCACGGTTAAGTTATATGCCAAACTGAAGATGTTTGACAGTGAAACATAACACGAAACGTGCGTAAGCTGTTTAAACCAGTGTTTCCAAAAAGAAAATAGCTAAAAAATCACCCTTTACTTATGTCATTGGACACATAATTAATCCAAATGTTCGTTTGCATATGGTCTAAAGATCGGGTCCACCCGATACTAGTTTAAGGATTGGATCAGTGTGCCAAAAGCCCCCTCGATGTCAATGCATAGGTTAGGGTTAGGTTTAAGCAGCAGTTTACCATCAGATTCACTTAAACGTTTGCGTCCATTGTGATAACACAGGAACAGAACCTGTGTGAACCATCCAGATCGCTTTAAAAAGCCCAACAACTTGCGAATGTTCACATCCGCCAGATCAGACAGTTGAAGGTGAAAATCCTTCTGACTGCCAGTGAGAGACACATCCACAGAAAGTGTTCTATAGTCTTTTCTTCTTCAATGTCTCACAGCTTCTGCAAAAGTCGTTACAGACAACCTTCAGTCTGCCAGAATGTTTTTCCGATTAGACGGTGATCTGTCATGACGGACATAATGACTGAGACGTTTGTTCTAGCCAATGACAGCAAAACGGTAGACCTCTTCAAGGCTAGATTAGGCCATATAGTTTTGGAATGCTCACCGCCCCCTCTTTGTGACCATCTATCATTCGTTGACCTTCGGGCCTGACAGGGAAAACTTAGCTTACATGTCGCTAGAGGCATACCCACAGATTCTGGGTAAACCTGGAATGTGTAAGGTAGTTCCTAGTCTCCCAAGCTTCTCCGTCTTACAATTCCCTGCGATATCTCTGAGGCCCGGCACCCAGAACAGGTGAATTTTGAACTGTTCAGCCATCTCGTTGACGGATCTGCGACAGTGAAGGGCGGTTTTTGTGTTCAGAAATACATTCTCCAAGGATTTATTAGCTGTCTGGCGATCTGAAAAGATATTTATGCCAATCGTCGTTATGACATTATATATTAGCCATTCCGCTACTTCCTTAATTGTAAGGATCTCCGCTTGATACACAATGCAGTGGTCGGGAAACCTCTTCAATATGACCAGTTCTAGATCATTAGAATACACCACAAAGCCCACCTGGTCCTTAAGATTAGTACCAACCGTAACTTCTATTATCAGGAATATAGTAGTTCTAATCGGTTCTATCAGGAATAGTGATACAGTATTTTTTATCAAAAAGCAACTAAAGCAGAGTGTAATTCATACTGCCTGGAACATCGGACATTGTATCAAGGATAACATAGTGTCTGTAGACACCACATGGCCAAAGAGAAAGCTCCCTTAGCCTCAGGGCCGTGGTCGCAGCAATTTATCTAGCCCCGATATCCAGAGGCATTAGGTGTAGCATTAAATTCAGTGCTTCAGATGGTGTTGTACTCAGTGCGGCTGTGATGCACAAACAAGCCATCCATCTTACAGGTGTATAGGGCAAGAGTTGCCTTTCCTGCCAGTTTCAAAATGTTAGATTTGATGTTCAATTTCCTGTCCAGCAAAACACCCAGGTGAATGGAACGCTTTCTGTAAATGGAACATTCTCTCCTCCCAAGAAGACAGCTGCCACTGTAGGTAACTCGTATCTCCTGCTGAAAAGAACTATTGTTGTCTTGCTCGAATTTACGCCTAGACCACTTTCGGTAGCCCACTTCGCTGCTGCACGTAGAGCTCCCTGGAGTATATATGTTAGAGTGCGGGGAAACTTTCCACTAACCGCAATAGCCAAGTCATCAGCAGGGGTAATAATTGATGACAATTATAATAATTGGTGATGGCTATATTCCAAACTTGAAAAGTTAGTACGCCTCCTTGAGGTATTCCTCTACTGACCCATGTTTTTAGATCCACAGATCCCAACCCTGTCGTAATGCATCTTTTAGTAAATAGGTTATAAATAAACTTTCTTGCGTTAGAGTTGATGCATAGAAACTCCAACTCCTTCATGATTGACGCCGGTTTTATATAATTGAAAGCACCTTCAATGTCAAGAAATGCTACCATTGTATATTCCTTAACAGCGAGAAAACTCTATGTAGCCGACAAAGTGGTCGTGAAGGGCTGTTTCAGTGGATTTGCCTTAACTACAGCATGCTGCTGCCGCGACGGGAAATCTCCAGGGATCTTTGGCCTAAGAATGTCTCTATCTACCTCTCAAGAGTCTTCAGTATAAATGATAACAGACTAACAGCACGAAAATCTTTCGCCTTCGTGTGGTTTTCTTGCTTTTGGAATGAAAATGACCTTTGTGACTCCTCATCCCACAAGTATATATCTCCCTTAGCGAAGGAACCAGTTTATCAAACTCAGCTTGCAATTTAATCGGTGATACATCATCAGGTCCTGTCGATTTAGAGGAGTCAAAACTTTTTATCGCCCAAGGGATTTTCTGCTCAGACACAGTTTCCCAAATAACCCCCGACTTCTGAATACACCTCACCGTAATAGGTCTCGAGTACAGAATAGACGGGATAGACGTGCAGAATTTGTGCCGAAATTTATCCCAATCCGCCTTTCTTCTGTTTAGCCGAGAGACCACTTCTAGAGTATTTTCTCCAAGGCTGAAACTGAATATGACGATGATCAGAGAAGCTGTGGTCATCCAACACTTCCCAGTCGCATATTCTTGCACTTATATCTTACGATACAAAGGTAATATCTAGTACCTCCCGCCGGTTCCTGGTAATAAAGGTCGGTTTATACCCATTATTACAAAGATTGCAACTTACAATATATTCGATAAGCAGTTCACCCCTTTCGTTGACATCCGAACTTCCCCATATCTGGTGATGTTCATTAGCATCACTTCGTACAATGAGGCTCTTTTTCCCTACAGAAGCGGCTTCAACCAACAACTTAAGGTTTGAAGGTGGCATCTCTGAATCGTGTGCCACATATAGGGAAGATTTGAAGGTGGCATCTCTGAATCGTGTGCCATATATAGGGAAGCCAACCAGTAACGAGACTTGTTTAATTCAAGGCTGGCTACTACTAAATCTGTATCTCCCACTCCCCGTACCTTTGAGTAGTTTAAATCCTGGAATTCTTTGTCCATGAACCATTCCTCCACACAAGCATGGTTTCTAGATAAGAACTACGTCAAAAGCACCCTGCCATCAGGAGGACCTTTAGTGCCGCCGAATCGGCCTTACAATTGTGGAGATTTATCTGTTGAAATCGGACCATAGCCAGGATTCAGAACTTCTACCACTGTTGTGTTAGCCTCGTCATCTGATTCCGCCAGGATTTCATCCTCACAATATTCGTTGGATCTTTTTATGATGAGCTTCCGTTCGCATCACAGGGACAGGGGAGAAAGCTGTGGAAATACTCATTCCTCAAGACACTGGACGCTTGCGATGTTGACGATTCCTGCTTAGAATCTGCTGTCGAAGTACTTTTTGAGTTCCGTCCTTCCCCGCTGGCATATACCTTGAGCCAGTCCAACTGGATGGCCAACTCTTACATGGCTTGTCGGGCCCCGTTTCGGTACCTTGCCATCCTGTTTCGATCGTGACAGAGGTATTTCCAATCTCCTGTAATCCGCCAGACCTTAGCGATGTGGTCGATAGTTCCTCAGGCAAGTGTTCAGCAACAACTGCTGAGTCGTCTCCTGAAACCCCAACCCCGCCGCTTCTATGGACCTTCAGTTTCAACTTGTCGAGTCCGTAGGATACAACCCCTTCAGACTCGTTGAGGTCTGCGAGACAGCCGGAATTTAGTACGAATACTGCATATCTCCGGTCATCATCGGCCAACCTACCAATCTTCCAATCGGTGGATGAAAGATTGGAATTACATTCACTTAATATTCCAAGTATCGATTCAAAATCTGAGGGTATCCTTGGTATCCAAGCATGCGCCATTGGTCGAGAAGGAATATCTACCTTCTTGGCTAAATCTAATGCCACACCTGGCCAGATCTCACCAATCTTTTTCAGCGCACAACGTTACATTTTAATTGAGCGTTGATCCCCGAAAGCAATTTGTCTGTATCGGCCCTAGTTCTTTTAGCCATGGGATACCCTCCAGGTGACCGAAGCCTTTTGGCTGACTGCGGTCCAGTTTCCGAATCTAGACCTATAGACTTTGGGGTAGCCTGTGCAGCAAATTCCCGAGCCCAATTTAGGGAGTCTCTCTCCCAATTAGTAAGAGTTTAGGGTCATTCGCACCAAGCCTCTCAATAATCCAGAGAGCGATGCCTATTCTATTATTTCAACCTCTTAAAGAGCGTGTTGGTTTGCCGGGCATGCGAAGAAAGAATGGATTCGGCCTTATCCTTAAGACTCGAACCAGGTGTCTTCGTCAAAAGCCCCTGCTGACCAGTCGTCTTTTAGCTAGTGGAGCTGAAGCAGCCGCTCCACCAGTCGAAGTTTCTATAGCAGACAACATGTTTCGACGGGATACCACCACCGCAGCTGTAGGGTCTTTGGAGTTTATTCTAAGCCTACTTCCGGGCTCTTGATCTGCCATTCCACTGGAAACAGACGCAGATCATCAACCGCCTAATGGATAACACTATCGTAGCTATCGTTGAGTGACTTAAAATTTTTCAAAAAAATTATGACCTTTTACGAGTTACAGAAAAACTATTGCGGAAAGAAATAACAAACAAATAACAGTAACTTGCCAAGACTTCTTCTGAGTAGTCTTCCGAATTTTGTCCAGTTGATTTTCAACTTATTCCGGAAGCTTATCGGATTCGGCGCTGGCCGTGCGATTCTAAACCTAATGAAGCGTTGGTCAGATTTTGTTTCTTGGAGACCTTCCAATCCAAAACCTCATCGATTAGATTTTTCGAACATAAAGTCACATCTTACCTCCTTCCTAATCCTATTAAACAAGGTAGCGGTGTTACCAATATTAAGTGTCATTAGGTTGTTAGTATTCAAGAACTTTTCTATGGCTTGGCCCGCTTATTAGTGTTGGTACTACCCCACGAAATGTGGTGAGAGTTCTCATCGCACCTTATTAGTACCTTGTTTCCTGTCTGTTTTGCTTTCCGCACCAGCCTTTGAAGCTCCGATGTGGGTAGTGGTGTTGCAGATTCGAAACGCAGATAAAGTGTCTCAACACTGTCGCATCCGACATTGACAACTCTGGGGAAAATATATAATTAAAATTTTTATGACAAATAAGGCAGGTCCTTGGCCGAGTACCAGTGTTTGTATAGAATAATTGGTTCAGTCCAGAAACTTTGCTCCGGGTCGTTCATGCCTCCTAAATTAAGGCAATATGAATCTTGCCCTTGCTGATTTTCTCCATCAGAGCGTCTGTAGCAGTCTCGCTGCGGTGGAGGTTTATCTGGATAACCTCTATCATTGGTCCTCCAGTAAATGGGCTTCTTGGGAATGGGTGATGATCTTATCGTCTGCTCCCTGCTCATTAGGCTGCAGTGATTTTCCTGTCACTGCACTGCCTGCCTATCCTAGTCTTTCGAATCTTTATAAAGTCGATAGCATCGTCGGCTCCCTGTTCTTTAGGCTGTATTGAAACTCCTGTCGCTGCGCTGCCTCTTGTTTCAATATTAGGAGCTTTATCTGTCCTAGTCTTCCGAATCATGAAGTCGTTGATGGGTCTGTCGTCGGGTCGTTGTTCGTTAGGCTGTGTTTGGTCTCTCTAACCTGCTCTGCCTGTTGTTTTAGTATTAGGATCATTGCTTATCCTAGTCTTTCCAATATTGAGTAGGCGGTGATTGTCTCGTCGTCAGCTCCCTGGATAGTTGGGCGGCATTGAGTCACCTGCCTATGAACGGCCTGATGTCTCAATATGAGGATCTCTGCCTATCCTTGTCTTCCCAATCTTGAAAATGACAGCCTTGCTCCTGTGGTGCGCCATGTCTTAGCCAAACTTGTCACGGAGACTTGATCAATGCCAACCACAAGGAGAGTTGCTTCCTCCTTCTCCTCCCTGTGCAACCAAACCGACAAAATTCGGAAGACTAATGAGAGAATACTCGGGCAACATAACTTAGATTGTCCCAGCATAGAAGACAATGTCAAAAGGATTACGACTGCAATAGTGGGGTCTTTCGAAGACAGTTGTCCTCTTCAAGAAAGGAAATCAGCCCAAAAAAATTCCCTGGATGACCGTGGAGATTCGCAACATTGGGAAAGAGGTCCGCACAGAGCACATCGTAAAAAAGCGGAAGTTAACTGGAACGTGTACTGAAATACAATAAGGTTACCAGAGCTACAAAACATGCCTCCTGGAAGCTTTTCTGCGAATAGGTCGATAGCGTAAATGACGCTTCCAAGATAAAATTTTCTCTTAAAAAACCCATGTACAAGCTTAAACGTTAGAAGACGACATGCACTCAAGGAAAAAAGCCTGCTGATAGCAGCAAACACTGTCTGCTGGCTGTACGTAGTAAATTTTAGTGCTATTACAACAGTAGTTCTGCTGTTATAGCTAAATGTTTGCAATTTGAGAAAAGTCTGTTGTTTGCTGAAAATGACTGCTGCTTCATTTAGGATGGAGTTGAGGGAAGGAGAGTAAACTAAATAATATAAAATGAAAGACGAAAAAGGACAAAAATTCTGGCTTATAAGGGCACAAGAAGTTAAATCGGGAGATCGATTTATATGGGAGCTATACCAGGTTATAGACCGGTTAGAACCGTACTTGGCACAGTTGTTGGAAGTAATAACAGAACACAATGTGCACACTTGTAGCTAAATCGGACACAAATTGCGGGTTCCATGGGCTCATGAAGTTAAATCTGGATATAAGTTTATATGGGAGCTATATCAAGTTATAGACCAATTAGAACCTTACTGGTACAGTTATTGGAAGTCGTAACAGAACACCGCATGCAAAATTTCAGACTAATCTGACAAAAATTGTGGCTTCCAGGGACTCAAGAAGTCAAAGCGGGAGATCGGTTTATATGGGAGCTATACCAGGTTATAGACCGGTTAGAACCGTACTTGGCACAGTTGTTGGAAGTCATAACAGAACACCATGTACACACTTGTAGCTAAATGGGACACAAATTGCGGGTTCCAGGGGCTCAAGAAGTTAAATCTGGATATAAGTTTATATGGGAGCTATATCAAGTTATAGACCGATTAGAACCTTACTGGTACAGTTGTTGGAAGCCGTTACAGAACACCGCATGCAAAATTTCAGCCAAATCGGACAGAAATGGCGGCTTCCATGGGCTCAAGAAGTCTAATTGGGTGATCGGTTTATATGGGAGCTATATCAGGTTATGTACCGTTTAGAACCGTACTTGGTACAGTTGTTGGAATTCGTAACAGAACACCGCATGCAATTGAGACGATCCCGAATATGTATACTTTATGGTGTCGCAGATCAATATTTCGAGGTCTTAGAAACGGAATGACTAGATTAGTTTACCCCCATGTTATGGTGGTGGGTATAAAAAATTAAAATTCTAGGGAAAAAAACGAATATATATATTAGTGATTCTTTTAGAATATTGCAAATAAAAGTATCCTTAACAAACTAAAAATAAGTTCTGGTCAATTTTTTTTTCATCTCCAAAATACCTCTTTCAAGCAATGATGGTTTGTTTCAAAATCGGCATTTTTCAGTGAATTTTCTGTGGAGACTACAAATATCGTTAGGCGCAAACAAATTTTTGCATGGAGTAAAAGAAACTTGTGCCCAATTGGGAGATCTGGAGAAGTTTTAGAAATCGAGAAGTTTTTCCATCGTTAAATAAAAAAATTAAAAGTTGCATATTTTGAAGTACATATAGCACCTATTTAGGTTATAATATCTTTTTCAAATTTCACTTAAGAGCCATCTCCAATATGTTCTTAGTGGCATGCCAAAAGGCGCCGGGACAACCTAGCGCCTTGAAACTTTGCACACGATCTCGTTAAAACCTTAGCTCTTACAACTTCAATTTTCATAGAGATATTTCTACCCGTTCTCACACGGCATAATTTTACTATTTTTTTTTTTTTGATTTTCTCCCTCTGTGTGCCGTAAATATAAGGGAGAAAATGGCACAGTGCACTCCACCGGGGGATATTTTATCACCACTCCTGTGGTTGATCTTCATAGATAACCTATTACGGATGCTGACTGAGGAGGAATTTGACCTTGTCTGCTATGCATATGATATAATACTTCTAAAGATCAGAATCAGCAGAAGGGGCAAAAGGGTCTGGTATATATTACATACGACTGGGCTAGACCCGGGGGTCTCAATGTAAAGATAGACAAGACTGAAATCTGCGTGTTCACGAGGACGACGAAAGTGGGTCAATTTGACGCACCACGTTTCCTCAACAGAAAAATTTCGATATCTGACAAGGTCAAATTCTTAGGAGTGATCTCGGACAGGAAACTGAATTGGCAGTGTCACATTCAGGATCGTAGGATAGCCCACTGGCTCTACAGGAGCGTGATTTGAACAATACTTACTGATGCCTCAGTAGTTTGGTGAAATGCGATGAAGAAAGTGCATCGTTAGGATAATACAACAGGTTCAGAGAACATGTTGTCTTGGCATAGGCGGGGCGATGAGGACCACGCCCACTAGGGCACTGAAGACTATTCTTGACATCCGACCCATTGACATACAGATTAAGTGTGAGGCAGCCATTGCGGCTTTGAGAGCTAAGGCGATAGGATAAAGGATAGGTTCCATCGCGGTATAATAGAGGCAACGATAGGAAACCCGGATGGATTAGAAGAGATTTCCGATCGGACACTTGACCACCTGCCAGAGGCATAGTCTTGGATTGACGGAACTCTGGTATTAGCATCTGGGAGATCATGATATACATAGGGATCAAAGCTAGAGGACAGAGTGGACCTGGGAGCCTACATTGAGAACCCAGGGACTGAGATCCGTTTAAGACTGCCTGACCATAATATGATAATGTAGGCAGAGATCCGGGCGACCACGGAATACGAGAATTGGTATGGTGTTAACGCGAGGACGTCGAGTGTGAACAGTACGTCGAGGATGTCGAGTATGTAAAGTAAATTGCCCATCAGGGCAATAACAACCAGGACGATAAGGTCTTGAAGAGTATTGGAGTGTAAGAAGGATATTAACGCCTTCTCTGAGGGTGGCACAATCCGCATTGTTTGCGTGACGGGTAATAGAGGAGTAAGGGGGAATAAAAGAGTAAACGATTTGACGTGAAGGCCAGAGAAGGCGGGTAGACGCAGCCCAAGTTGAGGGCGTGGTCAACGAACGCGCATGTATAAACAGCGAAACGGTCTGTAGGGCGGCGAAAATCCTATGGGGTGATCAGGATCGTGAGAAGACGAGGCTATTACTAAAATGAAGTGAGAAAGAGGTTAATATAAATTTTGGTATCAAAACGGGACACATAGGACTACGAGCTCACTTATGAAAAATGGGTCCGGCAAGTGATAGCATGTGGGGAAGATGATGAGACGTTGGGCATTTACTATATCATTGCCCGGCTTTCGCGGCTTACAGACACCGGTACTTAGGTGGGGATACAATACCAGACATGAAACAACTTAGGGTCGTGCTATTGAAAAAAATTAAGGATTTTGTAAGTAGATATTCTTCTTTGAGGTTAACTTAAATATTCTTCTTCGAGGTTACTTTTTCAATTATTTAGACCGCAAAACAAGTCGATTACTGGCTTAGGTGTATATATGTTTTGGCGATAAATTCTTGCAAAAATTTTTGACAAGTATAACGATTTTTACACTGGCAATACCGTTCATTCTTGATATATAAAATTTATATATTCGGGGTTTCAACCAGTTTTTTTTTTTTTTTTGCTTATAAATTAGTTTAACGTCATGATTATGTATATGTATATTTTTTAATTTTAAAATAGATTGTGCATATTGAAAATGCTACCAAGTTCAATTCAACCAACACACAATTTTTAACACAATTCAAACTCATATTTGTATCAATTATAAGCAGATCTAAGTTGGTAATTAAAACCGTACCAGAACATATTCGAATTTATTTCGAATTATATCTAAAGTCTTCCATATTGCTCTAATGATTTTTGTCATTGGACGTACCTGTAGCGAAATTTTAAAAATTGTCAATTTCCGAATTTTAAATAATCACCCTCTTCCTCTAGTAGGAGAGACACAATAGTAAACGAATAAACGTTTGCGACTGTCGAAACATTTTACCATTAAAGCGTTTTTGGTTTTATAACAAAAGAAAGGTTATTTTACCGTAGGCGAAGATGCTAAAGGGTTTACAATAAACAAAGTTAGTTACATTTGATTATACTACGTTTATGGCTAACGTCCGATATGTTGCAGCGAAACGTTACGTAGTTACAATAAAAGGAAAACTTCGTAATAAAATAATTTTGTTTCTCGTAAAAATGTTTTAGACGTTTTATTTTTTGTGTGTAGGAAAATGTATGCCGCATGGAGTTCGGGAAATATTACGTCATATCTGGACCCAATTTTGAATCGTCGGCTATAGTAAAGGGGAAAAACGAGACATGCTTATGTCCAATGCGATTTCTCATCCAGTAGAAAAGTCAGAAATTACGCGCGATTCGAACGATGGGTCAATATAACGTAAATTTGAAGTAGCAACAAAATTGATTCCTTTTGTGCCCCAAGGTGTAGTTTTTTAAATTTTTTTAAGCGTAACCTATTTTGTCCTAAATTTCTGATTGTTTGGTCGTCTGACTATACTTCTTGTTGTTGGTCGGCTGACTATACCTTTTATTTGATTCTATCTTGGCCGCACATAAAAAAATTTAATTTTTCTAAATACGAATCAAATTAAAAGTAAGACATTTAAAAGTGTTCTCTGGTTCACGATTAATCAATGCAAATGCAAATTTTGCCCATTAACATTCCACTAAGCAACAGGGGCAAACTTCTCACATTTCAATGAGTGCAGTCCGATTCAAGTTTAAGCTTAGTGATAAGGGGCCTCCTTTTTATAGCCGAGTCCGAACGGCGTGCCGCAGTGCGATACCTCTTTGGAGAGAAGTTTTACATGGCATAGTACCTCACAAATGTTGCCAGCATTAGGAGGGGAAAACCACCGCTGAAAATTTTTTCTGAAGGTCTCGCCAGGACTCGAACCCAGACGTTCAGCGTCATAGGCGGACATGTTAACCTCTGCACTACGGTGGCCTCCTCCTACGGTGAACGATTAATAAATAAAAATGCAAAACATAAACGATATTGCAATGTTTTTAATTCTAAGTTTTTATTAAAAAATTCTTATAAATAACAATTAGTACCTGATAAAACCAATTTTAAAACGTTCTAAATTAGTACGAATTATGTGATAACTCCGTGCAATGGATTTAATTTCGACGCAGATTATACCAACACAACAACACTCAATTATTTTTTCATATTCTTGCACACCCAATCCATTCCTTCCTAAAAAAATACAAACATTATTAATGACATATTAAATAGAATAGTGACTTGCTAAAAGTTCATGCACACACATAAAATGAAAGGAAACAGGACGAAAAAGAATTCAAATGATAAATTTAAACCTACCCCAAGTAAATGGATAGTAATGTTGTGTTAGGTCTGTCTGCAATCAGATTCTAAATTAAAAAACAAAATATTTAGAGTAGCGTTTGAGTACGGGTGCACAATCAATATAAAAGCGCGCTTTTCTAATATGAAAAAACTATTCCGCCAAAGTTTTTTTTCGAATAAATACACATTAAAACTTTTCTTAAATAATTGTGCACATTTTATTTACATTTCTGATGTTTTAAAATAAAAATACTTAAGAAAAATTTCAGGCCGTCCGTCTGTCTGTCGAAAGCACGCTAACTTTCGAAGGAGTAGAGCTAGCCGCTTGAAATTTTGCACAAATACTTCTTATTAGTGTAGGTCAGTTGGGATTAAAAATGGGCCATATCGGTCCATGTTTTGATATAGATGCCATATAAACCTATCTTGGATCTTGACTTCTAGAGCCTCTAGATGGCGCAATTCTTATCCGATTTGTCTGAAATTTTGTGTGACGTGTTTTGTTATGATTTCCAACAAATGTGTTAAGAATGGTTTAATCGGTCCATAACCTGAAACAGCTGTCATATAAACTGATCAGGGGTCTTGACTTCTTGAGCTTCTAGAGAGCGCAATTCCTATCCAATTTGGCTGAAATTTTGCACCACGTGTTTCGCTATGACTTCCAACAACTGCGCTAAGTATGGTCCAAATCGGGCCATAACCTGATATAACTGCCATATAAACCGATCTTGAATCTTGACTCCTTGAGCCACAAAAGCGCGCAATTTATATCCGATTTGGCTGAAATTTTGCATGACGTGTTTTGTCATGACTTTCAACAACTGTGTCAAATATAGTTCAAATTAGTCTATAACCTGATATTGCAGACATATAAACCGATCTGGGATCTTGACTTCTTGAGCCTCTAGAGATCGCAATTATTTTTGTCTGAAATTTTGTACGACGGATCCTCTCATGTCCATTAACATGCGTTGGAATTATGGTCTGAATCGGCCTATAGCCTGATAAAGCTCCCATATAAACCGATCTCTCTATTTTACTTCCTGTGCTCCCAAAGGGCGCAATTCTTATTCGAATTGGCTGAAATTTTGCACAGCTCTCCAACATGTACTTTAATTTTAGTCCGGATCGGACTATAAATTGATATCGCTCTAATAGCAGAGCAAATCGTTTCTTTTATCCTTTTTTTGGCTAAGAAGAGATATCGGGAAAAGACAAATGAGACAAATGCGATCCATGGTGGAAGGTATAAAAGATTCGGCCCGGCCGAACTTAGCACGATTTTACTTATTTTCTTTTAAGGAGGAATACATAATAGCAGTAAGGCCTAAACAGAATGAAGGCGAAGAGGAGCTTCCATTAAAAAATCCAACTTTGCAAACAAATGTGAAATATCAACTAGCACAAGTTAAACAATTTAATTTTGACGATTCTGTGCTGCCTACTTACGTGTGGCAGCACAGAATTAAGTCAAAGTTGAAAATTGTTAAACTTTTCTGCGATACTTTTGTGGAATTTGTATGCAGAGTTGCATTTTTGCAACGCGACGCTCAAAAAAACCAATCTCAACGAACTCATTTTATTTCGACCTTTATCGTAAGCGCAACAGATTTTGTGGTCGATAAATTTAACTAAACGATTTTCGCTATAAACCTGGGTATACACCTCTAGCGAAATTTTCGGTTGCAGCCAAGACTTTTCTAACTCTGATGGAAAATAGCTGTGTAGACTTCAAGATAGCAACAAACATCAATTTACTATTTTGGATGATTTTTAATCATTTTTGGCTAATAAAGTACATATGTGCTGAATAGAATAAAGGGCCCAAAACATTCATTTTCGTTCGTAGATGCAACCAAAAATTCGCCAATGAGATGCGTACCTGCGAGCGAAAAATTCACTTAGGATATGTCAATGCATTCTTGTGGTAACAAACATTTCGACTACCCCTTAAGGGTAGGTATTCTATTCTACTTTCGATATAGTGGCTGAAACGTTTAATTGTTTCACGAGCGAAATGGCGAAATTTTTATTTTCACACCAAAAGACGTTTTTCATCTGCACTTATGGTTTTATATATTTTTCACAAGTAGTATAACAAAAAGACGAAAAAGAAGAAACATTGAAAACAATAAAACAAACAAAAATAATGCCGACAACGGTTTCATGCGTTGCCCTTACACTTTTTTAACATTTTCCGTACTACAAGCAGAGTTCTCGTTTGGCCCACGATTTTTTATATGGAGTTTGACAGCATTCCCATCTAAAGTTACAGAATCGCAGTACAGTGTGCTCTGTTCAGCTTTCGGAATAGTTGTGAAAAATGGAACAGACTTTATGCAGTCTATCCGCAAATTGCGGAGCTGCATAAAAATCGAAATGCTTTCAAAATTGTTACCGCCAGCTTTCTTCGAAGTTATGAGCAAAGTGTTTTCTCATTTTTGCCTAAGCTTATAACATTGATTATTGACGATGTAATTTGTCGAAGAATACTGCTGATGAAGGGATGAAATCCCAAAAACTACAGTCCGGTTAAACTTTCGACCAAATTTTTTAAAAACATTTTGATTTAAAACCAAATAGGGATCTTATTAATAAATAGAATAACCCACGGTTGCCAACTAATAGATAAGTTGGGAAACCTTTGGTTTTATAGTCATCGCTGTGGTAAATGTCAACCGAACGCACATGATCTTGAACGCAACTAGATGACCACAAGGTGTGAAAAGCTTTAATAAAATATCTTTATTTTATTAAATATTAAAAAACAAAGGCAAAATTAGCTCCTTTTTTAGATTAATGCTGTTCCATTTATCACGTTTTTATTGCTAAAAACGAAACATGAAAGAAAACTCCCTCAAAAATAATACCAACTAAATTGGCACAGAAGACCAAGGATACTTTCTAGGAGATTTTATAGTAAAGATAGGGAAGGAAGACATCTTTGGTCCAACAGTCGGAAAGTTTAGCCTCCACGAGATAACGTCCGATAATGGGTTAAGGCTAATAGATTTCACCGCGGCAAAAACATGGTAGTTAGCAGCACCAGATTTCAACATCCAAATATTCACAAAGCCACATGGCTGTCAGCCGATCAAAAATCAAATTGATCACCTTGTGATAGATGGAAGGCATTCATCCAGAGTGTTAGATGTACTATCAATCCGAGGAGCCAATATAAATTCGGATCATTACCTTGTTGCAGCAAAGGTTCGCACCCGTTTGAACATGGCGAGGAAAGTACGATCTGACACTACACGGAAGCTTGACATTGAAAAGCTGCTGGGTTAACAGATGGCAACGGCATACTCCTCTCGACTGACTCAATTGCTTGATGAAAGCACTCCTTGTTGCGATGATATAATGGGGCTAACTATTGCCCACTTCATGGAAAATGCCGCGATATCCGTACTTGGGTACCGGAAGCCTCCCAAAACAAAACCAATGGTACGACCAAGAGCGTCGAGATGCTACTGAAGCCAATAATGCGGCACAAAGAGCTACCCTGCAGTTAGTAGCAATGCGCCAGATGAAGGACAGGTGTCGGGAGAAAAAAAGGAGAAACGTCTATTACGCAGAAAGTAAAGGAAGTGGAAAGACGTGAGTGCGAGCGAATTGAGATGTACAGGAGTCAGAATGAAGTCCGGAAATTCTACCAAAGAATTAAACATCAAACCGATGGCTTTAGTGCAGGCACATCCTCCTGCAGAGACAAAGAAGGAAATCTGGTAACTAACACAGATAACATGCTGAGGATATGGAAAGAAAATTTTACCCAACTGCTAGTGTCCGACGTTGGCGGCGAAGAGGATACCGCAGAACCAATCCCTGATGATGGTATAGAATGTTTACCTCCTAGTCAGAATGAGGTCCAAGTAGCAGTGACCCTACTAAAGATCAAAGAGGCTGCTGGTGGCGACGGGTTACCCGCTGAGCTATTTAAGACCGGAGGCGACACGCTGATAAGGCGTATGCATCAGCTTATCTGCGCAATCTGGCTAGAAGAACGCATACTCGATGATTGGAACCTCAGCATAATATGTCCCGTACACAAGAAAAGAGACAAGACGGAATGTGCCAACTACAGTGCAATAAGTCTCCCCCCATCGCATACAAGATACTCTCGAGCGTGCAGTGTGAAAGATTAAAACCAAAAGTCAATGACATAATTGGGCCCTATCAGTGCTTTGGAAAAGAGTCGAGAAATACAAATCAACACTTACCATCTCTTTGTCGACTACAAAACCGCTTTCGATACCCCTTTACATTCAAAAATATTTCAAGCCATGTCTGAGTTTGGTATCCCTGCAAAATTAAAATGAGACTCTGCAGGATGACACTTGCTGATACGCGTTCCTCAGTAGGAATAGGAAAGAATCTCTCCGAACCATTTAATACCAAACGAGGTTTCAGACAAGGAGACAGCCTATCGTGTGATCTTTTTAATCTCCTGCTGGAGAAGATTATACGAGATGCAGATTTGAATAGATATGTTTCACTAATCCCAAGAGAACACATGCTACTCGCCTATGCCGACGACATCGATATCATAGGTCGGTCACCGGAAGTAGTAACTGCAGCCTTTGAAAGAATCGAAAGAGAGTCAGTGAAAATGCGTCTGGCAGTAAATGGAGATAAGACGAAATTGATGGTTTCAACTCCCAAAAAGCTTTGCACAACCGAGTAGATGAAGAAAATAGAAAAAGTTGGGAACCACAATTTTGAGATAGTCAGTAACTTTATCTACCTCGGCACCGCCATAACCGAAACGAATGACACCAGTTTTGAGATAAAGCGAAGAATAATACTGGCAAACAGTTGCTACTTTGGATTAATTAAGGAGTTTAGAAGATAACTAATACCACCCGTGTGGTTGTATGGTTCTGAGGCATGGGTACTTGTGAAAGCAGATGAGGCACTGCTTGGAGTATTTGATTCGTAAAATATATGGATATGCGTTAATGGAGAATAAAGCGACGTAAGAACTACGAGCTGTATGACGACGATAGCATAGTTACACGTATCAAGATACAATAGCTGCGTTGGCTAGGTCATGATTTCAGAATAGATGAAGAAGCTCCAGCAAAGAAGTCTTTTGAAGGCAAACACGGTGGTACACGCAAACGGGAAGACCAAAAGCTTGATGGAAAGATAAAGAGGCGCTTGAAACGCTATTTTACGTTCGGCTAGTGTAACAAATGTTCTGTCATAGCCAATTAAAGTAAAGTTAAATAAGTAAATTAGCACATGCACTCAGTTTTGCATTTTTTGACAATTTTAGAATTTCATTTTCTTTTGATTCTTTATTCATAAACCATTTTTTTTTTTTTTTTTGTAAAGATAAGTTAGCATAAGTATTGACATGTCTTCTATTAATTTCAGAGTTATATTGCTAAAAATTATTTAACTTGCGAAGCTGAAATTTTGTCTGTTAGCCTTTTAACTTTACGTGGACTGCTTAACGCATTTTGAATGAATTCGGAATTCTTTAAGAGATTGGTTGGAAATATGGTCTTAGCTTTGTAGTTCATTTCTATCGATATTGTGGACTTGATTTATGTATCAAGGTTGAATTAAGAAGATTAAGTCACTTGCCCAACAACAACGAAATCAACTATACAACGCTATGGGAATGGTGGCGCAATTTTCCATTAGGCTGTTAAATTTCTGGACACTTCCTAATTGACATTCTAGTTTTTATTTGCATTATCATGTTTATGATTATAAACATGTAAATTATAAATTAAAACAAATAAAATGTGAAAAAAAGGAACGAAATGTGATAAAAATTTCAAAATTCAAACAATGTATTTAACGTTCTTGCGAGATTTGGATACAACACTGAAATTAGACAGTCCGTCTGTCGAAATTACGACAGCGACCGAATATATTCGCTGAAAATTTTGCACAGATACTTCTATTTGATGAAGTATCTGTATGCAAATAAGCCATAGGGGTTCAATTTTGGATAAAGCTCGCATATAAAGTGGTCCTTTGATTTGACTTTTTGAGGTCCCAGAAACCGCAATTTCTATTTGGATGAATTTTTGCACGAAGTGTTTTGTTATGGCTTCCAACATCCGTGGAAAGTATGGTCCAAATCGATGCATAACCTGATATACTAACTTTACTTTATTTGACTATGGCAAAACAATTATCCCATCTTCTATAATCTCTGACACCAAGTTTCGAAGTATTTCTCACCACTTGATCTTTCCATCGGGCTTTTGGTCGTCCCGGTTTGCGTGAACCATCGTGATCGCTTTCAAAAAACTTCTTCACTGGAGCTTCTTCATTCATTCTGACAACATGACCTAGCCAACGCAGCGGTTGTATTTTAATGCGTTTAATTATACTAACGCATTCATACATGTCATGCAGTTCGTGGTTCATATGACACCGATACTCTCCATCAATGCAAACTGGTCCATAAATTTTAAGCTGTGCTTGGAGTGTTTGAGAGATAGATTCCAAACACTCCAAGCACAGCTTCGTCTGCTTTCACATGTACCCATGCCTCGGAACCATATAACAACACCAGTAATTTCAGTGTCTTGTATAGTGGTGGCCTTACCTCGGTCGAGAGGTGGCCTTGTATTTAAACTGCTTACTCAATCCAAAGTAGCATCTGATTAACAGTATAATTCTTCGCTTTATCTCAAAACTGGTGTCATTCGTTTCGGTTACGGCGCTGCTAAGGTAGATAAAGTTGCTGACTATCTCAAAGTTGTGGTTCCCATTTTTCTCCATTTTCTTTATCTGCTCGGTTGTATCATCCAGCCATTTTGTCTTATCTCCATTTACTGTCAGACCCATTTTCACTGATTCTCTTCTGATTTTTTGAGTGACAGACCCTTGATATCGATGTCATCGGCATAGGCGAGTAGCATGTGTTGCCTTGTGAGTAGTGTACTATTGGCGGCATTAGTGAAGAACTAGATTACTTTTTGAACTTTTGAGCGGAGCGGACGTATGTTTATTTCTCACCGCAAGAATTTTCTGCAACTCGTCATAGGCACTTGTTTTCGGGGAAATTTTTAAGTCACTCATGGATAGCTGCGATAGTGTTATCCATTGGGCAGTTGATGACCGGCGTCTGTGTCCAGTGGAGTTGCAGATCTAGAGCCCGGGACCAGGCTTAGAATGGACTCCGAAGACCTAAAAGCTGTGGTGGTGATACCAGGTAGTAGCATGTTGTCTGCTACTGAGATCGCAACGATCGAGCGGCTGTGCCAGGCTTCTCTGATTCTGCGTCCATGCACAGAAAAACATAAAAACTAGGTTCAATTAAGAAATTTGTACATTCAATTAAAAAATTTGCTGAAATCGGTTCTATAAAGCAATGTGTATTATTCATTAACAATTTTGCAATTTACAATAATATATAAGGATTTATAATAAGCTCAAAAATTCAAAAGGAGTGTTTATTAGCTCCATAAACCAATTATTTGAAATTGCCCTTTTTTTAGCAACTTTTTCACTGTGTTAAACAAATAAATAATTGATATTTCTCACATGAATGAACTAGATAAAAAAGAAGAAAAATTATTCTTTTTCTCTTCATCGTCGGGGACATGATCTGTAAAGACTATTATAAGCAAATATAAGCAAGTAGAGACGGATTTTATATACGAGCAGACGGACATACTGCGTGATAGCTGCTACTTATCCATCAAATTTACGAGGAAAGAGACATCAAACAATCTTGGATCCACTTCCAAACAAAAATATAGGGAAGGTGGCACTCCTGACGGTGTAGAAGACATTCTTGCATGCCTAGGTAAGTCAGTAAAAGCTATATTTCTCCCACAAAAATTGCAAGAGTTTTGTATTTTCACACTGGAAAGTTAATGTTCGCACCAACACCACAAAACCAAAACAATAACATCAGCTGGCCTTGTTCTTCAAACATAGTGATGATATAAAAACGATAAATCTCGATAACTTTGGAAAAAATATCGATTACGAAAAAAGCGAGTTGCCAACCACAGCAAATTTCCGTTAAAATATTTCTGGTTTCAACTTTGAAGATGCAACGTACTCCTCCAGCTAACCCCACTGCTACCCAGCAAACAATTAATGTTCAATCTGCGAAACGAAACAGAAACGAATTATCCCCAAATATTGAAACAGAAAGGGCAGTAACTCCGACTGGTCTTTCACAAATCGAACTCATAGAGCTTATTAGCAGCACAATCAATTCAAATTTGGATGAAAAGCTAAAAACTTTGTCCACAAAAGAAGACATAGAAGAAGTCAAAGTAGAAATCAACTCTATAAGTTCGGAAATAAACCAATTGAGAACTGAAAATCAGAAATTAAAAGAGGAACTTAGATATGTACGACGAGAATGCGAAGAAAACAAGAAGGACTTAATGTGGATGCACGAACATATCAAAAGCAACAAGATTTTTATCAGAGGGCTAAATAGTTCAAGTGAACCTGTAAATGAGGTGAACAACATATTAACCAATAAATTAGAACTCAAAGTGATGGCTAGATCCGTTCGGAAGATACACGAAAGAAATGGTAGAATGACTGTTGTGACAGAGTTCACATCAAGCCAAGAATCTGAGGATGTCATTCGAAATGGTAGAAAGTTAGCTGGTTCGAACATATATATAGAGCGTGATCTCATCCCTTCGAAGCAACAGTTGAAAAAGATCTCTCTATGTCTGAAGTCAAAAATAATGAAAATATCTAAGGAGCATAATATTACTGTGAGAGAAGACAAAATCAAAATAAAAAATATATGGTTTACATGGAATAAGGACCGAAAACTAGTTGCCGGAAAAAACGATGCCAAGGATGAACTACATAAGATCTACGGTGATATTATTGAAACTTTGGACACCAATTACGAGTATTTGCTATGTGAAACTCAGTCAAAAAACTAATTACAACCCCAAATACAACTTACCGAAACCTTACTGCCTTATCGTATAACGTCAATGGAATGGAAAACAAATATTTATATCCATCATTCTTCAATTTCTTAAATAAAAATGATATACTTGTATTAACAGAAACACATCTACTTGAAAATAAATTTGAAAACGTTAAGAAATATTTCCCTGGATTTGAATTGTATAATGTTCCGGCAATAAAAGTACACACGCACGGTCGTGGAATTGGTGGTATCATATTTGCAGTAAATAACACTGTTTCAAGAATGGGTATAAACCATCGAGTAATAAAACATGAAAATATAAACTGCTATCTGTTTTATTCCCAACAGGGACCAATATTTACAATCATACCTCAATATTGGAGACCCGCACAATGGTCATATGACTATAATAAAATCCGTAAACTTTTCGAAGAAAAAGATGTATTTAATCCAATTTTAATTGGGGACCTTAACTCAAGGATAGGAGAAATATCACAAGAAGTAAACGAAGTATACAGGGAATTATTCTCAGCTGGAATGAACACACGAAAATCTCGAGATAAACAAGTTAATAGAAAGGGAAATCTACTTGTAGAACTATGTACAAATAATAATATGCTCATTCTAAATGGTAGAACACGCGGAGACGAGGAAGGAAATCTTACCTTTATAAGTGGAACTGGCGCATCCGTAAATGATATTTGCGCAGTATCACAAGAAATACTAAATCTGGTAGAGGAATTTGTAGTAGAAAATAAAACGTGGTCAGACCACTTGCCAATAAAAATTCAACTCAAGTTACCTACAGAAAACACTACTAACAAAGGCCTTAATTTACTTCCTAAACTTTTATGGAATAAAAATAAAATCAGCAGGTACCATGTAGATCTCCAAGAAAATCTAAATAAGTTTATAAGCAGATCAAATGACCTTACATTGGCCGATCTTGGAAACACAATAAAAGCGTCAGTAAAACTTGAGGTACACCAAAGAGGATTTACACCAAAACAACCTTGGTATGACTTTAAATGTCACAATGCAAGAAATAGTATGTTCTCTCTGTTAAAAACTTACAAAAAAGACAACTCACTTGAGTCCAAAACACAATATTTAGAATCTGCCAAAAAATACAGATATATATGCTTAATCAGTAAACAGAACCATAACAGATATTTATTGAATACAATAAACAATGTAAGCGACTCTAAGCAGTGGTGGAGAGCAGTCAAAGTGATAAGGAACCAAACATTTCAAATAAGTCCAACAATATCATCAGAATGTTTCAAAAATCACTTTCAAGAGCTTTTAAACCCTCAACAGAATGCATTGCAAATATCTTACGCCCTAAATTTTAACACTGATCTGATTTTAGATAGTGAAATCAGTTTGGTAGAGCTAAAAAGTGTTCTTAGAAAGTTGAAGATGAATAAAGCGCCAGGAGAGGATCGAATCCCATATGAACACATTGTATATGCAACAGAAGATTTCCATAAGCAATTAGTAGTTAGATACAACAAAATTCTAAATACTGGAGATATTGATAATGCATTTAATAAGACTATAATATTCCCGATACATAAAAAAGGAAATATGTCAGAACCTTCAAATTACAGAGGAATTGCGTTTATGAACTGCTTGGCAAAAATAATGATGGGTATCCTAAACGAAAGACTATGTAAATGGGTAAATCATCATCAGGTGTTATGTGAATATCAGGCCGGATTCAGAAAAGGTTATTCCACTGTTGATAACATCTATAATCTAGCATCTATTGTGAGCCTTAAAATCAAGGAAAATAAAAAAGTATACGCATTTTTTGTGGACTTCAAAGCGGCTTTTGATAATGTTCACAGAAAATCACTTTTATACAAACTGGCTCAACTTGGTGTATCAAACAAGTTCGTAAAACTGATTCAGAATATATATGACAACACAGAATATGCGGTTTGGACAGGAGAGGAACTTTCGGAATATTTTGGAACTGATTCGGGTGTTAAACAGGGATGCCTATTATCGCCAATGCTATTCTCTCTATATATAAATGATCTACATGAACACTTAGAAGGTGGAATATACATCAAAAATTTGAACATAAGACTTTTGCTATATGCAGACGACATTGTTATCCTAGCAGATGATATACATATACTGCAAACCATGATCTTAAACCTCGAAAACTACTGCAGAATGTGGAACTTACAAGTCAATATGAGCAAGTCTGAAATACTCATATTCAGAAAGGGAGGAAGGCTTAGCGCAAGAGAGAAATGGATGTATAATGGAAATGAGATTAGAATTGTAAACGAGTATAAATATCTAGGCGTCACATTTACACCAAAGCTATCATTTTTAAAGCATGTAGAAAATCGCACAAACCAGTCAAAGATGGCAATAAATACCACATGGACTAACTTTCTGGGAAAAAAAGATGTCAATATTCCCATGAAATGGAAAATCTACCAGGCCGTTTGCAGGGCAATACAAACATATTCTGCTCAAGTATGGGGATTTGCTCACTTTGACGAGGTTGATAAACTACAACGTTATTTTTTGAAGAAAATACTGAAGGTGCCCTGTTTTGCTCCTAACTACGCACTCATGCTCGAGACCGCGGTTGAAAGTTGCCATTTATATACACTAAATCTACATCTACAATACATACACCAAATAATGCACAAATATCAAGAAACTCGTTTACCAAGAAAGCTAACTAATTTATTACTGCAAGAAGAAGGATTTTGGGTATCAGATATTAAAAGAACTGCACAACGATTAAACGTACAATGGCCAAATACCACGAATGAATATGAGTGGAATTTATTCAGCACATGCTTGGTTAATAGTGAACGACATTATATCTTTTATGAAAACTTGAAGTTAAAATATCAAAGCCAATCTAGAATATACAAACATTTAGATTATAGAATGGGAGAAATGTACTTTACTGATTCTTACTCTAGCGATCAAATTTCCTGGGTCTTTAAGGCAAGATGTGGATTGATCAACCTGAATGCCAACAGATTTAATGCAGAAAACGAGGAAAGAAAATGTTCTATGTGCAACCTTAATCGAGATGAAACATTACTGCACTTTCTTGGAGAGTGTCCTGTTTTGAGAGAATTTAGAATTACAATATTCCAATCTGCTGTGCTATCTGAGGAAACCATGATCAACATCTTAGACGGCCGTGAACCTGACAATTGGCGACAGCTAATTTCATACTTAAAAACTTGTTTATCCTACAGGAAATTTCTAGTAAATGAGTACAACTCCGTATAGAAGGCATGAAAAGTTATATATATGACAGACGGCTTATAACAGAGCCATTGTCTATTAATACCTTACTTTCTTTTTTTACCAAACTGTAATTACAGATCAGCAATCTATTGTAATGTAAAGAAATATGTTGGTGAATAAAGAAATTATTATATTATTATTATATTATATATTATAAGCAAATTAATCTAAAATTAATAGAAATAAGAAACAAGTAAAAGCGTGCTAAGTTTGGCAGGGCCGAATCTTATATACCCTCCACCATGGATCGCATTTGTTCTTTGAATGACTTTTTCAAACAAAAAACACCAGTCATAGAAAAACACCACCTTCAAAATTTCAGGCAAATCGAGTAATAATTGCGCCCTCCAGAGGCTCACAGATTCAAACTGGGAGATCAGTTTTATTTGACAGCTATATCAGGTTATATACCGATTTGGACCGTACTTGGAAGAGTGGTTGGATGTTATACCAAAACAATATATGCAAAATGTCAACCATATTGGATAAGAACTGCGCCCTCTAAAAGCTCAAGAAGTCTTATTGGGAGATCGGTTTGTTTGGCGGCCATATCAGATTATAAACTGATTTAGACCATACTAGTCACAGTCACACCAAAACACTTTTTTCAAAATTTTAGCCAAATCGGATAAGAATTGCGCCCTCTAGAAGCTTTAAAAGTCAAGACCCAAGGTCGATTTATATGGCAGCTATATCAGGTTATCAACCGATTTATACCATAGACAGTTGTTGAAAGTAATACGAAAACACCACTTGTAACATTTCAGCCCAATCGGATAAGAATTGTGCCTCCTAGAAGCTCAAGAAATCAACACCCAAGATCGGTTTATATGGCAGCTTCATCAAAACATTGACCTATTTGGTCCATTTACAATCCCAACCGACCTACACTATTAAGAAGTATTTGTGCAACATTTCGCCGAGCGCCTATCTTTACTCCTTCGAAAGTAAGCATGCTTTCGACAGACGGACGGACATGGCAAGATCGACTTAAAATCTCATGACAATCAAGAATATATATACTTTATGGGGTCTTAGACGCATATTTCGAGGTGTTACAAACGGAATGACGCAAACACATTCCGCACGACTATCCCTTCTAGACCTGAAAAGGAAGTGAAAACTGCGAAGGATATAGACATAATGGTCAAGCGGGTCACGAAGGCCCCCCCAGAGCTGGTTGGTCTAAGGAAGGACTGCGGAAAACTCTTCAACAGAGCAAAAGCCACAAGAGCACCACACGATTGGGACATCTATAAGGCTGCGCTAAGAAAATATAAGGGCGAGCTTAGAAAGACTTAGAACAAATCCTGGGCAGAATTCTGCAGCTCCGAGGAGGAAGATTCTGTTATCGAGACCTATTACGGTGGGGTATATTCGGTAGTCAGAGAATGTATGGACAATGTCTAGTGAGGAAACACTAAAACTACTCCTTGATACACATTTCCCGGGAAATTCTCCAACCACGTGGCGCCAGAAGAGGTTGCATTCGCCGGAGGTTAATGGGAAAATTGTGTCTGAGTCGAAAATCGTTTGGGCGATAAAAGAAAATCGTTTGGGAAAAAAAAGTTTCTCTCGCTGTCAAGGAATATACAATGGTAGCATTTATTGTAGTGAATGTGCTTTCAATAATGTAAAATCAACGTCAATCATGAAGGAGCTGGTGTTTCTAGGCATCAATACCGCAAGAAATTTTATTAATAACTTACTAACTAAATGATGCATTACGCCGGGCCTGGGATCTGTAGATCTAAAAAGATGATTCAGCATAGGAACACCTCAAGGAGATGTACTATCTCCTCTGCTTTGGAATATAGCCATTAACGTATGCTGATGTCATGGCAATTGCGGTTAGAAGAAAGTTTCGCAACACTCTTAGAGATATACTTCAGGAAGCTCTACGTTCGTGAGTGAAGTGGGATACCGAAAGTGGTCTAGGCGTAAATCCGTGCATGACAGAATTATTGTATTTTCAGCAGGAGATACAAGTTACCTACAGTCGCAGCTGTCTCCTTGGGAGGAGAGAACGTTCCATTTACTGAAATTGCAAAATACCTCGGTAAGAGAGAATTTCCTGAAAACATTTCAGCCTGTAGAATAGCCTTAACAGCTGGGTCAGTGAAAACCTGATCATCCTTAACCAGAGTTGGGATTCCCGATGGGTTGCCCTTTACAAATGACCAAAAGCTCTTGCTTCCCCACGGAGAAACAATAACTTTGGTACGAAGACGGTGTTCGTAAAGAAACTTTTCGTGTCTAAGTACTCTGGTACACGAAGATCTTGCCTGTTTGCGCAGCATTGGCATTTTTGTTCAGACGCCAAGTCCTAAATGCATCCTCTTGTAATCTGACAGCATCTCTGCATACCTGTTTAAACCAAATTTTATCCTTTGACCTTTAACCGATAACCTTTAACCGATCTCATTCCTATTAATATTACTTCCTGCACCATTTTGGCAGCAGCATTTACGTCACCATTTAGAAAACAAAGTCTCCAATTAAAATGCTGGAAAAATTCGTTGAGCTCAGCCCAACGTGCTCTTTCGTATACAAAAATTGACCGCTTCGGGGCTGGGGAAGAGGCGGCGCGAAGAGCAGAATGCGAAAAGGACGCTGAAATTGTGCAGTGATTGGAATTACGAAGGATACAAGGACATTATCTTTACACTTCTCAGAGTGCGAAGTTAAAAATGGGTCAAGAGTATTACGTTAGTACCCTTCGACACATGAAATATGTGTCGGATCATTCACTAGTTGCATCAGGCCATTCTGACCCTCCGAAGTCGTATATCCCGAATGGGAAAGCCAAAAAGAGTTGTGGACATTGAAATCGCCAGCAAAAACGATTTCACTGTCCGGAAAATACACTAAGATTGTAGTAAATGAGTCAGAATGGGAGTCAAAGCCGCTTAAGAGAACCTCCCTTTCCAAGTTTTGACTTCTATATATAAATCCGAAGTAAAGTACTAAATTTAACCCAAATGTAATTAAATCTCGGATCTTTTGAGCCCAAGTGTTGCTGTCTATTAAACACTATATCATTACGTACATATATCACAAGACCTCTATGGGGGATGAAAAGTGACAGTGTGTTACCCTGGAATGTAAAAAACCTGTGGATCAGAATCCTCACCCAACTGGGTTTTTTTTATTTTATTTAAGTCTATAGATAATTAATACCCTTACAGACTAATAACAATATATTTACAAAATTATTAACCTTAGAACTAAAAATAATATAAATTTCCTTTTTAATTTACTCAATTCTCAGATATATCTATTAAATCTTTCAGTTGATTAATTAATTTAATCACGTAACGTAAAAGCAAATTCGTCACAAAAGAAAGCAAGAATCTATTCATTCATTTTATTCATGGTCAATAACTAATTTAGTCAAAAACGTAATGTTTAGCATGGTTTAACGACTTTTTAATGTAGGAAGCTTTATTTATATGATTTAATCGGTACTCATATGAAGGTAATGAACTTCTGTCTCACCCAGTTCCATGGAGACAAAATAATAGAAATTGTTTTTGTACCGATTCTTTCAAATCAGGTTAGGTTGAAAAGAGGGTGCAGATATTAATCCGCCCCACGCCACTATGGACATAATACACCTAAGCCAGTAATCGGCTTGTTGTGCGTTCTAAAAACTATAAAGTAAACACTCCTATCCATAATCCTTAATTGCTTTCAATACCACTCCCCTAAGTTGGTTCATGTCTCCACCTAAGTCCCGGTATCTGTTAGACGCGAAAGCCGGGCAATAACAAAGGAAATGCTCCAACGTTTCATCATCTTCCTCGTAAACCCTACACATGCTATCACTTGCCGCACCGATTTTACATAAGTTAGCTCGTAGTCTTGTGTCCCGTTATGACACCAATAGCTATACTGACCTCCTTCTTGTTTACTTTCAGTAATAGCCTCGTCTTCTCACGATCTGGATCACCCCATCCTTCCGACTGTTTCGCTGTTCCACAATGTTGCATGCGCATTCGTCGCCCACTCCCTTAACTCGGACTGCGTCGACCCGAAAGGCTTCGGGTTGACAAAGTTTATTAACGGCAGTCGTCTGGCCTTCACCGCCAAATCGTCTGCCCTTTCATTTCCCCTTATTCCGTTATGAATCGGCACCCAAATGATGCGGATTTTCCCATCCTCAGTGAAGGCGTTAATCTCCTTCTTACACTGCAAGACTTTTCGTGACCTTACCGTCCTAGTTGTTATTGCCCTTATAGCAATTTTACTGTCGGTAAAGTTGTTCACACTCGACGTCCTCGCGTTAGCACCACACCACTTCACGCATTCTGTGATCGCTCGAATCTACGCCTGCAGGACCGTATTATGGTCAGGTTATATATTTAAACCCCCAGGCCCACTCTGTCCTGTAGCTTTGATCCATCCGTGTAACATGATCTTCCAGATGGCAATACTAGGGTTCCGTCAATCCAAGACGTCAATCCGATGGCAGCAGTGCCTTGCACTCGACTTCAAGGTTCATCTTAGGTATCCGATCGGAAACCTCTTCCCTTCCTTCCAGTTTTCCTATGGTCGCCTCGATTATACCGAGATGGTATGAGCTGCTCCCATGCTCAATCCATTCTCCCATTGCCTTAAGTCTCATAGCCGCAGTGGCTGCCTCACATTTAATTTGTATGTCAATGGGTTGGATATCTAGAATAGTCTCCAGTGCCCTAGTGGGCATGGTCCTCATCGCTCCGTCTATGCCAAGACAACATGTTCTCTGAACCTGTTGTATGGTCCTTATGTTGCACTTTTTCTCCATAGCAGTCCACCAAACTACTGAGGCGTAAGTAAGTATTGGTCTAATCACGCTCCTGTAGAGCCAGTGGACTATCCTGGGATTCAGGCCCCATTTCGAGCCTACTACCCGTCTACATAGTGCCCAACATCTGTGAGCCTTCTCAGTACGCTCGTGAATGTGACACTTTCAATTCAGTTTCCTGTTCAAGATCACACCTAAGTATTTTACCTTGTCAGACATCAAAATCGTCTTATTGAGGAAACGTGGTGCGTTTAATTGGCTCACTTCCGTCTTCCTCGTGAACAGGCATGTTTCAGTCTTCTCTTGGTTAACATTGAGACCTCTGAGTCTATGTCTATCATATGCCAGATGCATGACCTTTTCGGACCTTCCTCATAGCACGTTCCATAAAGTTAAGTTCCATAAGGTTCTGGTTGCACCATTCATTAAGAGTATCAAGGTCATACTGAAGATAACACTGTTCATCAGAGTCTCTCGTCGATCGGAAGATCTTCACATCATTTGCATACATTAAAATATTCGAGTGTTTTAAAGTAAAATGGAGATCGTTTATGAAAAAACAAAACAGCACAGGGCCAAGATGACTACCCTGTGGAACACCTGAAGAGATAGCAATTGATTTGAAAACTGTAGTACCAAATTCAACTCTTTGAGTACGTCCAGTCAGATATGATGTAATCCACTTTAGTAACGGGGGACTGAAACCAATAAATTCCATTTTTCTTAACAGAAGGTTGGGTTGACTTTATCAAATGCTTTACTAAAATCGGTATAGACAGTATCCGTTTTCTAGCGTTCCCTAAAGCATTCGTTGACCAAACAAGTAAATTCTAAAATATTTGTTATCGGAAGACACTAGATGTGAAATAGTGTCAGTCAAAATTGTCTCTAATAGCTTCGGAATAGCATTCAAAATTGAAATGCCCTGTAATTAGAAACCTCATTGCGATTTCGGCTTTCAATAACGGTCTTACATAAGAATGCAACCACAATTCCGGCAGATATCCATGCTTTAATGAACTGTTGAAAAATGTACAAAGGGAATATGAAAGTTCGAGAGCGCAATGCTTTAAAATGTTCGATGGAATTCCATCTGGACTATCATTAAAAGTTATCTTCAGTGAACTTAAATTTTCAAGTACTACGTTTTCCCCAATCCCAGACACGTCTATAAAAGCTGAATTGTTGATTGGGTATGGATATGTCTCAAATAAATCATAATAATTGTCTGAGTAAGTAGTGCTATTGGGATTGGATTTTTCATATAGTCGGCTTTGACAAATTTTTTCACAGCTTGTGACTCTGTAATTGCATTCTTTCTTCTGTCAGTTATCAGCTGTTACTTTTAGCTTGCTTTAGAAAAAAAGTGTAAAAAAGGTATATTTGATTAATGTTCATTCTAAGTTTTATTAAAAATGAATTTACTTTTTTTTAAAAAATCCGCATTTACTTCTTGGGCAACCCAATAAAAAAGTCTGCAGAGATGACCTGAATCGTTATCAGCTACTTTAGCTTTATATCTAAGAAAGTTCGGTAAACTATTACAACGGCGCTTTGAACTCACAAATTTGTAAAAAGATTAAGGATTTGATTTTAATTGATTTCTAATTTTATTCAAATAACTACCTACAACAACAACATTCCATGGAGGACCAGATGCGTTGAAAAAGTATTTTTAGGGACAGATTGAGAAATAAAGTCAAGTAGCACAGTATAAAAAGTTTAAATCATTTCATCGATATCTTTAGATCTGAAAAATTCATTCCAATGAACAGATGAGAGTAGAGAGTTCAGTTTGATGTAATCAGTTTTAGCAAAACAGTATATTTTTCAACTGCTACATCTCTTTTAAATTTAAGAGTGCGACAGGATATAAATGATTTGTGATACAACCGGATCATTAGAACTTAAACATAACTCAGATGATTGATTAACGAAAACAAGATCGAGTAATTTAGAAAATGAATTGTTTATGTAATTAATTTGAATAATAACAAAATTTAACAATATGCCGATGCATTCAATAGAAATGCCATTTGGTATCACGGGTGTTAAATCATTTGACTCGGACGAATAAGGAAGATTAAAATCACCAAGGGCAATCAATGTGTCTCTTGGTTGAGATGACTGAAAAGATGATTGGATTGCAGATACGTGTTTTAAACAAATATCCTCATATGAAGAGGGTGAGACGTAAGAACATGAAATAAATATTGAAACATTTTTCAAAAATATCTTTACGGCTACAAATTCAATATCCAAGGAAGATTCCACTATTATTTCTTCAGAGGGAAATTCAGCGGAGACCGCTACTAGCACACCACCGCCAGATATTTTAATTTTATCGTTCCGATCACGCCTATATAATTGATATTTGGAATGTAATATTTCAGAATCGTATACCTTATTCTGAAGCAAGTTTCAGTAAAAGCGGTAATACGATAATCGAAATTAAAACTATCTGAGTAAAGAGACGAAAATTTTGTATTTAACCATCTAACATTTTGATATACTAGACATATGTGATCAGCAGAAAATGAAAAATTCAGTTTTTTGGAATAATTTTATAGTTACAGTTAGTTGGGAGGTAAACAGCATCAGATCGAGGCGTCTCCTTGAAGAAATACTCTCGTATAAATGCCTTAGGGGGCCAAAGATCAGGTTTTATAACGACTTCAAAAATGTCTTCTGGAACAATGATTCGGAAAGAAGCTTTGCTACGTCTTTCATGGTACTTTATTTTGTAAACACTCAATTCGACATCAATGTCAATCTTTGATTTTGTTAAAATAACATGTCATCGGTGGAAACAGCTAATTTGGCTGCAAAAATCACATTCTTATTCGAGGCAACTTTAAGTGGTTTAGGAGTCGTAGCTGGTAGTTTGGATGTAGCTTTTGGGGTGTAAAACGTTGTCGTGCTAGACGCTAAGGCAGAGCACTTGATGAAGCAGCTGTGTTCGATGGAGTCAATAGGCCAGAAGGCGGCAGAATATTAAGTCTCGTGAAATCGGCGACTGAACTGGTTGATGGTTTCTGATCCATTGGAATTTCAATATTAGGATTCAATGTTTTTTTTTTTCTTTTACGCATTCAATCGATGGTTGATTGCAGAAAATTCTCAAGGCATGATGCATTTTCAAAAACCGTTTTGTATCCTGCAAATTTTTTCACTAAGGCGATGAGTTCATTATTAATTGTTTCAAATTCACTGTAAGTATTCTTAAACAAGTAAAAGCGTGCTAAGTTCGGCCGGGCCGAATCTTATATACCCTCCACCATGGATCGCATTTGTCGACTTCTTTTCCCGGCATCTCTTCTTAGGCAAAAAAGGATATAAGAAAAGAGTTGCTCTGCTATTAAAACGATATCAAGATATGGTCCGGTTCGGACCATAATAAACACGTTTGTTGATGGTCATGAGAGGATCCATCGTACAAAATTTCAGGCATATCGGATAATAATTGCGACCTCTAGGGGTCAAGAAGTCAAGATCTCAGATCGGTTTATATGGCAGCTATATCAGGTTATGAACCGATTTGAACCTTATTTGACACAGTTGTTGAAAGTAAAAATAAAATACGTCATGCGAAATTTCAGCCAAATCGGATAGGAATTGCGCCCTCTAGAAGCTTAAGAAGTCAAATCCCCAGATCTGTTTATATGACAGCTATATCAGGTTGTGGACCGATTGGATATCATAACGAAATAATTCGTGCAAAAATTCATTCAAATCGGATAAGAATTGTGCCCTCTAGAGGCTCAAGAAGTCAAGACCCAAGATCGGTTTATATGGCAGCTATATCAGGTTATGGACCGATTTAAACCATACTTGGCACAGTTGTTGGATATCATAGCAAAACACATCGTGCTAGCTTTACTCCTTTGGAAGTTAGCGTGCTTTCGACAGACAGACGGACAGACGGACGGACATGGCTAGATCGACATAAAATGTCACGACGATCAAGAATATATATACTTTATGGGGTCTCAGACGAATATTTCGAGTAGTTACAAACAGAATGACGAAATTAGTATACCCCCCATCTTATGGTGGAGGGTATAAAAATGCATAAAACTAAACATCGAATACTTTACACTTTGCACAACATCAACGAAGTCCTTTGTCTTCTCTTAGGTTATCGGCAGTTCTTGCAGAAATTTTGACGCATTTTGCGCAATAAGTCGTATAACATAACCAGCAAGATACCATAGGTTCTTCGATTTCGATTTCGCACAGATCATGTTGATATAAATAGTGGACAACTGATCCTTTGTTTCTGATTTGTTATGTCTTTTAATGCACTTTTCACATAAAGCGAGGACATCAGGTCGATGATAATGGACATTGAATTTACCGCGAAAAAGTTCGAACGTAATCCTCCTGTGTTGGAAAAATGTATTCTAATCTCACCAAACATTGTGCCAATCAGAAATATTAAACGTTATCAGTGTGTACGGTGTATTCAAACCTGTTCTCTTATAGCTGTGAATACCCCTACTGCCACTGCACACGAAGCGGGAAGGATAGGGGCAATTAATAAACCACAAGCAGGAAGACATAAAACCCTTTGTGTGGTGAAAAAAAAAAAAAAAAAACGATGCCAGTCTGCGCAGGCACAGGTAGCGATGGATGGTTTTTTGTTGTTATTATTGTATTTTCGGCTGCATTTTTAAACAGGTGAAGTTGATAAGGCTGAGGCGCGGTATTGTTGTTATTGTTTTTATCTTTGATTTGTTATCACGAAAAACTAAACGACCAGGTTATTGTTTTATGCACTTGCACTTAAGATATTAAGATAAAGTTGTTGCTTGGTTTATTCTTATATTTATTATTTTGGATGGAGATTCTGTTTTTTAGCACTTTGTAGGATGAATTTATTGTAGTTATTATTTTCTTTAAGTTTTTTTTTTTCACAAATTCACGAAAAAACGTAATGGAATAATATATATTTATAATAGAATAATATATATTTATAATGGAATAATATATCTGGATGCCGTGGCTAGGCAAATTGCTGCGACTACTGCTGTGAGGCAAAGGGAGCTTTTTCTTTTGTGAAGCGGCGGCTAGGGACACTGTTATCCTTGATACAATGACCGTATTCCAGAATACAAAAAAACCCATTGGAACTACAATATCCCAGGTAATAGAAGCTACTTAGACTTCTACACTGATGGGTCCAAACTAGACGACCAGGTGGGCTTTAGGGTGAACTCTGAAAAACTAGAACTGATCATATCGAAAAAATTACCCACTGCAGTGTTTATCAAGCGGAAATCCTTGCAATTGAAGAAGTGGTGGAATATAATGTCACAACGACAACTGGCATAAAAATCTTCTCAGACAGCCAAGCAGCCATTAAATCCCTGAAAAAAAGTATTTTTGTACTTTAGATCAGGCCCGAAGGGCAACGAATGATAGATGGCCATAATGGGGGCATGTGAGAATTCCAAAACTATGTGGCTAATCTAGATTTGAAGGGGTCTACCCGTTGCTATCACTGGCTAGAACAGACGTCTCAGTCATTATGTACATTATAACAGATCGGAAAACATGCTGACAAATTGAAGGTTGCCAGTAATGACGTTTGCCGAAGCTGTGAGGACATCGAGGAAGAAGAGAAAGGATCATCTTCTGTGTGTGTGTGTCCCGTACTGACAGTCAGAAGGAGTTCCACTTTAGGTTCTCATTCCTTTGAGAACTTGTCCGATATGGAGGCTGTGAAAATTCGTAAGTGGAGCTTAGGTGAAAGCTATCGGGCGCGTCCACAGGTAGCGGATAGTGGAAAGCTCTGTTTTTATGGGGAGTAGCTGCAAATGCGGCCGCGAGCAGTCAGCGATTTTTCGAGAGGAGAGTCTCAGTGAGGAGTCAGGTGGCACTGGCTCTTAATTTAATACTGAATGCCAATGATACTCAAGATGACAACCTGAGTTATTGGCGCCTTCAAATAACCAATGGCCACCATCAGCGTCTGTTCCCAGGTTTGGGGCGGCTGGCGGCGAGCTTCGTATCTTGGAGAAAGCGGATCGCCAAAACGAGGGATACATGTGCAATCCCGCACAATCCATGCGGTTGGGGCGATGGGTCAATAACCGGCCCACGGAAAACTATGAGAAAAAAAGGAAAAGTAAAAAACGGACCCCCAAACGTTGACGACCCACGCAAACGAAAAAAGGACCATGATTTGCCGATCTGCGCCTCTCTACAGAAAAGGTGCAGTATACGCACTAGCGGATATATTAGAGATGTACAAGGCAGATATTGCCACCTTACAGAAAGTGCGATGGACTGGGAATATCGTCACTACAATACCAAACGGTGACGAACTATACTATAACTGCCATAACACGAGGCATGAATTTGGCTGCGGATTTGAGGTTAGTGTGAAACTGAAATACCTTGTCTTCAACTTTATTCCGGTGGATGAGAGGCTAGCCACAATCGGCATAAAAGCCAATTTCTTTAACATCAGCCTTATTTGTGCCCATGCCCCGACGGTAGACAAGGACGAGCAGGCCATGATATTAAAATCGTTCTGGGAGATTTTAATGCGAAGATATGGAAGGAAGACATTTTTGTCCAACAGTCGAAAAGTTTAGCCTCCACGAGATAACGTCCAGTAATGGGTTGAGGCTGATAGATTTCACCGCGACAAAAATCATGTTAGTTAGTAGCATCAGATTTTAACATAAAAATATTCACAATGCCACATAGCTGTCACCCAATCAAAACACAAGGAACCAAATAGACCAGGTTGTAATAGATGGAAGGCATTCATCCAGCGTGTTAGATGTGCGATCGATCCGTGGAGCCAACATAGATTCGGATCATTACCTTGTTGCAGCAAAGGTTCGCACCCGTTTAAACATGGCGGGGAAAGTACCATCTGATACTGCACGGAAGCTAGACATTGAAAAGCTGCAAACACAACAGATGGCAGCGGCATACTCCTCTCGACTGACCCAACTGCTTGATGTGCAATTCCACTCCATGTTCCGATGATATAATGGCGCAGTGACAAACTATTGCCCACTCTATGGAAAATGCCACGAAATCTGTACTTGGGTACCGGATGATATAATGGCGCAGTGACAAACTATTGCCCACTCCATGGAAAATGCCACGAAATCCGTACTTGGGTACCGGAAGCCCACCACCCTACCCTATCGCGAAAGGAAAAGGAGAAACGTCCATTCCGCAAAAAGAAAACGGAAATGGATAGTCGTGAGTGTGAGCGAATTGAGATGTACAGGCGTCAGAATGAAGTTCGTAAATTCTACCAAGGAATTAAACATCAAACCGATGGCTTTGGTGCAGGCACGTCCTCCTGCAGAACCAATCCCTCATGATGGTATAGAATGTTTACCTCCTAGTCAGAATGAGGTCCAAGTAGTAGTGATCCTACTGAAGACAACAAGGCAGCAGGAGCCGACGGGTTACCGATGAACTATTTAAGACCGGAAGCGACACGCTGATAAGGCGTATGAATCAGCACATCCGCGCAATCTGGCTAGAAGAACGCATACCCGATGATTGGAACCTCAGTATACTATGTCCCGTACACAAGAAAGGAGACCAGACGGAATGTGCCAACTACAGATGAATAAGTCTCCACGCCATCGCATACAAGATACTCTGGAGCGAACTGTGTGAAAGATTAAAACCAAAAGTCAATGAGATAATTGGGCCCTATCATTGCATCTCTAGACACTGCGCCAATGCCTGGAAAAGACCCGAGAAGAACAAATCAATACCTACCATCACTTTATTGACTACAAAACCGCTTTAGATACCCCTTTACGTTCAAAGATATTTCAAGCCATGTGTGAGTTTGGCACCACTGCAAAATTAATAAGACTCTGCAGGATGACACTTGCAGATACGCTTTCCTCAGTATAAATATAAAAGAATCTCTCCGAACCATTTAATACCAAACGAGGTTTCAGACAAGGAAACATCCTATTGTGTGATCTCTTTAATATCCTGCTGGAAAATATTATATGAGATACAGATGTGAATAGATATCGCACACTAATCACGAGGCAACACATGCTGCTAGTCACAAGAGAACTCTGCCGTCGTAGGTTGGTCACCGGAAGTAGTACTGCAGCCTTTAAAAGAATCGAAAGGGAGTCAGTGAAAATGGGTCTGGCAGTAAATGAAGATAAGACGAATGGATGGTTTCAACTCCCAAAACCTCGGCAACGCCAAAACCGAAACGAATAACACCAGTTTTGAAATAAAGCGAAAAATCAAACTGGTTAACAGATGCTACTTTGGACTAAGTAAGCAATTTAGAAACAAGGCCACCTATCGACAGATGAAGATTACACTAAACAAGACACTGATACTACCCGTGCTGTTTTATGATTCTGGAGCATGGGTACTTGTGAAAGCAAATGAGGCATCGCTTGGAGTATTTGAGAGAAAGATTCTTCGTAAAATATATGGACCAGTTTGCGTTAACGGAGAATATAGGCGACGGATGAACCACGAGCTGTATGACGACGATAGCATAGCTACACGTATCAAAATACAACGGCTGTGTTGAGTAGGTCATATTGTCAGAATGGAGCAAAGTAGTATTTTGAAGGCAAACACGCAAACCGGAAAGACCAAAAACCCCGATGGAAAGATAAAGTGGTACCAGAGGCGAGTAGCATGTATTCTCTGATCAGAGTGTCATATCTATTCAAATCTGCATCTCGTATAATCTTCTCCAACAGGATATTAAAGAGATAACACGATAGGCTGTCTCCTTGTCTGAAACCTTGTTTGATATTAAATGGTTCGGAGAGATTCTTTCCTATTCTTACTGAGGAACGCGTATCAGCAAGTGTGATCCTGCAGAGTCTTGTTAATTTTGCAGAGATACCAATCTCAGACATGGCTTGAAATACCTTTGAACGTAAAGGAGTATCGAAAGCGGCTATGTAGTCAACAAAGAGATGGTAGGTGTTGATTTGTCCATCTCTGGTCTGTGAATATCTGGTCCAGGGTGGATTTACCAGGTCTAATTATGTCATTGACTTTTGGTTTTAATCTTTCACACAGTACGCTCGAGATTATCTTGTATGCGATGGGGAGGAGACTTATTCCTCTGTAGTTAGCACATTCCGGCTTGTCCCTTTTCTTGTGTACCGGACATAGCATGCTGAGGTTCCAATCATCGGGTATGCGTTCTTCTAGCTAGATTGCGCAGATAAGCTGATGCATACGCCTTATCAGCGTGTCGCCTCCGGCCTTAAATAGTTCTGCGGGTAACCCGTCAGCTCCAGCTGCCTTGTTGTTCTTCAGTAGGGTAACTGCTACCTGGACCTCATTCTGACTAGGAGGTTAACATTCTATACCATCATCAGGGATTGGTTCTGCGGTAAAAGTTGGGTAAAATGTTCTTTTCATATCCTCAGCAAGTTATCTGTGTCAGTTACCAGATTTCCTTCTTTGTCTCTGCAGGAGGATGTGCCTGTACCAAAGCCATTGGTTTGATGTTTAATTCTTTAGTAGAATTTCCGGACTTCATTCTGACTCCTGTACATTTCAATCCGCTCATACTCAAGTCTTTCCATTTCCTCTTTCTTTCTGCGGAATAGACGTTTCTCCTCTCTCATCTGGCGCATTGCTACTGAATGCAAGCTTGCTCTATATGCCGCCTTCTTGGCTTCAGTAGCATTCGACACTCTTGGTCGTACCATGTGTTGCTTGGAGGAGGCTTCCGCTGTATGGAATGGACAATAATTTGCCACTGCGCCATTATATCATCGGAACAAGCAGGGCTTTTATAATGCAGTTGGGTCAGTCGAGTGGAGTGTGCCGCTGCCATCTGTTGCGTTTGCATCTTTTCAATGTCCAGCTTCCGTGCAGTGTCAGATCGTACTTTCCTCGCCATGTTCAAACGGGTGCGAACTTTTCCTGCAACAAGGTAATGCTCCGAATGTATATTCGCTCCACGGATCGAACGTACATCTAACACTGGATGAATGCCTTCCATCTATCACAACGTGATCAATTTGGTTCCTCGTGTTTTGATCGGGTGACACCCATACGGCTTTGTGAATATTTTGCCGCGGCGAAATCTATCAGCCTCAACCCATTACTGGACGTTATCTCGTGGAGGCTAAACTTTTTGACTGTTGGACCAAAAATGTTTTCCTTCGCATTAAAATCTCCCAGAACGATTTTAATTTCATGGCCTGCTCGCCATTGTCTTCCGTTGGGGCATGGGCACGAATAAGGCTGATGTTGAAGAATTTAGCTTTTATGCGGATAGTGGTTAGCCTCTCATACACCGGAGTAAAGCTGGAGACAAGGTGTTTCAGTCTCCCACTAACCACAAATCCACAGCCAAATTCCCAAATTCATGCCTCGTGTTATGGCAGCTTAGTACAGTTCGTCGCCGTTTGGTGTTGTAGTGACGCAATCCCCAGTCCATCGCACTTCCTGTAAGGCGGTAATATCTGCCTTGTACTTCTCTAATACATCCGCCAGCGCGTATACTGCTCCTTCTCTATAAAGAGTGCGGACATTCCAGGTGCAGATCCGCAAATCATGGTCCTTTTTTCGTTTACGTGGGTCGTCAACGTTGGGGGGTCCGTTTTTACTATTCCTTTGTTTCTCATAGTAGTTCTCAGTTTTCCGGGGGCACGTTACTGGCCCAGCTCCTCAACCGCATGGGGGTTTCAGCCAAATTCAATTATGTATCATAAAATTGAAATAAAAACCAGATGGCACCTGCTTATAATTGACAAAATTTTAAATTTTTATTATAGCCGTGTAAAGTGGTTAAGTGTTTAAAGGTTTTCTTTACAACGTCAGCTAACGTGACCCATAAATCCGGATTTAGTCGTCTACTTAAAGTGGTTATTATATTACAACATTAATGTAAATTTGGTGTCCTTTTGGATATGCACAATCTATTTTATTGTTTAAAGGAATATTTAAGCATGATAATGTAAAATTATATATTTGTAAAGAATAACTAGTTCAAATCCCAAATAAAGATTTCATTAATCAAGAAAAATGTAGATTTGCTATAAACTTATATATAATTTTTTATTTTTTGCATCTAAACCTGACTTTCTGGTCACATAAAATATAGACCGAACTCCAGACTTAAAGTGTTGAGGCAATTAATTCCTCATTTTTTATTCGATTTCGATGAAATTTGACACAGTTAGTTCTGGAAGACCCCTACCCAATCTTGGGAAATGAAGTCCAGATCGAACCATATTTGGATATAGCTGCCATATAGACCGATCTCCAGATATAGGGTTCATTACCCGATTTCCATGAAGTTTGGCGCAGCGAGTTCTGATAGACCTCTACACCTTTTAGTTGAATATCGTCCAGATCGGACCGTATTTGGATATAGATGATATTCAATAGAAAGGAGTAGAGGCCCATCAAATGAAAATGTGTAGAAATGTTTCCTTTTGTGCTCATTTTAACTTGCTTTCAAACTCGTTTTATGATTTCAACAGGTTATTGTTTGTGTCAGTCAATTGGTTTTAAATGACTTTTATTTCCATAAAATTTTGCGCAAAATTAAAAAAAAAAAATAATCAACTATAAATGTTTCATATTTCCAAAGAATTCATAGTTACTACGAATCATCTATCTACATTCTGCTTAAATGATGCCGCTAATTTCTCCTCCGAACTTAATTAAAATCGATCGAAAATCCGTTTTTGATGGAAAAGATGTCCGGTAAAAATTGCATCCACTCTTGTCGTATATGCACTCATTGATATGTGAGAAGTTTGCCCCTGTTCCTTAGTGGAATGTTCATGGCCAAAATTTTCATTTGCATTGTAATTTTTTTTTTTTTTGAAGATAATCAATAATTCAAAAAGTCAATTTTAAAACACTACTGTCAAAGGCTACAGAACTAATAAATTTCTACTAGAATCAACGTTGCATGCAATTGACTGATGATCCTAACTCACTATGAGCTCAGTATCAATTGCCTTAAAGATTGTATTGTAAATTATGAAATTCTAAGAAATGGTTTCACTTGAAATAATTATTTTATTATGTAAATTTATGTGGGTTAATCGGACTTTAAAGAAAATGACATTAACCTATTAAATACGAATGGGTAGAAAAATAATCCAAGATGGCGCTGGCTTAAAAAAATTGGATTTGCATAAATTGGACGATTAAAACTAATTAAAAACTCCTTAAATTTTGAAAAAAAAAACTTAAAATTTTTTTTCTCTAAATTCTTAGGAGTGAGATTTCTAGAATCAATTTTAGTGTCTTGTTACATTGGATGGTTAGATAAGGTTCAAGTGGCAATCTGCCATCAGACTCACTTTTTCGCCCATTGTGATACTACAGGAACAGAAGAAGGAAAATGCCTTCTAGTTCCTACCGTTGAACCATCCAGATAGCTTTAAAAAGCCTATCAACTTGCGAATGTTCATATCTGCGAAATCAGACAATAAAGTGGAACTCCTTCTGGCTGCCAGTGCGGGCGCACACACAGAAAGTGTTATGCCATTTCACCACATCCTTAATTGCAAGGATCTCCGTTTGATATGCACTGCAGTAGTCGGATAACCTTTTCGATATGACCAGTTTTAGATCCTTAGAGTACATCCCATCGCTTACTTCTGTCGTCATTCCGCTGACCACATCTCTCGATTCGGTTGCTTCGACTGTTTCATTGGCAATGTCGCTGTCTGGATCCGCGTCGAAAACACAGCCTTTACTTAAAGTCTGGCAACAATTGTGCATCCCTCTGGTTTATCCGTCTCGTCCTCATTAATTAGTCTGACGACTAGTTGTGCGCTTATGTGTGCTTTCGGAATAGTCGCTGAAATGTTTAATTGTTTCGCGAGCGAAATTTTACAGTAATCATTCGTTTTTATTTTCATATCAAAAAACGTTTTTTATGTGCACTTAAGGGTTTATATTTTTTTCGCAAATAATGAGATGTTTCCTTATAACTTCCAACAACTATGCTAAGTATGGTTCAAATCGGTCCATAGCTTGATATAGCTGCTATATAAGCCGATCTTGGGTCTTGACTTCTTGAGATTCTAGAGGACGCAATTCTTATCCGATTTGGCCGAAATTTTGCATGAAGTGTTTTATATTGACTTCCAGCGACTATGTCAAGTCTAGTCCAAATCAGTCCATATCTCTGATATAGCCGCCACTGTTCCAAGTATGGTCAAAATCGGATCTCCCTGTGTGAATTTTTTAACCTCTGAAGGGCGCAATTATTACTCGATTAAAATGAAATTTTGGATTTGATGTTTTTCTATGACTGGTGTTATGCTATTTGAAAAAGTCATTCAAAAAACTTGAAAAACTTGAAAACTTGAAGGGTGGAGGGTATATACGATTCGGCCCGGTCGAACTTAGCACGATTTTATTTGTTTTATTACATTTTTAAAGTAAGGGGTTATTTTTTAAGAGCTGTAGAAAAGTTTTTCAAAAAAAAAAAAACGCATAAAATTCATGGAATCTTTAATTGGATCGATATTACGGTCCATAAAATTTAATGTTTGAAGATTATTTCATGCAAATGTTGACCGAGACTGCTCCTCAAATGGTCCATCCGATTAGTCCAATTTTGACATACTCTTTTCAACATTTCGGCCGGCATCTCACGAAAAAACCCTTCAATGTTGTCTTCCAATGCGTGAATTGAAGCGGCCTTAACTTTATAGACATAAACTTTAACAAAGCCTCACAAAAAATAGTTAAAAAAATAGTTGACCGGTCCGGGACGTGAAATAAAATGTTCACCGAACTCGCCTCTCAATAAGTCCATTGTTACGAGTGCATTTTGGGCAAAAAAAGTTGAATTTCATCACACGGTTGCGCTCACCATTCACAGTTACTTTACTTTTTCTGTGTGCATTGGTAACTCTTGCAATGCCTCTGGCTGATCTTCACTGCAAAATCGACAATTCTGCTTATTTTCGTATTCGTTGAGCCAAAAATTCAACAGACCATAAAATGGAAGAAGCGCTGTGATGTACTTTCTTAACAGAGAACGTATTGTACTAATAAAATTCAATAATTTGCAAGCGTTATTCGTTTGTAAGACGATTCATGGTTAAATTATAGACCAAACTAAAGATGTTCGACAGTGAAACAAAACACGTATCTTGCGTGAGCTGTTTAAACCAGTTTTGCCAAAAAGATAATAGCTAAGAAATCACCCCTTAAAACAAATTTATTGTGAAAAATGTTGTTATAATTTTTTTTTTAATTAAAACAGAAAAAACGATAAAAAAAAATTCATATATACTGGTATTAAGTATGTAACCACTTAAATAGGATTTTTGAGCTTGTCATAAATCCAAATTGCAAAATTGTTAATCAATAATACAATTTCCTTTATAGGTTCGATTTTAGCAAATTTTTCAATTAAATGTACAAATTTCGTAATTGAAAATAGTTTTTACCATTTTGGTTGATTGGGCCCAATTGTCTCATTGACTATAGGTTTTAATCTTTAACACAGTACGCTCGAGAATATCTTGTATGCGATGAGGAGGAGTCTTATTCATCTGTAGTTGGCACATTCCGTTTGTCTCATTTCTTATGTACGGAACATAGTATGCTGAGGTTCCAATCATCGGGTATGCGTTCTTCTAGCCAGATCATGCAGGAGGATGTGCCTTCGCCCAAGCCATTGATTTGATGTTCTATTCTTTAATAGAATTAAACATCAAACCGATGGGACTAACAATCTTAAGGGCCTCCAAACCTGCTCAAAAGGACATTCAAACGAAGAGTATATGGCGAAGAGTAAAAGCTCTAAACCGTAAGTATGGTAAGCACTTGAAATGCCAGGTGCCTTCATTTCCCACCTGACGGTCATATAACCCGATAATAACAATATGGGGATAATTGAAGAAGATTGGCACGAATCCTACAAATAATAAGGCGAGTTGTGTATGCTAACAATGTGGAGTATGTTTGAAGTCAAGATACACCAATAAGACGTAGAAGTTTGGATTAAAAATACAAGAAAATATTTATTCTGTGTATTGCAGAAGGCACAGCGGAGCGTGCTTGGATGGGCTAGTTTTAATTAAATTCTTTAAAATTTATAACAAAATATTAAGCAAATACAACAGTTTAATATTATTGCAAAGTGTACCACAATATGCCATTTTTACTTAACAATATTTGTAAAACTACAAACAAAAATTTAACCCTATTATCCGGGAAAATCAATTATCCATAATACCTCCGGTCCAGAGCCTCCCGGATAATCGAGTTCCGACTGTAGATTGCTTTGATTGGGTAATCAGAAAATTAAACAAATAAAATAAAAAATAAAACAAATAGAGATTTAAGAGTATTCGAAAGTTGGAAAACTAAAAAATTTTACGCCCCGATTAATCCTATAGTTTCATATATGTATGCGACATAATTTAGATATTCAGAACTTATATATTACCTTAATGCCCATGCCTTCAACTGCGGAACACGCCTTTATTTGCCAGGTTCGTTCTTCTAACCGCACTAAGCCAATCGCCTCTGCTACTTCAGAGGATGACATAGCATTTGGCAAATCCTGTTTGTTGGCAAACACTAAGAGAGGCACTTGCTTGAGTCGATTATCCATTAGCATTTCAAAAAGCTCATTCCCGGTTTCGCCAAGCCGTTCTCTGTCAGTGCAATCAATTACGTAAATCTGCAAATAAATTAAAAGGAAGTACATAACAAATGCTTTCCTAATAGATGAAGAACAGTTTTACTGATATTAAAAAAGTGGTTTTATGTGTAGTTTTTAGTCTGGCTACTTTTTTTCAAAGTTGGTTTTTCTGTCAGCTTTCACATGATTTATGTACGCATACAGTATATAACGGACACGAGGGTAGCCTTTTATATTTCGGGATTGGACAACACTTGTGTTGCATTCTGCCAATCTGCAATCTGAGGTGATACGTACTCAGAACGTTTTGACATACGAGCGCTATTTGTGTTGTTTACAGTAAATTGAAAGATTTATCTCACCCAAAAAAATGGAATTACTTCATGAACATTTTCGTGTGATTATTTTTTACAACTTTCGATGCACATTAACTCAACAACAGCGCATCGATGAACTTAATTAAATTTTTGGCGATGAAGCCCCATCAAGGACCAGTGTTTATCGATGGTATGGTGAATTCAACCGAGGTCGTAGTTCACTCCAAGACGAATTTCGTAAAGGTCTTTCAAAATCAGTCCTTGTTCCAAAAACCATTGATGCTGTGCGCCAACTGATATTGCAAGATCATCATGGGACCTATCGTGAGATTGAGACAACCTTAGGCATTAGTGGGATATCAACATTTGTCCGTCAAAACAATTTTTTCGCGTTGGTTCCCACACAATTTTTCAATCGCTCAAAACAGGCTCGTGTCGATTGGTCGAAAGAAATTCTCCAAAAATACTATCGCGATGTTTCGAAACACGTCTATGACATAGTGACTGGACATGTCGCAGTCGTACGACTAGAGAAACGCAGAAAAGTCATTTCTGAGTGGTACACAACCATTTGTTTGCCAGTTGTCTTTCAAGAAATCAGGAAAATCAACCGCCGAAGACAGATCAGCTTCACCTCTCATACATCGAATCAAACAAATGTATTTTTGAGCATTCAAAACATCGATTTGATGTGTCATCCGCCATATAGTCCCGACTTGGGTCCGAATGACTTCTTTTTATTCCCGTACGTAAAAAATAAAGTGAGAGGTCAACGTTTTTCGATACCTGAAGAAGTGAACGCATCAATCAGAATGCAGAATAGCAAGTGTGCTTCTATAGATCTTAATATGGAATATTTTGAAAAACAATAAATTGATTTTCAATGATTAATAATTGTTTTTGTTCTCTAATTCCGAAATATAAAAGGCAACCCTCGTATAAGCACAAAGGTGATGGCTTTTATACAACCTCGTTTCCCTGTATAATATTTGTATAAGTTTTTATTTAAGATTAGATAAAATCTTACATATAAGGGGATTTATTAAAAAAAAACCTCACGCGCAGAGTAGCTTCAAAATTTTTATTTTAGCATTTTGGGCAATTTTTTTAAGTCACTGTTATATAATTGAACACAAGCTTTAGAGCCACATGTATGTAAAACTAGCATACCACCGGTCCGCTTCGTTTCGGAAGAACCACCGTTTTAGCGTAAGACTTCCGAAAATCCAAGTAGTCCGTAAAGAAACAAAAAAATTTTTACCAGTCCGGTTACAGTGGTTCAAGTCGTCAAGGAGTATCTGCATCCCAAATTCCAGAGTTCTAGCTCAATCCATATAAAATAAATAGTATTTTGTAGGTTTAGTACCTTAATGTACTAATTTAAAAAAATAGTATAGTCGTCCAATATATGTGTTACCGTATCCCAATGTGTTCCAGTATCCCAATTTCGGGCACGTTAGCTCAACTCATAAAGAAAGTACCATTTTGTACGTTTTAGTACTTAAATGTTAAAATGTCATAAAAACAGCTTAATGTTTCCCCATATAATCTGTCAAGGTGTATCTGCATCTCAAATAACAGAGCTGTAGCGCAATATGAAAAGAAAGTACTATTCTGCACGTATTAGTACCTAAATGTAAGAATTTCAAAACAAATTCTAGTCACCATTTTGCACATTTTAGTTCCTTAATGTACAATTTCTAAAAAGAAAATCTTATGTTAGGAATTCCGTGCTTCTTACAAAATCCTTTATTGTTTTTCATACTACTCCCATAAGTTTGTTCATGTCTAGTATTGTGTCCCCACCTAAGTACCGGTATCTGTTAGACGCGAAAGCCGCATGGCATAGGAAATGTTCCCGCGTCTCATCATCATCCCCACATGCCCTACACATTCTTTCACTTGCCGCACGGATTTTGCATAAGTGAGCTCGTGAACAGGCATATTTCAGTCTTCTCTGGGTTAACATTGAGACCTCTGGGTCTAGCCCAATCATACGCCGTATGCAAGATCTTGTCGGCCCTTCTGCATAGCTGGTTCGGATCCTTACCCCTAAGAAGTATTATAACATCGTCTGCACACCCTCTGTGGTGTGCCCTTCTTTCGTCGATCCGCACTTTGTTAAATGCCCCTCGCCAAAACGCCAATATGTACGTCTTGGCATCGAAAGATTCTTCTATTTTATGCACAACTTCGTGCATGACAGACTTCACCGACCTTCCCTTGACATAGGCATTCTGTCTTTATTTGAGCAGTTCGCTGGATATCCCACTCTTTATCATGGTGTCCAAAATACGTTCCATGGTTTTGTGTAGAAAGGTCGTAAGGCTTATAGGTCTGTAGACCTGTGGTGCCTTGCCGGGCTTAGGTATAAATAAAACTTTTGCTTCCTGCCAGTCTTTCGGAGTATATGCTAGTCCCAGGCACACTGTGAAAATAGTAGCCAGATATTCGGCCCCTTTTGTAGTAATGTCGAAAATATTCCAGCACGTCCGGGTGACTTAACGATTTGAAACTTCTCAAGGCTTCCTCGACCATAAATTCCATTATGAAAAGCCATCGATGAACCTCATTATTCCAATATTCCGGTGTCTCCTAAAGTCCCGTCGGATCCTGGGGAAAATACGTTTTTTCAAAAGCCTCAACTTGTCCTCCGTTATATCTGCTCTCACTTACGCTGTGTCGTCTTCTACCGCTTCAGTTTGGACATGGGTTTTTGAATATATTGACGGCTATCGACCTATTCACAGAAAAACTTCCAGGAGGCACGTTTTGCCGCTAAGGTTATTATTGTATTCCTTGAGCGTTGTATAGGTTAGGTTTAAGTGGCAGTCTGCCATCAGACTCACTTAGACGTTTTCGTCTATTGTGATACCACAGGAAGAGAAGAAGAATGATGCTTCTAGTTCCTACCGTTGAACCATCCAGATCGCTTTAAAAAGCCCAATAGCTTGGGAATGTTCACATCCGCTAAATAAGACAGGTTCTCAAAGAAATTAGAACCTAAAGTGGAACTCCTTCTAACTGCTAGAGCGGGACACACACACAAAAGGTGTTCTATAGTCTCTTCATCCTCGATGTCCCTACAGCTTCTGCAAAACTCGTTGCTGGCAACCTTCAGTCTGTCAGCATGTTATCCGATTAGACAGTGACCTGTAATGACGAACACAACGACTGAGACGTCCGTTCTAGCCAATGACATCAAAGCAGTAGACCTCTTCAAGTCAAGATTAGGCCGCATAGTTTTGGAATGCTCACAGCACCCTCTTTGTGACCATCTATCATTCATTGCCCTTCGGGCTTGGTCCTGAAAGCTTACGTGTCGCTGGAGGCATACCCACAGATTCCAGTGTCCCTGGAGTGTGTAAGGTAGTTCTAGGCTCACAAGCTCGTCTGCTTTAGAATTCCCTTGGATATCTCTGTGGCCCGGCACCCAGAACAGGTGAATTGTGAATTGTTCAGCCATCTCGGTGAGAGATCTGCGACAGTCGAGGGCGGTTTTTGTGTTCAGAAATACGTTCTCCAGGGATTTAATGGCTGTTTGGCTGTCTAAGAAGATATTTATGCCAATCATCGTAATGACATTATATCCTAGCCATTCCACCACTTCCTTAATTGCAAGGATCTCTGCATGATAGTTTGGAACCATCCGTATAGAAGTCTATGTAACTTCTATCAAGAATAGTGATACAATATAGGGCGTTGGTTCCCACACAATTTTTCAATCGCTCAAAACAGGCTCGTGTCGATTGGTCGAAAGAAATTCTCCAAAAATACTATCGCGATGTTTCGAAACACGTCTATGACATAGTGACTGGACATGTCGCAGTCGTACGACTAGAGAAACGCAGAAAAGTCATTTCTGAGTGGTACACAACCATTTGTTTGCCAGTTGTCTTTCAAGAAATCAGGAAAATCAACCGCCGAAGACAGATCAGCTTCACCTCTCATACATCGAATCAAACAAATGTATTTTTGAGCATTCAAAACATCGATTTGATGTGTCATCCGCCATATAGTCCCGACTTGGGTCCGAATGACTTCTTTTTATTCCCGTACGTAAAAAATAAAGTGAGAGGTCAACGTTTTTCGATACCTGAAGAAGTGAACGCATCAATCAGAATGCAGAATAGCAAGTGTGCTTCTATAGATCTTAATATGGAATATTTTGAAAAACAATAAATTGATTTTCAATGATTAATAATTGTTTTTGTTCTCTAATTCCGAAATATAAAAGGCAACCCTCGTATAAGCACAAAGGTGATGGCTTTTATACAACCTCGTTTCCCTGTATAATATTTGTATAAGTTTTTATTTAAGATTAGATAAAATCTTACATATAAGGGGATTTATTAAAAAAAAACCTCACGCGCAGAGTAGCTTCAAAAGTTTTATTTTAGCATTTTGGGCAATTTTTTTAAGTCACTGTTATATAATTGAACACAAGCTTTAGAGCCACATGTATGTAAAACTAGCATACCACCGGTCCGCTTCGTTTCGGAAGAACCACCGTTTTAGCGTAAGACTTCCGAAAATCCAAGTAGTCCGTAAAGAAACAAAAAAATTTTTACCAGTCCGGTTACAGTGGTTCAAGTCGTCAAGGAGTATCTGCATCCCAAATTCCAGAGTTCTAGCTCAATCCATATAAAATAAATAGTATTTTGTAGGTTTAGTACCTTAATGTACTAATTTAAAAAAATAGTATAGTAGTCCAATATATGTGTTACCGTATCCCAATGTGTTCCAGTATCCCAATTTCGGGCACGTTAGCTCAACTCATAAAGAAAGTACCATTTTGTACGTTTTAGTACTTAAATGTTAAAATGTCATAAAAACAGCTTAATGTTTCCCCATATAATCTGTCAAGGTGTATCTGCATCTCAAATAACAGAGCTGTAGCGCAATATGCAAAGAAAGTACTATTCTGCACGTATTAGTACCTAAATGTAAGAATTTCAAAACAAATTCTAGTCACCATTTTGCACATTTTAGTTCCTTAATGTACAATTTCTAAAAAGAAAATCTTATGTTAGGAATTCCGTGCTTCTTACAAAATCCTTTATTGTTTTTCATACTACTCCCATAAGTTTGTTCATGTCTAGTATTGTGTCCCCACCTAAGTACCGGTATCTGTTAGACGCGAAAGCCGCATGGCATAGGAAATGTTCCCGCGTCTCATCATCATCCCCACATGCCCTACACATTCTTTCACTTGCCGCACGGATTTTGCATAAGTGAGCTCGTGAACAGGCATATTTCAGTCTTCTCTGGGTTAACATTGAGACCTCTGGGTCTAGCCCAATCATACGCCGTATGCAAGATCTTGTCGGCCCTTCTGCATAGCTGGTTCGGATCCTTACCCCTAAGAAGTATTATAACATCGTCTGCACACCCTCTGTGGTGTGCCCTTCTTTCGTCGATCCGCACTTTGTTAAATGCCCCTCGCCAAAACGCCAATATGTACGTCTTGGCATCGAAAGATTCTTCTATTTTATGCACAACTTCGTGCATGACAGACTTCACCGACCTTCCCTTGACATAGGCATTCTGTCTTTATTTGAGCAGTTCGCTGGATATCCCACTCTTTATCATGGTGTCCAAAATACGTTCCATGGTTTTGTGTAGAAAGGTCGTAAGGCTTATAGGTCTGTAGACCTGTGGTGCCTTGCCGGGCTTAGGTATAAATAAAACTTTTGCTTCCTGCCAGTCTTTCGGAGTATATGCTAGTCCCAGGCACACTGTGAAAATAGTAGCCAGATATTCGGCCCCTTTTGTAGTAATGTCGAAAATATTCCAGCACGTCCGGGTGACTTAACGATTTGAAACTTCTCAAGGCTTCCTCGACCATAAATTCCATTATGAAAAGCCATCGATGAACCTCATTATTCCAATATTCCGGTGTCTCCTAAAGTCCCGTCGGATCCTGGGGAAAATACGTTTTTTCAAAAGCCTCAACTTGTCCTCCGTTATATCTGCTCTCACTTACGCTGTGTCGTCTTCTACCGCTTCAGTTTGGACATGGGTTTTTGAATATATTGACGGCTATCGACCTATTCACAGAAAAACTTCCAGGAGGCACGTTTTGCCGCTAAGGTTATTATTGTATTCCTTGAGCGTTGTATAGGTTAGGTTTAAGTGGCAGTCTGCCATCAGACTCACTTAGACGTTTTCGTCTATTGTGATACCACAGGAAGAGAAGAAGAATGATGCTTCTAGTTCCTACCGTTGAACCATCCAGATCGCTTTAAAAAGCCCAATAGCTTGGGAATGTTCACATCCGCTAAATAAGACAGGTTCTCAAAGAAATTAGAACCTAAAGTGGAACTCCTTCTAACTGCTAGAGCGGGACACACACACAAAAGGTGTTCTATAGTCTCTTCATCCTCGATGTCCCTACAGCTTCTGCAAAACTCGTTGCTGGCAACCTTCAGTCTGTCAGCATGTTATCCGATTAGACAGTGACCTGTAATGACGAACACAACGACTGAGACGTCCGTTCTAGCCAATGACATCGAAGCAGTAGACCTCTTCAAGTCAAGATTAGGCCGCATAGTTTTGGAATGCTCACAGCACCCTCTTTGTGACCATCTATCATTCATTGCCCTTCGGGCTTGGTCCTGAAAGCTTACGTGTCGCTGGAGGCATACCCACAGATTCCAGTGTCCCTGGAGTGTGTAAGGTAGTTCTAGGCTCACAAGCTCGTCTGCTTTAGAATTCCCTTGGATATCTCTGTGGCCCGGCACCCAGAACAGGTGAATTGTGAATTGTTCAGCCATCTCGGTGAGAGATCTGCGACAGTCGAGGGCGGTTTTTGTGTTCAGAAATACGTTCTCCAGGGATTTAATGGCTGTTTGGCTGTCTAAGAAGATATTTATGCCAATCATCGTAATGACATTATATCCTAGCCATTCCACCACTTCCTTAATTGCAAGGATCTCTGCATGATAGTTTGGAACCATCCGTATAGAAGTCTATGTAACTTCTATCAAGAATAGTGATACAATATAGGGCATTTTTCTTCCAAAAATAATGACCTATTACGAGTCACAGGAAAATTCTCCACTCAACGGTACTTTCTTAACTGAGCACGCATTTTGATAATAAAATTCAACAATATTCAAGCGTTATTCGTTTGTAAGACGATTCATGGTTAAATTATAGACCAAACTGAAAGTTTTCGACAGTGAAACAAAAGACGAAACGTGCGTGAGCTGTTTAAACTAGTGTTGCCAAAAAGAAAATTGCTAAAAAATCACCAACAATTAAACGATGGTACTATTACTAAAAGTGAGGTGGTGAAGCGGAATGGGGGATGCCAGTTTTTATACGTGGGTTTGAGGTTATACGTAAATTTTTGAGGTTATGCGTACTCAGAACGTTTTGACATACGAGCGCTGTTTGTGTTGTTTACTGTAATTTAAAAGATTCATCTCGCCCAAAAAATGGAATAAAATCGTGAACATATTCGTGCGGTTATTTTTTACAACTTTCGACGTGATTTAACTCAACAACAGTGCATCGATCGATTAAATTTTTGGCGATGAAGCCCCATCAAGTACCAGTGTTTACAAGACGAATTTCGTGAAGGTCGTCCAAAATTAGTTGCTGTTCCAAAAACCATTGATGCTGTGCACCAACTGATATTGTAAGATCGTCATATGACCTATCGTGGAATTTAGACAATTAGTAGGACCAGCATACATTCAATATTGCATGAACATTTGACCGTCAAAAAAATTTGCTCGCGTTGGATCCCAAACAATTTGTAAATCGCTCAAAAAAGGCTCATGTCGATTGGTCGAAAGATGAGCCAAATCCAACAAAGCTGCGTTCGAAACACTTCCAAGGAAATGATCGCCTGTTCTTTCGGAAAATCTGGACATGTCGCAATCGTACGACTAGAGCAACGCAGAACAGACAATTCTGAGTGGTACACAACCATTTGCTTCCCTGTTGTCTTCCAAGAAACCAAGAAAACCAACAACCGAAGACGGATTACTCTTCACCACGACAATGTATGCTCTCACACATCGGCTCAAACAATTGCATTTTTAAGCATTCAAAACATCGATTTGATGAGTCATTCGCCGTTAGTCCCGACTTGGCACCGAATGACCTCTTTTTATTCCCGTATGTAAAAAATAAAGTGAGAGGTCAACGTTTTTCGACAGCTGAAGAAGCGGTTTATGAATTCAGAGTGCATATTTTAGAAATATTTAGGTAGTGGAGATATAAGAGTGGCAAAAGTGCTTCGACAATTGGTTTAAACACATGCAAAAGTGTATAAATCTTAATGGCGAATATTTTGAGAAACACTAAAGCGATTTTCGATGATTAATATTCATTTTTGTTCTCTAATTCCGAAATATAAAAGGAAACCCTCGTATATAAAAGAGACGCGAAAAAAGCCCAATAACTTGCGAATGTTCGAATTCGCTAAATTCGACAGGTTGCGAATATAACTTGCGAATGTTCGAATTCGCTAAATCCGACAGGTTCTCAAAGAAATGAGAACCTAAAGTGTAACTCCTATTAAATAGTTCCTATTCTCCCAAGCCCGTCCGCTGTACAATTCCATGGGATATCTCTGTGGCCCGGCATCCAGAACAGTTGAATTTTAACTGTTCAGCCATCTCTTTGAGAGAGATGGCTGAACAGTCGAGAGCGGTTTGATGTTCTAAAATACGTTGCCCAGGAATGTAACGGCGCCCACTTCGCTGTTGCTGGGAAAATTTCCCGTTTCGGCGGCACTAAAGGTCCTCCTGATGGCAGGGGGCTTTTGACGTGGTTCTTATCCAGTAACCATGGGTGTGTGGAGGAATAGTACGTGCACTAAGAATTCCGAGATTTAAACTTCTTAAGGGTAAGAGGAATGGGAGACACAGAGCCTGTATTCTTGTAAAGGGTAGTCTAAATGTTTTTCTTCTTCCGTCGCTAAGCGCTGAAGATTTGGTAGTAGCCAATCTTGAAATAAACAAGTCTTATTAGTGGCTGGCTCCCCTGTATAAGGCACACGATTCAGAGATGCCGCATTCAAACCTCAAGTCGCTGGTTGTAGCTGCTTCTATAGGGAAGAAAAGCCTCATTGTAGGAAGTGATGCTATTGCACATCACCAGATATGGGGAAGTTTCGATGTCAACGAAAAGGGTGAGTTGCTTATTGAATATATTATAAGTTGCAATCTGGCGATTTGCAATAAAGGGGATAAACCGACCTTTATTACCAGGAACAGGCAGGAGGTACTAGATATTACCTTTGTATCGGAAGATATATGTGGAAGAATATGCGACTGGGAAGTGTTGGATGACCACAGTTTCTCTGATCATCGTTATATTAGTTTCAGTCTTGGAGAAAATACTGGAGTAGTGGTCCCTCGGCTAAACAGATGAAAGGCCGATTGGGATAAATTTCGGCACAAATTCTGCACTGCTATCCCTTCTAGACTTAAAAGAATTTGGAAACTAAGGAAGATATAGACATTGTGGGCAAACGGATCACGAAGGCCCTGAATGACTCGCTTGTGTCAGCATGGCCTAGTGCCAAGCCAAGAGGCAACAGCGACAGTGGTGGATCCCAGAGTTGGTTGGTCTAAATAAGGACTGCAGAAAACTCTCATCAGAGGAAAAGCCACAAGAGCACCACACGATTGGGACATCTATACGGCTGAGCTAAGAAAATATAAGGGAGAGCTTAGAAAGGCTCAGAACAAATCGTGGGTAGAATTCTGCAGCTCCGTGGAGGATACATCTGAGGTTCCTAGACTAAGGAACATTCTGTACGGTGGGGTATATCAAAGAATGTATGGACTATGTCTAGTGAGGAAACACTATAACTACTCGTTGAAACATATTTCCCGTGAAATTCTCCAACGGACAATGTGGCGCCAGAAGAGGTTACCGCTGATATGCATTCGTCGGAGGCCATAAGGGAAATTGTGTCTGAGCCAAAATCCTTTGGGCCATAAGAAGTTTCGGCAGCAGCATGCATATAGTGAAGGCAAATGCACTGAAACTGCCCTTCACAACCTAGTCGGCTAACTAGAGGGTTCTCTCGCTGTCAAGAAAACCGACGTCAATCATGAAGAAGTTGGAGCTTCTTGGCATCAACTCTACCGCAAGAAAGTTTATTAATAACTTACTTACTAAAAGATGCATTGCGACGGATCTGTGGATTTAAAAAGCTCCACGAGCAACAGCAAAGTGGGCTAACGAAAGTGTCTGGGTATAAATCCTTGCAAGACAGAAGTAGTTCTTTTCAGCAGGAGATACAAGTTGCCTACAGTGAAACCTGTCTCCATGGGTGGAGAGAATATTCCATTTACAGAAAGTGCAAAATACCTGGATGTTTTTCTGGACATGGAACTGAACTTCAAATCCAACATTTTGGAAAGGGCATGAAAGGTCACTCTTGCCCTAAACACCTGTATGAGAGCCATTGCCAAAAGTTGGGGGCTTAGAGCGCGTGTCGTGTCGTGGATATATACTGCAGTTGTTAGACCTATTACACTATATAGTGTTCTGGTCTGGTAGACGGCACTTCAAAGATCCACCTACTGCTCAATACTTAACCGGATCCAAAGGATGGATTGTTTGTGCATCACAGCCGCACTGGGGACGACACCATCTGATGCTCTGAATTTAATGCTACATCTTGCCTCTGGACATTGTGTCTAGACAAATTGCAGCGACCACTGTCGTGAGGTTAAATGAGCTTTCCTATTGGTGATGTGGCGGCCACGGACACTATGTTATACTTGATACAATATCCGATGTTCCAGCCAGTGTGGATTACACGCTAGCAGAGCCACTTTTTGATAAAAATTACTGTACCACTATTTCTGATAGAGCTGATTGGAACTACGATATCCCTGTTAATAGAAGTTACATAGACTTCAATACGGATGGTTCCAAACTAAACGACCAGGTGGGCTTTGGGGTGTACTCTTAAGATCTAGACCTGGTCATATCGAAAAGCTTACGACCACTGCAGTGTGTATCAAGCAGAGATCCTTGCAATTCAGGAAGTGGTGGAATGGCTAAGATATAATGTCATTACGACGATTGGCATAAATATCTTCTCAGACAGCCAGTCAGCCACTAAATCCCTGAAGAACGTATTTCTGAACACAAAAACCGTCCTCGACTGTCGCAGATCTCTCACCGAGATGGCTGAACAATTCAAAATTCACCTGTTCTGGGTGCCGGGCCACAGAGATATCCAAGGAAATTTTAAAGCTGACGAGCTTGCGAGACTAGAACTACCTTACACACTCCAGGGACACTGGAATCTGTGGGTATTCCTCTAGTGACATGTAAGCTAAGTTTTCAAGACCAGGCTCGAAGGGCAATGAATGATAGATGGTCACAAAGAGGGTGCTGTGAGCACTCCAAAACTATGTGGCCTCATCTTGACTTGAAGAGGTCTACTGCTTTGCCGTCATTGGCTAGAACAGACGTCTCAATGATTGTGTGCGTCATGACAGGTCACTGTATAATCGAAAACATGCTGACAGACTGAAGGTTGCCAGCAACGAGTTTTGCAGAAGCTGAAGGGAAATCCATACATACATGTACCTGTATCCCATATTTCGAAGCTGTAGCTCAGTCTGAAAAGAAAGTACCATTTGGACGGCTTGGTACCTAAATATCTAATTTCAAATAAATCTTCTAGTCACCCGATTTTCACCGAATAGTGTAATTGTGTCCTAGTTTTTAGAACATCAGCATCTTCCGTAAAGACGGTACTATTTTGTACGTTTTTGCACCTAAATGTACGGATTTCAAAAAAAATCTTCTTGTCGCCCGGTATATACTGTCAAGGTGTAACTGTATCCCAATTTCAGTGTGTAAAGAAAATACCATTTTGTACGTTTCTTGTCGCCCGATATATACTCTCAATGTGAGCCTTTATCTTAAATTTCAGAACTCTTGCTCAATCGGTAAAGAAAGTGCGTTTTAGTACTTAACTGTACACTTAGTACCTTCATGTACGAATTTCCTGTCGCCACGTATATACCATCGAGGTGTAACTGTATCCAATTTTAAGAGCTGTACATTAGTCTGGAAGAAAGTACCATTTGTTACGTTTTAGTATCCTAATGTACGAATTTCAAAAAAAAATTTCGAGGCGCCTAGTACATACTGCCATGGTGTACATGTATCCCAAATATCAGAGCTGGAGCTCAGTCTGTAAAGAAGGTACCATTGTGTTTTCTTGGGACATCTATACGGATTTTTCATATAGTCGGCGTTGACAAATTTTTTCAACGGCTTGTGACTCCGTAATTGCATTCTTTCTTTTGTCAGTTATCAGCTGTTACTTTTAGCTTGCTTTAGAAAAAAAGTGTAAAAAAAAGTATATTTGATTAAAGTTCATTCTAAGTTTTATTAAAAATGCATTTACTTTCTTTTAAAAAATCCGCAATTACTTTTTGGGCAACCCAATATATTGTCTAGGTGTACCTGTATCCAAAATTTTAGAGTTCACCCAGAAAAAAGTTGATACAAAAAGTGCTCATTTTTGTACCATACGGTATTGATAATAAAGCAACACAGTATGGTACAAAAACAATAACGGATGGTATGGATGAAACATAAAATGATTAGTGCCGTTTGGTACTAGCCTTATTACCGAACTGGTATTGGTTTAAATACCAATCTGTCATTGGTTTTAGCACCAGACCGTTATTGGTTTTAGTACCAGTATTGATTATTAAAACCCCTAATGAACCAAAAAAACCATTAAAAATAATGTTAATCTAATTTTATTTTGATTATTTATGTTATTAATTACAAAAAGTAATATTACACCGTGCCCAAACTGAATTCTTTGTATTCAGCAATAGATTTCATTCTTAGATGCATTCCTAGAAGTGGTTTTATGTATGAATACATCAACGCAGCATCATTTTCCACACCAGACACTATCATGTTGATCTCTTTACGCACTCAAATTTTATTAAATTATTTGATTTATTTGTTTAACTAATATTTTATAATGGCCTCAATATTGTAAGTACAAAGCTCAACAACACTTCTGGCGATGACAAGAATACAAATGCGACGCCATCAATTCTTAATAGCCTCCTCTGTCTGGTACTGAATTGATACCAAATGGTATTAAAAATCTTTGCCAATGACATAAACAAAATATTTCCAGTCGGTATTGGAAAAGTACCATCATTGTTCTATCAGTGTCCCAGCTCAATTCGTAGATAAAGTACCATTTTGTATGTTTCAGTACTTAAATATACGAATTGTCGAGTTATATATAAGAAAGCTCTGCTATTAGAGCGATATCAAGATATGGTCCGGTTTGGACCACAATTAAATTATATGTTGGGGACCTGTGTAAAATGTCAGCCAATTCGAATAAGAATTGCATCCTTTGGGGACTCAAGAAGTAAAATAAAGAGATCGATTTATATGGGAGCTGTATCGGGCTATAGACCGATTCAGACCATAATAAACACGTATGTTGATGGTCATAAAAGAATCCGTCGCACAAAATTTCAGGCAAATCGGATAATAATTGCGACCTCTAGAGGCTCAAGAAGTCAAGATCCCAGATCAGTTTATTTGACAGCTATATCAGGAACCAAACTTGGCACAGTTGTTGCGTATTATAACAAAATACTTCGTGCAAAATTTCATTCCAATCGGATAATTGCGCACTCTAGAGGCTCAAGAAGTCAAGACCCAAGATCGGTTTATATGGCAGCTATGTCAGCTTATATACCGATTTGAACCATACTTGGCACAGTTGTTGGATATCATAACAAAACACGTCGTGCCAAATTTCATCCCAATCGGATAAGAATTGCGCACTCTAGAGGCTCAAGAAGTCAAGATCCAAGATCGGTTTATATGGCAGCTATATCAAAACATGGACCGAAATGGCCCATTTACAAAAGCAACCAACCTACAGTAATAATAAGTATTTGTGTAAAATTTCAAGCGGCTAGCTTTACTCCTTCGGAAGATAGCGTGCTTTCGACAGACAGACGGACGGACGGACAGACGGACGGGGACGGAGGGACGGACAGACGGACGGACATGGCTAGATCAATATAAAATGTCGCGACGATCAAGAATATATATACTTTATGGGGTCTCAGACGAATATTTCGAGTAGTTACAAACAGAATGACGAAATTAGTATATCCTTCCATCCTATGGTGGAGGGTATAAAATCAAATTAAATTAGTCACCAATATATACTGCCAAGGGGTAACTGTATCACAGTTTTGAGAACTGTAGCTTAAAATGAGAACTTTAGCTAAAAATGTACGAATAAAAAATCTTCCAGTCGCCCAATTTATACTCTCAAGGGTGCCTATTTCCTAAATACCAGAGCTCTAGCTTATTCTGTAAAGAAAATACCAATTAGTGCCAATCACAGCACTTAAAACGTATTCTTCCACTCCTGGTACGATTACCGCATTACGCATTTGAAACAACTTATCGTATATTAGTCAAGACTACCTTAATTTTAACCTAGTTATTAAATTTTACCTGTCTGCGTTTATTGTAAATGTACATAAGCTATTTCGTACTACAGGGTGGCTGATGAATATTGCTACAATGATGAATATTGCTACATTTTTTTTTCGGTGTATGGAATACATTTTTCTTTTATTCATGTTAAATTAAATTATTAAATTAATTATTAAATTATTATTAATTAAATTAATTAATTAATTAATTAAATTAATTATTAAATTATTATTATTAAATAGAAAAAAAGTTATTACATTTTTTTTTGGTAGCGGCTTTCATCAGCCACCCTGTATTTAATAATTTTTGTACCAAAATGTGCGGTTTGTGAAAAAATTATTTAGTCTCACAACATATTTCCCAGTTGTACCTACATGATAAATTGCAGAACTTTAGCCCAAATGCGTCACTTAAAGTACGTTTTCACCCGTTTCCAGTACTATTTTAAAATTTTTTTCTCTTTTATACTACAACAATCATTTAAGCCAAATTTCGGAGTTTTAGCTCCAGCCGTTCGCCCAGTCCAAAGTTCACCTACTTCGTACCTTTTTTGTACTTTTAAGTACCTTAAAGTACAAATGTCCAAAAACTGTTTAAGATTTCCAACTCGGGGTGCCATAGTGTATTTGTGTACCAAAATTCATAGCTCTAGCTCAGTTAACAAAGAAAGTACCAAAAAGGGGCAATTGCGTACTAAACGTAATATTTCTCTCACTTCCGCTGATATTTTCCAAAATTTTTTATCACAAATCTTATTTTTCAAGACGCTCTTTCATTTGAGCCCAAATTCGATCTCCTAGCCCTTTCCGTTCGTTCTCTACAAGCATGCACTACTTTGTACTATTTTGGTACTTCTTAGTACCTTAATGTTCGAATATCACCAAATCCCGTCTTATCTCGCATCTCCGACCCAAGACCAACATTCATGCAAAATTTCATGATTCTAGCTTTAGTCGTTTGGGCTGGGCGTCCCTTTTGTATATGGAGACTAGCATACACCCGGTCCGCTTCGTTAATTGTGTGGCGTATAAAAATATTAAAAAATAGCACCCTTTTTTGAATAAGTGCATTTTTTGAACAGTTTAAAAGTCGGTACTCAGAAACGTGGTACAAAACAATTTTTTGTTTTAAAATTCTTTCTGGACCAAATGACCCATTTCCAACGGCCAACACTCTACCTCAATACGCAGTATCTATGAAAAATTTCATGCGGATAGCCTCATTTGAACGCTATCGTGATTTCGGCTATCTGCTGAACGGATGGATGAATATGGGTAGACTTGCTTAACCCATTGACGACGAATATGTAGAAAAAACTCAAGAATAAAACTGTCTTAGAAAAATTCTCTCGCTCGCTCGATTTAGGAAAGAGGTAATCTAATGAAATTTGGTTTGGCGCAAAGTGGACGAATGAAACTAGTTAAAAAAATCTTTTCTGTCATATAAAGCCTTGTCGAAAAACGGCAATTTTTTAAAGCTCAAAAAATCAAACAAGAAATTTTCTCGAACTTCTTAGGAGTGAGATTTATGAAAACCGTTTAGAGTCTTGTGGCATTTGACGGTCAATATATTAAAAACATAAATTAATGGCTATAAGCCAACTACTTTTTACAGCAGGTGCGGATTCATGTCCAAGTCATTAATATCCACCTGTCTTTGCATAAAATATTAAAAAAAAAAATTTTTTTTGTTAGAAAAGAATAGTGGCTTAGGAAATAACATTTTAGCTCAATCCGTAAGGAATGTACCATTTTGTGAGCTTCGGTACCAAAACTTATGAATTTAAAAAAGAATATACTAGTCGCCCAATATATACCGGAAAAGTGTAACTGTATCCCAATTTTGAGAAAAGAAGAAAGTACTATTTTGAACGTATTAGTACATAAATGTGCGGATCTCAAAAAAATTTTTTGTCATCAAATATATACTGTTAAGGTGTATCTGTATCCTAAATTTCTGAGCTCAATCTGTAAAGAAAGCACCATTTTATAAATGGTAACGTTACATTATTGTACTCATATACGCATATCAACAAATTTCTTGTCGCCCTGCATATACAGTCAAGACATAACGGTATTTCAATGTTATAAGCTGTGCCTCACCAAATTGTAATAATTTAAAAATTTTTCTAGTCGCCCAATTTATACTCCCAATGTGTCCTGTATTCCGAAAAAAGAACCAAATAGTACCAATTACGACACTTAAATACGTGTTCTTCCACTCCTGGTTGCAATTTAGTACCTAAGCATACGAATATCACCAAATCCCGTCTCCCGTGCCTATGACTCCTGAGCATACGAATATCACCAAATCCTGTCTACCGTGCCTATGATCCCTGACCTTAATTTGTGCAAATGATTCTAGCTTTAGCCGTTTGGGCAGGGCGATGATCAGTCGGTCAGTCACCCAACTCTTTTACATATATAGATTAGCATAACCCCGGTCCACTTCGCAAATGTACTTACTTCAGAAAAATGTTCTTGTCACCCTCTATACACTGCCAATGTGTAACTGAATCCTTATTTAGAGTGTTATAATCTAAATCTGAAAGAACGTACCTTATTTTCCCAAAATATGCTGTCATGATGCAACTGTGTCCTAATTTTGAGAGCTTTAGCTAAATCCGTAAAGAAAGTACCGCTTTGTAAGTTTTAGTACCTTAATATACGTATTACAAAAAAATCTTCTAGTCGCCCACCATTTACCTCCAATGTGTTCCTGAATTCCACATTTTAGAGATATAGCTCGATCCGTAAAGAAATGATACCATTTTGTACGTTTAAATACCTAAATGTACGAATTAAAAAATAAACAAGTAAAAGCGTGCTAAGTTCGGCCGGGCCGAATCTTATATACCCTCCACCATGGATCGCATTTGTCGAGTTCTTTTCCCGGCATCTCTTCTTAGGCAAAAAAGGATATAAGAAAAGAGTTGCTCTGCTATTAAAACGATATCAAGATATGGTCCGGTTCGGACCACAATTAAATTATATGTTGGAGACCTGTGTAAAATTTCAGCCAATTCGTATAAGAATTGCGCCCATTGGGGCTCACGAAGTAAAATAGAGAGAACGACTTATATGGGATCTGTATCGGGCTATAGACCGATTCAGACCATAATAAACACGTTTGTTGATGGTCATGAGAGGATCCATCGTACAAAGATTCAGGCATATCGGATAATAATTGCGACCTCTAGAAGCTCAAGAAGTCAAATCCCCAGATCTGTTTATATGACAGCTATATCAGGTTATGGACCGATTTCAACCATACTTGGCACAGTTGTTGGATATCATAACGAATTCGTGCAAAAATTCATTCAAATCGGATAAGAATTGTGCCCTCTAGAGGCTCAAGAAGTCAAGACCCAAGATCGGTTTATATGGCAGCTATATCAGGTTATGGACCGACTTAAACCATACTTGGCACAGTTGTTGGGTATCATAACAAAACACGTCGTGCGAAATTCCATTCCAATCGGATAAGAGTTGCGCCCTCTAGAGACTCAAGAAGTCAAGACCGAAGATCGGTTTATATGGCAGCTATATCAGGTTATGGACCGATTTGAACCATACTTGGCACATTTGTTGGATATAATAACAAAACACGCCGTGCAAAATTTCATTTCAATCGGATAAGAATTGCGCACTCTAGAGGCTGAAGAAGTCAAGACCCAAGATCGGCTTATATGGCAGCTATATCAGGTTATGGACCGATTTGAACCATACTTGGCACAGTTGTTGGATATCATAACAAAACACGTCGTGCAAAATTTCATTCTGATCGGATAAGAATTGCACACGCTAGAGGCTCAAGAAGTCAAGACCCAAGATCGGTTTATATGGCAGCTATATCAAAACATGGACCGATATGGCCCATTTGCCATACCAACCGACCCACACTAATAAGAAGTATTTGTGCAAAATTTCAAGCGGCTAGCTTTACTCCTTCGGAAGTTAGCGAGCTTTCGACAGACAGACGGACGGACATTGCTAGATCGACATAAAATGTCACGACGATCAAGAATATATATACTTTATGGGGTCTCAGACGAATATTTCGAGTAGTTACAAACAGAATGACGAAATTAGTATACCCCCCATCTTATGGTGGAGGGTATAAAAATCTTTTAAACAACCTAAATTTACTGACAAGGTGTAACTTTATCGCAATTTTGAAGCTTTAGCTCAACCTGTAAAGAATTTTGTACCTTTTTGAACACAAATGCACGAACTTAAAAAATCGTCTAGTCGCCCAATATACTAATTGCAGAGCTCAATCTCAATCTCTAGAAAAAGGGGCAAATGATACCAATCATGGTACCAAAATGTACGATCATTTAGTCACCCATCAAATGTTTCATAGTTATACCTACATGCATAAGCGTAGAAAGGTCTCTGGGGGTGGGCTAAGAACCCCCCCATTTTAAAAAATGAACAACGGAATATATCAATTTCTGATTGGTTCTGCCTCTCGTTTGGAACCGTGTTCAAGCTTCTTTCTCCCTTCTTAACCGCCATTTGATATTAAATGCCATATGTTTGGACAACCAAATTAACAATTGAATTTGATTTGAGAAAAAAATATATAATCCCCACCATCTTAAAATAATACGTCATATGATGTATTTAGCCGAAGCTTGAGCAATCAAACAACACTTAGTGCCTAGGCCACGAACATAACTCGCCTTCTCAAAACACCCTCTCAGTAAGTGCTTTCTTAAAAGTCAATCTATCGCTTTATTTTAGCAATCAGTCAGTATCGCGTTTTCTTTAATATACGAGTATGTATGTCAGAGAATGAAACTTTTCACAATCCGCAACCTGTGTACGCTCCCGTTAGCCTTCAGCTATGCTTCCCGTGATAGCGATGAACACCACACAAATCGGAGCTCACTTATGCAAAATCGGTGCGGCAAGTGATATCATGTGTAGGGCATGTGGGGAAGATGATGAGACGTTGCACAGTGGGGGTAAATCGAAAAAACTAGTAAAAAATCTTTCGTGCAAGAGCGGGTAGAGATATCTAACAATATTGTGTGCAAAATTTCACAGCTCCAGGTTGTCGGGACGCCTTTTGGCAAGCCTCTAAAATTGAGGCCCTTTGTATTTCAAAAATTTCTTTGCTGCCAAATTCATTTTTGGTCCGATTATCAAAATTCTCAAAAATCTTACAAAAAAAACCCGGTGGAGTTGTACAATATATCCACCGGTTTTGGGGATATGCGAGTTTTAATTTTTATTTGTTTGGCCGAGATTAACTTCGTATTTTATCATTTACGAATGCAGCTATGGTTTGATTTTCATTTTTATACCCACCACAGAAGGATGGGGGTATATTATTTTTCTTATTCCGTTGGCAACACATCGAAATACCCATTTCCAACCCTATAAAGTATACATATTCTTGATCGTTGGATATAGCTGCCATATAGACCGATCTCTCGATTCACATCTTTCTGCAATTTGGCACAGATCGATAAAGATTTGGATATAGTTGCCATATAGCTAAATAAAGGCACATTTATTGTCTGATTTCGCCGAAATTTGAGACCGTGAGTTGTGTTAGGCCCTTCGACATCCTTCTTCAATGGGACTCAGATCGGTCCAGATTTGGATATAGCTGCCATATAGACCGATCTCTCGATTCAAGGTTTGGACGCCATTTTAATCCGATTTCGCTGAAATTTTTACACAGTTACTTATGTTAGGGTTTTCGACATCCGTGTCCTATATACTTTAGATCGGTCTATATTTTGGGTATAGCTACCAAAAAGACCAATATTTTGTTCTACAGAATTGAACAATGTCTTGTACCTATTAGACCACTCAATGTACGCGACGAATTTGGTCCTAATCGGACCATATTTCGACATAGCTGCCAGGTGGCATAAATTATGGATTTTTCGCCGGGTACATATATACCAGAGGTGGTGGGTATCCCAAGATCGGAACTTAACGCCTTTTATTGTTATGCATGGTTTGCATTCGCGACAAAGTTTACAACTTCAATTTGGCGCAAAAAGTGTCCACTTTTGATTATTCAATTAAAATTTATGCAGGTTGGATGTCAAAAAATGCGAGAAAAGTGTATTTTTTGCATCTTCTGGTCAAAAATGTATTTTCATTGATTAGTCTTCATTGAATAAACTTGCTTCAATACCTCAATTTTTTCTTTTTGTTTGTGAAGAGGACATATTGCAGATGCGTTTAAAGTGAAATTTGAACAAGATATATCAACTTAAACGAGTACTATATGTACGAGTGCGTGGCAGTTGCTGCCAGCCGCACAGTCTTGTATTAACGGAACTCTAGTATTCCCATCTGAAAGGTCATGTTACTCGGATGGATCAAAACTAGAGAACAGAGTGGACCTAGGGGTCTACATTGAGAACCCAGGGACTGAGATTTGTTTTCGACTGCCTGAACATAATACGGTCCTGCAGACAGAGATCCGGGCGCTCACGTACTGCGTTAGGTGGTGTGGTACAAATGCGAGGACGTCGAGGAGAGTAAACAGGCCAGAAGGGCAATAACAACCAGGACGCTAATCACGAACAGGACGCTAAGATCCGAGATACGGAATGGGTACTACCTTTTACGAACAAATTTAAAAGCCTTTTGGAGTAGGCTAGAAATGGCCTCCAGAGACTCAACATCTGCGGTGGTGGCGTTAGACCGTAGCGTTTTGTCCTCCTATAGGTCTGGGTGCCTTGGCACCTGTAGTCGAGAGTAATGCTTCAAGCGTACAACTAGTCGTCAGACTAATTAATGAATAATAGACGCATAAGCCAGAGGGATGCACAGTTCGTCCCCAGCCTTTAAGTAAAGGTGGTGTTTCCGACTCGAATTCAGACAGCGACGGTGTCAATGAAACAGCCATCGCAGCCAAATTGAGAGATGAGGGCATTGCGATGACGGCAGAAGTGAGCGATGGCTTTGCTAAGCTCACAAGCAGACCGAGAAAGCAATCCGGTGCACGACGAAGGAGACAGAGGAGTATGTACCGACAGCGCAATCGGGCGAAAGTGCAGGATGCTGGACGGGATAGAACTGACATTCCAAGAACTTCTACGGAAGCTGGAAAAAGTATCAGATCTCCCGAAGAGCATAACACTGCTAAAATCCAATAGGAGGCCACAGCCATCACGGAAGGGGAAGATGGTCGCTGAGAATGGTAAGGAGCCGCCCTCTTCGGCTAGAGTGGCAAGGAAGCACAACAGAGATGATGGCTATGCAGTCATCAATATCGGCTGTGCATTCGGTGGGATTCCACCAGTTCATCGGTCCCAAGTGGAGGATCTGGTTAACGATTGGATTTTCGAACATGTGCGGAACTCTGTAGAGGGTCCACCCATACAAATGATGAGCTGCGAGTAAAGAGGGGACATTTTTACGCTGCGTTTTGCGTCGGCGGAATGTATTGATACCGTCAAACAACACGTCAGAGGTATATACTGTCCCTGGGAGGGCGCAAAGCTCGACCTGGTGAGAAAGATGGAATCCCCCAGCTCACAAAGGCTGCGGTCTTCATCAAGGGACAGGGCAGTAAATTTGCGATGAAACGCATGTTGGGATTCTTGGGCAAGCAAAACCAAGGTTTGGTCTCAGGGAAGTGGGAGGTATTCCACAGAGAGGAGAAGAAGGAAAGAGCTCTTCTTGGGTTTGGCATTGATCAAATCTCCTTGACGAGTTTGGCTAAGACAAAAGGCATGGTGCACTACGGGAGCAAAGCTGTCTTTTTCAAAATCGGGAAGACTAGGATAGGCACAAATCCTGATATTGAGATATCAGACCGTGCAGTGGAAGGTGACTCAATACCACCCAACGACCAGGGGGCTGACACCGAGACAATCACGGCATCTCTCAATATTGAAAAGACTAGGATAAGCAAAGATCCTAATACTAACATATAAGGCAGTGCAATGGCGAGAGACCCAACTCATCCTAACAAACAGGAACCCGACGACGGATTCGGAATTCTGGGATAGGTAAAGTTTCTAATATTGAAACATTAGGCAGCGCAGCGACAGGAGTCTCATTGCAATGATAGTACCATTACCTACTTAAGATTTGGAAGGCAAAGATCATAGTATTGAAATATCAGGCAGTACAGGGAATGGAAACTCAATACAGTCAAACGAACAGAGACCCGACGATGGAACCATTACTGACTTTATAAAGAGTCGGAAGACTAGACTAGGCAAATAACCTAAAACGATGACATCAGGAAGTGCAGTAATAGATGAGATCATCACCTACTCCCATTTACTGGAGGTCAAGGGATTGAGGTTATCCAGATAAACCTCCACCGGAGCGAAACTGCTACACACACTCCGATGAAGAAAATCAGCAAGGGTAAGATTCATATTGCCTTAATTCAGGAGCCATGGACGACCCGGAACAAAGATTCTGGGCTGAACCATATCAATTACCAATTATTCTATGCTAACACTGGTACTCGGCCGAGGACCTGCGTTATGTATCATAAAAATTTTAATTATATATTTTTCCCAGAGTTGTCAACGTCGGATGCAACAGTGGTGAGATAGGGAGACAGTGGAGCATACCTGGCACCACTTTATCTGCCTTTCGACTCTCCGACACCGCCAACCACGTCGGAGCTGCAACGGCTGGTGAGGAAAGCAAAAGAGACAGGAAACGAGGTACTAATAGGGTGCCATGCGAACTCTCACCACATTTCGTGGGGCAGCACCAACACTAATAAGCGGGGCCAAGCCCTGCCAGAGTTCTTGAATATTAATATTCGACCTAATAAAACTTTATATTGGTAACACCGTTACCTTTGTTAAAAGGATTATGAAGCAGGTATTAGATGTGACGATATGTTCGGAAAATCTAATCGATGAAGTTCAGGATTGAAGGGTCTCCATGGAACACTCTTTCGCTGACCAGCGCCGAATCCGATAAGCTTCCGGAATAAGTTGGAAACTGGACAAAATTCGAAAGGCTACTCAGAAGAAGACTTGGGCAAGATAATTTAGATTGTCCAAGCATAGAAGACATTGACGAAAATGTCAACAGGATTACGACTGCACTGGTGGGGTCCTTCGCAGATAGTTGTTCTCTTCGGGAAAGCAAATCAGTCCAGAAAACAACCCTGGATGACCGGGGAGATTCGCAATATTGGGAAAAAGGTCCGCAGACTTTTTAACAGAGCACGTCGTAAAAAATCTGAAGTTTATTGGGATGTGTATTACACACGGCTCAAGGAATACAATAATATTACCAGAGCGGCAAAACGTGCCTCCTGGAAGCTTTTCTGCGAACAGGTCGATAGCGTTAATGACGCCGCCAAGAAAAAAAACGTTTCTCTCAAAAACCCATGTCCAAACTAAAACTTTAGTAGACGACATGGGAGTGAGAGCAGTGACAACGGAGGACATATTGAGGCTTTTGATGAAAACCCATTTTCCACGGGATACGAAGGGACTCACGGATACACGGGAATCTTGGAATAATGACGTTGATCGAAGGTTTATAATTACGTAATTTATGGTGAAGGAATCCTTGAGGAGCTTTAAACCATTTTGGTCACCCGGACCTGATGGAATATATCCGCCGTTGCTACAGAAAGAAGGAAGACTATCGAGGTTGTGCATAAAATAGAAGAAGCCTTCGATGCCAAAACGTACACTCTGGTGGTATGCATTGACATCGAGGGGGCTTTTAACAATGTGCGGACCGACACACTGATCCAATCCTTAGACCAGTAACGGGTCGACCCGGTCCTTAGAGACTGGATAAACCATATGCTAAGGAACAGGTGGATAATATGTGTGTCGCATGGCATAAATATAAGGGAGAAAGTGGCACACGGCACGCCACAGGGAGCATTTTATCGCCACTCCTATGGGTGACCATCATAAATGACCTATTACAGATGCTGACTGAGGAGGGATTTGAACCCGTCTGCTACACAGACGATGTTATAATATTTCTAAAGGATAAGGATCTGACCGAGCTATGCAGAAGGGCCAAGGGTCTTGCATATGGTATATGACTGGGCTAGACCCAGACGTCTCAATGTTAACCCAGAAAAGACTGAAATATGCCTGTTCACG